>NW_009952694.1:9320941-9340366 GCF_000747805.2 Chaetura pelagica
ATGTTTGTTTTTGATTGATGTTTATTTTTTTTTTTTTTTTTTTTTTTTTTTTTTTTTAATGTACTCATGGAGTAGTAGGGAAAAACTAAAACAAAACAAACCTAATCTTCCTATATTAAATGAGAAAACATTAATTAAGAACCCTCTCTTCCAGTAAGATAAACTGAGATACAGGAAGTTCAGGAGAGCATTAGGAATGCCAAGTAGTGACACACTGCATAATCCACACAGCTACACTTTCTGAATTATATTGGATGTCTTTCAGGAAAGTCTAATCTCAAAGCCTAAGGAGATCTAGGTATACATCAATCTCAGGCAGTTTATCAAAGTCCAGCTGGGAAACCTAGAAGGCCCAGTTCTTTAGTTTTGATTCTTGTGAAATCATATCCACCCACACACAGAAGAGGTTTATATGTGTTGTGCCTAGACATGAGTGACTGCCCAAGGATCAGGGAAGTGCAGCATTTTCTGCATTGTTTTAGATTTGCTCATCACTGTTTGGTAACATGCTCATGTCTGTTCTGCAAGATAATCATCAGAAGGTTTTGGCATAGGTAGCTTGTGTGAAAAGACTATACTGAAATAAGCTACTCAGCTCTCAATCAGGAAGGTCATAATGACTAATTATTAACTAATATGGCTGAGAAAGACCAAATGGTCTAACTGTGGACAAAAATTTCCATTCTGTCTTGGGCTATACAGTTCATCCACAGAGCAGAGGGACACTCTTTTCTTAAAAAAAATTAAAGCATTTATGTAACGGAAGAAGACATAAATTTTGCATCCCTCAAAAGTGGAACATTTTAAGGATGCTCTAAAAAGAAATCTTTGACTTATAAACATCCATAAACCAAAATAAACAGAAAGATAAGTTACCTAGAGAATATTTTTTTTCAATTTTGCATGGTATTTACCTTTAGAAATAGGAAGATGCCCTATTTACCAAGCAATTAAGCAATATTAATATACACTATATCATGCAGATGATGAGATCACAAATATAAAAGACATCTTGATTGTTTTCAACAGCTGAATCAACAGCACTGACTCAAGGACTTATTCTCAGTCATTCCTTTTCAGGAAGAAATTTTGAAACTTAAGACCTCCCGTATCTGATCTAGTTTCAAATGCACTCCCTTTGGACTGATGCTAAAATGTTTAAATAACATGTCAAGTATATGGAGACTGGTACTTACACTTATTTTGATCCTCTTTTCAAAAATCAGAACAAGAAGATGGAAAAGTGTATGCAAAAAAATTCCTAAATATTTTTTATGAGGAGAGACAAGTGCAGGTCTATGTACAAAAAGGGTTATCAGCAGAAACAATGAAGTCCAGTTTTAAGTTACTGAAAGCTCTCTTTTTCTTTAAAAGTATTATACCTTCACACTAGTAACACTCAAAACGAAGAACATTAGAAAATCTTTCATTAACAGCTCCTTTTTGTACATTGCCACACCATGAACAGTTTGGAACAGAGTCCTAGGCAAACCATTCCTTCTGAACCAAGGACGTCTCAATGAGTTCCAATCACAATGAGTTTTCTCAGTGCAGAAATTTTCTTGAATATTTGGAGTTCTCAAACATTGAGGCAGCTGCTAAATGAGCTGCAGCAATAACAATAGGTTTCCATTAAATACCATTTCTCAAACTATGATTTTTTTGCTTTTGTTCTATATCTGTAGGACAAGTTTAAGTATCAAACAGAGAACAACTGATTTGTGTCTTACCCGTTATCCATTCAAAGTCTGAAGAATTAATTGCACTAGCTTCACATCAAGTTATGGTCATCTGGACTAATCCCATAAATTCAACACCCTTGAACTGAAACAGGAAGATGTCTCAGAATACTGCATTTCTGAGAAAGTGGTGAATACCAGGAGCTGACAGAACATTACTTACCAGCTTTTTCAATTACAGTCTTGTTGCTAGACATTAGTTTCTTAAGAAGAATTTCCCTCTTTGCATGAGGGACAAGATCAGTCTTATGATCTCTTTAAAAACCTTGTTTGTGATAAATGAAAATTAATTCTATTATGTCTTAGCTATATTGTATGGGGCTAGGGAGGAATATCAACACAAAATATAAATTCCAAAAGAAAATTTTACATGTACATTTGTAGGACATAAAAGACTTACAGTCTCCTAGCCTAGTCTCTGCTTGATTTCTTGAGCTTAATTATTTCAGTGCTTGCTTTTTAGATTTGATCATATATCCAGATCTCTCTTCCAGCATATCAAGTGCAGAACTCACAAATTATAAATGTTCTTGTATATCATTTGTGAAGAGTATATTTGCTGTAGTTTCACAAGCTCCTTAGACTTTGGGAAGTGAACTTGCGGATCATAGTTATTCTTCATGGAGCACTGGAAACCCACATTTCTAGACACAGTTCTGCCTTCAGCCCCATTCATACAGCATTAAATCCAGAGGTGGTCCAGATTTACTGAGATAGAAGGAAAAATAGGTTTATTTTTTTTCCCTCATTACAGATTCTGTTGCTTTGGCGGAGAATGGGTGGAGTGTGCTAACAAATCCACAGACGAAAGAAATAAAAAGTTCACTCTTTTCATGCATATTGGATGGAAAATATCGTTCAATAGTCACATTCACAGGGAAAAGGAGAACAGATGTAAAGAGACATTTTATGTCTTTGTTGCTCTGAAAGCTATGGTGATAACAGTGCCACTTATATATATATTTATCCCCAATGCTTATAACTGTGATTCACTCTAACTTTCCAACTGTTCATGCATGTGGGTATTTGTTACAGTAATGCTTGTCAGGTTCAAGCTACACTAGTTTGTGTTTTTTTTAAATTTCTTTTCTGGCTAACAGCCCAAATCCACTCAGCAGGTGTCATCTTAGGAATGTCACCATCTAATAAAACTACCATAACATAACACAGAGTCAATAAAAATTTCCTTGCATAGACTTTGTTTTTCCTGTCAGACTGGATTCCTAGTAATACAACATCCACAAAATCTAAGGAAGATGAAAAGACAAGATTTATTGTTAAGTGGATGATTTTTATTTTTTTTTTCTCCCTTGTTTAGGCAATGAACTCAGATATCAGGTGACAGAAGCTGTGCAAGATTTATATAAACCTTCTTCTGTCAGCAAAACAGCCAGGGAGATGGGGAGCCCTGACATTATGTGTTGTTTTCATTATTTTTTGGCCAGAACTATGATTCCATTCAAGGTTGGATAAAGGATTTAATTAAAGGAAATAGAACTAAAACAAGAGGACTGGGGAAATCAACAATTGTTGGGTAAAAGACTTACAGATTCATTTTATCCATAACACCTTTGTGGATATTAGTCAAAAACCTTGTCATTTTTAGGATGCTGCTTTTATTTATCTATTTTGTAATGTACTGCCAGGCAGATCTAATCTGAGATGATTTAAACACATATACACAAAACTAATTAGCAGTTCAGGCAAAAGAAGGATTTCAGCTTGCAGCAATATTTTAGAGGCCTTGAAAGTGGGAAAAAAAAATATCGTTAGACATCACACTGGTATGTTGAAGTGCAAACACAAAGTATTTTCAAGCTGCATGCACACAGTGGCAGTACATGCCTAATGACTGTTTACTTGAGCTGTAGCTGCTATTCTAATTGACTTTTTTATTTTTTCAAAAACAGACATTCAGAACAAGGTTTAAAAAGTTATCTAAAACAGACTAGAATGCATAAGGCATATATACATCTGTTTGTTCTCCTTTTAAAAATCTTTCTATCTGTCTCACTCAGGAAGGCTTTCAGCACTCAATCTGTTCCGTCTGTGCAAGATATTTAAAAAATGTCACAATGTCAAAAGTGCTGATTTTGGTGCACAGAGGTAGGTATTTAGCTAATCACTTAACCTGAAGTATAGTTTTCAGTGTAGTAAAATATGTTATGTTCGAGTACATGGTGCTACATTTTGAAAATTTCTAACAGAACTTCTCTCTGTCCAACACAAGACAAACAGTTATGTAAATAAAATTAAAAAAAAATAAAATCACTTTTGCAATATGAATATAGACTAGTCAGGTTCTATTCTCTGTAAAATTATAATTTAGCTTTTGACTCATATATTGAAGTTGCATTTTACAATTTGCTCCAAGATGTCAAACTTCCTTTGAAACAGTAATTATATTTCAGAATGTGTTTATAGAATAAAAATTAACATAGCCACTATGCAGATGGAAATCTGTCATGGAGTGATTTGCTCTAGGGAAATATCCTTACTCAAGACAGCAATCTAAACATAAATACATAAATCCTACAAATTAACAGGCCTTAACAGTGCATACCTAAAATTTCCCTGAATCAGGGCCAAAACAATTAAGTATTTCTCCCAGATTTCCACAGTGACCTAAACAGCCTATTAGTAGGCTTTTTTTTTTTTTTTTTTTAATGTAGGGTGGTACTGCATCTCATAGGAAGAATCTGGTGATCTTGCATGCACTGGGCTCCTCAGGGAAATACAAATAATTATTGCAAGGCAAGATAGCACAGGATGGTGGTCTTAAATTAAAATATTAACTGCCTTTGAAGTTATTATTTACCTGCCAAAGCCTCAGGTACTAATCTTAAATATGTCTGAAAACATTACATAGAAGATCACATCAAATATAAAACTGCATCAGCACTTAGCAGCTGCACTTTTTAGTTGGAAATGAAAAGCTGTTATTTTTAGTACACAATTGCTGATCAATTCTGCTTTTCTTTGAAGTGTGTGTTTTCACTGGCATATTGCTCTGAAATTTACAGTATACTCTGACACACAGGATGCTTGATGGGGCACCCCTCTATTCGTTTCTTTTCTTCTTGGCAGAAGCAAGCACTGTAAAATGGAAACATAAGTAACTTTTCAAAGAAGTGGAAATTGCTAAGACCCTTCCATTTTTCTGTCATTTTCTTAGTCCCTTTTTTTTTTTTTTTTACCTTTACCTAGACAATATAGAGATTTTTTTTGTGCTACCTTTGATTAATGAAAACAGTTCTGTGAGGGAGAAAATGCCTGAAGGGAAAATTTGTTTTCCAGTAAGGACTTTGCCTTGCAAGAAGTTGACAAAGGATTTTGTGTTGCAGTGGTACCAGCAAATGGAACAACCTTCATTTCTAGAATCAATGGGTGACAAAAACTTTTCTGAATATGTGAAAATCAGAATTAATTGTTGTCCTAGCTTTGCATATAAGCTAAATATCTGTTATTGTAGTATTATTATTCACAGTATGATGGTGTCTAGAGACTTGAATGAGATATCAGGATCTTATTATGTTAGTTCAATATATTCATATAGTGAAATCTAGTCGTGGTATGAAACTATAGCATTAATGATTTTTAATACATCATTTTAAAGTATCATACTTGCTATACATCTGTAATTCTGGGCACATGAAATAGCTCTTTAAAACCTCAGATAATGAAGATGTTTGCAAATATGTATCAACCTGCTTATTAAAGAAAATAAAGCTCTTTAGGTGAGAATACCCTCAACATTTGGTTTCACAAAATCTTTTTCTTACAAAATCGTTAGAGACGTGTGTCAAATTTTAAGGAGAGGAGTTAAGAGGTGAAAAGGAAAAAGAATGAGAAACAGGCAAAGAAAAAAAAAAAAAAGGAAGGGAAGGAAATGTATTTTGTATTAGTACAGGAGACTAAGGAATAATTTGCAATTTACAGATGTTTTCCTGCAGAAATCTGGAATGTAAATAAAAATATATGCACAGAAGAGCTATGATGATTTAAATTGTTTGTTTTGTTCTCTTTTCTTAATTCCCAGGTTTGAGTGGTTTAGGTTTGTATATAAACAAAGCAAAAATCCTCCAGCCATTCAGAAACATGCCCATCAGACTTTTTTCTCTCTCTCTTCTGGGGAGTCAAGAGTGTTTGTGGAATTTTACAAGCTGCTACTAAGAGGTGGAACAGTGGTGATACATAAGTATTTTTCCATCTGTTCCATTGTGATTTACCCAAATTCCATGCAGATAAAGAAGAACTGTTACATCTGACAGACCTCCCTAGGCTGCACTATAAACAGCAGGAAAGACCACCTGCTACACAAAAGTTTATGTTACATCAAAGCAGCAAGGACAGCCCAACCCCAATCAGAGGGCAGCAGAACTCCTAACCACAGCATTTGCCTGGTGGCTAAGAAAAATTAAAAAATAAACCTACAGAATAGACATAAAAAACCCTTAAAGGTTTCTCCAGAGAGGTGTAAATATTTTTCATAAAATAAAATGAGTTTAGAATTGGTCTCACCCACTGTTAATCATTTGTTTATGTATGTATTGCCCCCAGATCTCTTCCCATTATGTATCATCATTTCATCAGCCTCCATTTACACAAACTAAAGATCAAGGCTTCCCAGGCATTGGAATTCACTTCCATAACTTACCTAGCTCCTTTTAATACAAGAAATTATCCTTATTAAGAAAAGGAAAATACAGAGTATTGCTGACAAACAGAAACTGGTTCTTTCTTTACGTAAGGTTTTTTGTCTTGAAATATTCTTTTCTACCTTCAGGCAGAGAGCTAGCTAGAATAATGGTGAGGTGCAATATGGTTTATTTCTGAAAGCAGTGCCTGCTGAAGGTGGTAGAGTAAAATTGTCAATAATTAATCCCTTTCATATTCTGTTACTGAAATAATAAGTTTAGAACATCATCTCTACAAGTCTTTCAATACATCTCAAAACTAGATCACTGAAAAGGAATCAGTCTATATTTTTGTCTTTACTGTTCATCCCATTAGCTGGAAATATCAAGGTAATGTGCAGATATTTTATGTTAGACTCTTGGGATTGTGACTGCAACTACCTAGGCATATCCCCTGACCTACAGAAGAGCCATTAGGGAGTAACAAGTCAAGAGTTGCTGACTATTGGCCTAGGTTGGGTTCACAGCAACAGCTTAGAAGTGAAAAACTCCATACGCTCTTACAAACCCCATGAGTAATCAAGTCTGTCATATTTTAACACCTGGACTGTTTAATGAATTGTTGTAGTAACAGCAGGTCTGGGGGAATAGCATTCTAATTAGTATAATGTCACATGATCTCTACTAGTTGTGTTTGAAATGAACAAAACCAAAACTCTTATTTGTTCTAACAAAGGAATCAAATTAATAAGATTGTATAATATTTCTTTTTTTTTTTTACCTCCACCCTGCCCCCTCCCTGGAAGTGAACTTCTAATAACTGAAGTGTGGACACTCTGAGACTGATTTTTCTTGAAACAAAAACTTTTAAAGAAAGGCAAGGAAAAATTAAGAAGAGCTATGTAGAGTGAGAATGTTCATTTGAACACAGCATTCAAATAAGCTTAAATAAGAAGAACAATAATAAAAAGGCAATTGGTATAGTACTGCATAGGTTAGTCCACCCTCTCTTACAAGCTAAAAGTATTGCATAACAGAATTGACATGATAAACCTTAACAAAGGTTTTTGCTGTCATTTTTAAGAACAGTGACTGCAACACTGCTGTTAAAAATGAGGAATGCTGAGAGAAGATTGAGGAAAACCCTTGAATAGTCCCTAAGAGTTCTGTCATTTTGTCATACTCACATTTTTATATGCAGGGCATACAGAAATGAGTAAACTCACTGCACTCATGTTGCGAGTTGTTCTTCTGAAACTGTTATTCCAAAAACTAAGATCAATTTCTCATTCAAATAAAAGTCATTTTAATTTCCTAAATTATTTAATAAGCTTTCCATATAATCATACTGAATGACTTGGAAACTGGGAATAAATGAATCAATGAGGACTATTATGGTCTTTTTTGAATCATTGTAATCCTGTTTGTTTTTTTTTTATTAATTTAGTATAAAATTTTGCTAGTTGAGACCAAAACAAAGATCTGTATCCTGATGGGCCAAGCAGAATGCAAATAGATGTTATTTTTTTCTAAATATTTAACTTACAATTTCATTTTAAAATAATTGAATAACAACAAATATTTGTAATTTTCAGTGGTATTTCGTATTAGACTTTAATTTTGATTTAGTGAAATACAGTGTACAGCTATACTTTATGGACATATGTATTTTGTTTGCAAGCAAACACAGAAATGATCTTTCATGAGAAAGGAGGTGCTGCTGCTGTGACTTCTGCTTTCTTACACTAGTGATGTACAGACATTGTTTGAGTGGAAAGAAGTTAAAGCAATTCTTATTAATATTTGCATTTGGAAAAAATAATAGCTTAAAGCAATTGCAAAAAGGAAGGAGAGATGGAGCTATAGGGTCTACAAAGTTATAAAACAAATGCTGTTTTTTGTTGGGATTTTTAATATTTTTGCTCTGATATGGGACTCAAGGAATTAAAAATGCTGAATCCTTTCTTGAACGATGTACTGGTCTAATGGGCATTTCACACATGTAGAAGAAAAAAAACACAAACAGGCAAAATATTTGAAAATTTAAAAAAACCCCTTCTTTCAAGCTACGTTTTACAGTATTGTATTTACTTTTTTTTTTCTCTCTTTTCTTTATTTTTTTTATTATTCATCTGCAGAGCTTTTGTAATTGAAGTACACTGATCCATGCTGTCAACTGGGGCTGTAAAAGAAACATGGAGGATCTCACTGTAGCTCTCTAATCCTGTTGCTGTTTTGTGCCAAATCTGCCCCTTAGAGAGCAGGCAATCTCTTTTAACAAGATACAGCTTCAAACTAAACATGCCATCTGAACACACATGATCTACAAATGCTGCTCTTTATTTAAAAAGTCTGACAGGACAAGCTAAAATCCAGTGTAGATTGCTGAAGTTGGAGTTCATATCTGGCTTTATAGAAAACAAGGTGGTCTGAAAAGAAAACCTAGGAGCCACTACTAGGGTAAATAAAATTTTATTTTGGAATCTGTCTCACACCTATCTCTCAAATCTTATTACAATGCGCTAAGTAGCCTATTTAAAAACAAAAACAAAACAAACAACAACAACAAAACAAACAAAAAACCCACCAAAAAATTAAAAACAAACAAACAAACAAAAATCAAACTGATCTGTCAGTCACTCTCCTTGGAAAAAAAGCAACAAAAAAAACCAACTCTCATTTCTTCCTAAATACTCAAACATTCTCTGGTATAAATAGAAAAAATAACAGACTATCTTGTGATTTTGTTTCTAATTCAAAGTAGAAGAGTATCAAATGAAAAGACTGAGAAATATTTCCCCCTGAAGAGCAGGTGGCAGGAAGATTTGTAAAACTTACTGAAAAGGTGAGGTATACATATTTTTGAGATTTCAGAGGTAGATGAGGGAACTGATATCAACTCTCTTGCACTCCCTGTGACTACTCCTTGTTCATTGTCTTTCTGATGGTGGAGGTGGGTTTGGCCACTAAAGATGTCCTTTGTTGTTGTTGTTGCTGCTACTGTGTGCCGCTCATGAGGGCAGCAAATTCAGTTTTTAGGCACATGGAATCTAAATTCAGAATTGCTCTGGCCAGTCAATATAAAATATTAATGAGCTGTAACTCACTCTGCTGTTTTAAATATGATAAAAATTGTGATGCGTTAATTATGAATGAGCAGGCTTTATGTCAAGTCATGTATCATCTTCCTTCTACGGCTGGTGTAATGCCAGCATTAAAACTCCATAACATGTACTCTGACTAATTTGACAGAAATGTAACTCTTTGGTTTGATCAAATATGTACTGTTAGATTATTCAGTGGATTTACAGATAATGAAACCAGTCTAAGTTCAGATCATCATTCTACTTGTGATTTGTTTAAAATGCCCTAACAGTATATATTAAAGATGTTTAAATTTTATAAGAAAGTGAAAAAAAAATAATTTTAACCTTCATTCAAGATATTAATTCCATTTCAGTTTCAGACATGGCCATTAAACTAATCCAAATTACTTAGTTTTTCTGTCTGAGTCCATGACATGTACATGGACTTTTTTTTGCTGAGATGTAAAAATGGCCTTTAGAGATTTACAAATTCAACTAAAATATGTTTTCATTAGGATTAATTCCCTCAATTATTTAGATATCTTTAGCATTATCAAGTTCTACATACAAAGACCTTAAAAATGGGGGGAAAAAATCCCAGGCTGAAACAACAAAACATTGCTCAGATGAAGTCTTCCCTTACATTTAATCTATAAAGGCAAATCAGCTGCTTCATTCAGAGCATTATCTGAAAGTGTTTATGTATTTCTGGCTTTATAGCATACTATAACTTTCAGACTAACTTATAGTTAATATAAACTGAAATACTGAGTCTTTTGAAATGCCACCAAGAAGAAATGTGTAATGTTACATGTTCACATTGGCATTGTACTTCCAATGAGAAATTATAAAATTCATGTCACAGGACACAGTTTGAACAAATGCAATCTGAAAGTATTTAAGGCAGTATCAAGGAGGTTCACAATAAGGGCAAGAGAGAACCAGGTCTTCCCCTGTGTGATCATGATTCAATCTGGAGTAAAATTTATATCCTTGTAAATTAAATAGTCTTGGGCTCACTGAGCTCAAACTGCACGTGAATAGAAACATTTGGCACAATTTTTACTCTTCTCTGTAAATGCCTAACAAATTATCTAGAATCTCATGAAGTGTTCTTGAATGTATATTAAGTTTTTCTACTTGAAGGGCATTGGCAAAAAAACCTTTGAACTTCTCTATCATGCACCTGAAGACTTTCTGCATTATCTCATGTAGATCCTATCCCTTGTTACATGAAATCAGCTCACAGTGATTCAATGTTTGACAAAGACAGAACCAGGCAACCTATAAAATATTCAAATACACACAACAAGGAGTTTTGTATTAATCACTGATGCAAAGGATGTTGCCAAGAATATATACATGGCAGATAACCTGGCACAATTGTGATCACTCTGTCATTTCTGTTGGGGTGCAGACGTAAACCTTGCATAGTACCAAGGTTTTGCTCTTTTCCTTGGGAAAAACAGGGTTTGCTTCTCTTTTTTCTCCTTTACATAGTATGACAATGTTCATGCTAGATCAAAAGCAAGTAAGCATTCATTTGGTTTTTATATTTAAACCAATGATATTATAATAATTTAATTATATTTTTAAAAATACTAACTATGGCAACAGATTGTTCATGACTGAATATGTTCCAAAGTCAGTTTCAGAAACATTTTTCAATTGTCATCCCTTAAACTGAGTTATTAGAAACATTTAGCATTTATACAAAAGACAGAATTTTAAACAAGAGCTTTGGAGTTTTATAATTTTAACAGTGTTACAAGCATTGAGACTGATGCTGAACAAATAAACATATGAATAATTTAATATATTTGAGTAATTTGTATTCAATATGTCAGACATATAATACAAATGACAAGTTGGAATTTTCAAAGATTATGTTATTACATAAGAATGTTCAAATATTTTCATTTTCTGAAATTGCTTTTCTTTGGAATCAATATGTTCTGTAAGACTAAAGCACAGTACGCCACTAAAGGACTGTTTTATTAAAACACACAGTTCTCACAGACATAAACACATAATTTGTCTTTTTCAGTTTTTGATGGTTATGTTTTATGCTAAACTAAAAACAAAACAAAACAAAACCAAAATAAGGTTAAAATGGAAGTTTCAGCATTCGGCAAAGTATTATTAAAAACATGTTTCTTAACGTTCTAGTGCTTGCCCTATCATTAAGTACAATATGTTCTTATGTATTTTATTACATCAAAACACCCCATGTTGCATAAACATTTAGGCATATTTTGTTATCAAAACTCTAATGCCTCAATATACCAAATTGTCAGCTAAATGAAGCACATCTACAGGGTTAAGTAGTAAGTCACTGACAGATCCAGGAATGGAACACAGTGTTAAATATTGGGTAGTAGTATTATTCTGTTGATTCCTTTTGAAAAAATATTAAATGTATTTGTTGCATGACCGGCAGAAGACAGTGTGGTTAAGTGCCAGTGAACAAGAGCTTTTCTGTTCCGTTACTTTTGCCATGTCAGAAACAAAAATACACTTCTTTGCCTCAGTGAACTGTTCAATACTGTTAACACCAGTCACCCATTTCCTCCAAACTTTGGTAACTGCTATAGAGGAAAGTATTAAGAATGTCATTGTCCTTTGCTTTATACTGATTAAAAATTGCACCAAGTTCAGTAACATAATCAAAATCTTCACAGTCTAGTGCCCCAGCTACAAAACCAAAGAAGTTTCTCTGTAAGAAGAAATTTAGAGAGCAAGTGGCAAATAGATTTTCCTAATTAACTGAAACCATCAAGCCTATGCAAAACTTAGTATTAAGATCCACATCTTGACATATGCACACAGAGACTGGATTATATGGTGTTAGAATGTCAATAGAAAGAAAGAAGAAGCTAAATCTTACAGACATGAAGAGAGTCTTTAAGATTATTTAATGATTTTATAAGGCAAAGAATTACAGAAATGTTGTTCCAAATGGCAGGAGCAGTATAGTGGGAAGATTTTGCACTAAGCGTAGCAGCATCTTTTTGAGAG
The DNA here is from genome assembly GCF_000747805.2 of Chaetura pelagica. Taxonomy (NCBI): domain Eukaryota; kingdom Metazoa; phylum Chordata; class Aves; order Apodiformes; family Apodidae; genus Chaetura; species Chaetura pelagica. The sequence continues at coordinate 9,333,422 of NW_009952694.1, forward strand.
ACAAGGGACCTAAATGTGAATGAAAAGATCAGGGAAGTAGGAAGAGACAGATAAGGTCATACTCTTCTCAGCCATTAGTAATTCATTAAGACAAACAAAAAAGCATGTTGTTAAGTTTCCGGGCTGATGAGATTTTCTTACAGGACAGATTGTAGATTTCAGTATCCTCAGACAGTAATATATTTTTAGCAATTTTAATAAACACATTGTAGATTAATATACTAATATTATTATAAGTTATATTAAAGCATATGCTTAACAACATAATAATATTATATAATCCTTATACCTGTTATATAATATATATTCTAAGCAAATACTACATCGTGCATTAAAATTATTAATTTATAATTACTATTATTTGTATATATTTCTTTGATTATAAAATATTTTTATTTAACTATGTCTTAATACTTTTAATAACATCACTATTTTTTTTAACCGCTTTTAACTTAATATTTTTGAGTAATTTTGTCATGCTTCCAGTTGGCTATGTTAAGGGAAGGGCTCAGAACTAGCTCCTGAAAATGTTCACCACAGTTTCCCACTTGTAGCCCTGTCTTGCTCCTCATGAGTAACATGCTGATAAACCTCTGCTTTGATTTGCAGTGTTCCTAGCTATTGCCTTTTTGTGTTTGTTTTTGCTAGGAAAGGCAAGGATGTAACCTTTATAGCCTGAGATAATAAGTAAGCTAGATTATTTCTTGAAATCCCTTATAGGTCTGTTCTTTATCTTATTCTCATGCCTCAATTAACATAATGCTAATTTATTTGAGTCCTGATACAGTATACAGGAATATTCTGTGTGTATCAACAACCTCTCATTAACACTGGTTTTCTAGGTAGCCTCATTACTAAAATGTAATCCCCTAAATGCTTTCCCCTTTATTCTTCTATGGATATATTAGCATAGTTAGTTACTTACACTACAGTACTGCATATTATACTTATTTGCCTAAATAATTAGCTTGTTTGGGAGCTTTTTGTGTGTGTGTTTTGTTTTGTTTTGTTTTTTTCAAATATAGAAAGAGGTCTGTTATTCTGACTTAGAAAAAGACTGCAGTCTCTGAGTAAGTCACATCTGTACTCTGCCTGAGGCTGAATCTAAATCTGGTTTTGTAGGTACTGAAGTAGGGAACCATTTCCACCTCAACTTCTCAAGTGTAAGGACTAAAGTCTCCAGGTGCTGGTATGGAAGAATCTGCAGCTTTTTGTAATTTGCTTTGTAGCATTAATGACTTTTTAAATGGCTTCTGGAAAGGTTTTTAGAGTTCAGCAATGATGGTATATCTGATCATGCTCCTTCAAGGAGCCTGAAACTCCAGCTTAAAACTGAGAGAAGAATGTTGTCAGAAATCCAAAACTACCTAACCTCAGGCTTGATTCAGGTGGTATACAAGTTCCAGATGTAGAAGTTTACTATATTATTAAAAGAGTATATTAACCTGCCCATATTAGCAAATAGTTATTGCCCCATCGATATTGCTGAGGTTTTGATTGTGAAACAGTACTTACACCTACCTACTGGTAACTGTACAGATCATGGATTTGTAATTGCTGCTTTATATATATGTATTTTAAATTCTTAACAGACAAAAGTTTAAAAAATTCAAATACTCTTAAAACAGTCCTGTTTTCAATAGGGTCTGCTTTAACTATCTATACTTATATTGTGCAAATTACAATTTTCTTTTTATTGTCAATGTCTGTGACTTAGTTGAAGTTAATCATGTGTTCATTTTATGCCAGCCATTCACAACATCATCAGCAGTGTTGTGAATTACCTAACCTAGGATCATACAACCTAGCAGAGTTTTATGCAGAAGTTACAGTCTTAGTGCTAACTTACCATACACCTGAAGTTTAGAATCAGAAACAGAGCAAAGCTTTGGAGACATGCCAAATGAATAAAATATAAAAATTAGTTAGAAACAAGAAAAGTACTGTTGTATTGTAGGAATGACAAGCTGAACGTCTGTACATAATTCCCAGTTGTTCAAAATCTTTCTGACTATCAGGGGTTAGAGTATTGCTGTAAAAACAGACAGTTTCATGTTTAACATGCCTGTTCTGCTCTGTGCACCATGTCTTCAATTGTGTTCGGTCAAAGTACAAGTATTTCAGATGGGCTGTTATGGGGTTCAGATTTTTTAGACAGTGTTTGGTTTAATGTTGTGTCAAATAACAAAACTACACATTATATAACAAAACTAAAGGATGAAAGATTTGTATAACAGTCATCTAATTCATCAGTGTACTGGATATTCTTGATTCACATTTTTTGTCTGATTACTTAATCTTTTGAGAGTATAATCATTAGATAAGGACACAATAGGTAATTTTTTCACCATAAGTTTCCTAAGGGAAGTTATAGATTTCCCCACATTGGACAGTTTAAGTCTCAGCTTGACAGGGTGCTGAGCCATTTCATACAAACTATAGTATTACCTAGAAAGGTTGGACCAGATCCTTGAGGTCCCTTCCAACCTGATATTTTATGATTCTATAATTATTACCTCCATAATTAGCAGGAGTGGTTTAGGTTTTATATAGGGAAGTTGCTCAGTCGTACAGGCAAACTAGAATTATGTGCCATACCAGACAGTCTGTTTATCTCTCCTTTTTCCATTTTCCACCTTGGGCATATCAGTTAAATATCTTACTCTCTTTATAGTCTTATATACTCTATCTTTTCTAGAGCGGGCTCTGGTTTATTAATGAGACCTTCCTCATATATACACAATATTTTCTGGTTGCAAACTTGTGAATGAAAGCATTGTGGAAACATCTAGAGAACATGTCATACATAGACACAGTGATCACACACTTGTGCCCCAAAACCCTTGATAATTATTACATTTTTCATTATAACATGAATTTTTCATAATAAAGAAAAATTACTAGATGCAGTGTCAATTTTTTTCCAAATAAAAAGTTTAATTTTGTTTTGACCAGATGGGTAAGATATGTCTGCTCATTTTTCTTTGAATAAAAAACCAAACCAGTTTTATAAGTACAAACATTCAGGGAAGCTGTCTTCCACCGCCAGCATTCACAGAGATACATTATTTATTTATTCATGGAATTTTCGGTGCCGGTTAGCCTCCCTAGGGGCTGTGTCTGGAAAGTTAAACAATACAGAACCCAAAATTCTCCTGTAGGACACAACTAAGGATAAGAGAATTTAAGTTCTGAGAGCTACTTTATTTTTTAGGAGTAATTCAAGTGCAGAGAGGAAATAGATATTGGTATAACTGTTACTTGTGTACAACTTCCACAGGATAAGAAGGAAAAGCAGCCACACTTCAAAATGCATGGGAAAAAAGCTGGAACCAGTCTCAACTAAAATGTTCACAGCTGAACTGAATGAAATCCAGTGCAATGTACTTGGTCTAAGTTTGTCACTCTGAGACAGGATGGAGTTGCTGGTGGACTACAGATAAATATGAATGAGAAGGAAGAAAATTATCTACATAATACAATATCCACTTACTGAGTAAACCTAGAGTTTAAATTATAAGCCTAGAGTTTAAATTACCCTATAACAGGAATGTGTGAGGTTTTTTTAATATCAATGATACATCTTAAAAATGGAACTCATCATCCAAAGCAGAAGAGGCACTAAAGATCTATTTGAACTCAAAAGCTTAAGGAAAGTAAAAGCAAGCCACCACAGAGGTAGAAGGTTTGATTTGTTTACATAACAGTTTAGAACTAAAAGCAAGAAGAAATGTTGATCCTGCTTATACTGAATGTACTGCTTCTACTTTTATTACACATTAACTACTTCTATAAAAAATACTTAAGCTCAGATATCAGACTAAAACTCTGAGGGAGAAAATTCTGCTCTTCAAATTGATGAAATGCACATATTCAAACAAACAAACAAACAGTCTTAAAGACAGTCCAAGCTAAAAGAAAACATGGAAGTCACCACAAAATGTTGTGCACAGTTACATCTGATATGTTCAAATGTAACAATATTTCTGCCTTTAATAGTAGAATGTATATTTGCCTTAATAGTCGAATCACTTCATGGGTCTTCTTTCAGAGCCACAGGCTTTAGCTCCAACTCTCAAAAGTTCATGACTTGTTAAACTGAGTCTTGTTGAATGAAACCTACCAGTCCTGAGAACATTTTAATTTAAGCCTGGGAGGAATTCAATGCCTAAATTAGTAGTTCTGAATATTTTTCAGTTTATGGATCTTTATTTTTTGCCAGAGAATGTTCAATATGGAGTCATTTACAGAGTTGCATATTTGCAGACTTCCTCAAAAGTTACATAGCTCAGTTTTCTTAAGCACAGTTAGTGAAGTCTTTAGAAGATGCTAAGGAAATCTGGGACCCATGCTGTCCAAGGTCAGCTCTTAGATAAGAGCTGAATAAGCATTTGAACCACAGAAAGGACCAAAAGACACGACCCAGTTGGAAGGGAAAGTTCTCCCTTGATACATGGAAGCAGTTTGTGCTTTGAATTCATTGTTCTCTCCAAGAAGAACCCATTTCTCATGTCAGAGATGTGAGTGTAATGATGCCTGCTTCCTTTTTTTTTTTTTTTTTTTTTTTTTTTGGTTTGGTTTGGGTGTAAAAAAACAGCTTCCTTTGTTTCCTTAATCAACATCCCCGCTGGCTTTCAAAACATAACCTCTTCACCTTTTTCAATAGGTAGCACAACAACAGCAGCAGAGAGTAATCATTTGCTGACATGATGTAAACAGCCTTCTGTTTGAGGAATGAGAAATGAATAGATTGATGAATACTTCCTTCTCTTTAACTGCACCAGAGTTGCAAGCACTGGTGACTAGTGTTACAGCTCCCATCTGTCAGCAAGATGCAGCAGAAGTGCTTAGATGCCTTGCTACCCTGCTTTACAATTTGTCTGTTTCCATTTCAAGGATGCTAGCCACATTTTCTTGTGTAATTTATTTCAATGTTGGATAGAAATCTTGAGAGGTGAATAATTTGTGCTGCCTGAAAGAATTGCATTTGCAGTCACCTTGAATGGAAAAACACTGCATTGTTATGAATTGCAACCTGAACTCTTGCTATGCCCATCAAAAAAAGAGGAATGAGAAACAGCCAGAGAACAGGCTTAGTGCTGCTTCCTTATTTTACTCATTTTAAAAATTCTATTTCTTATTATCGTGATTTATTTATTTTTTAGCGGCAGACTTTTAAACACACTTGACCCTGAAAACGTACAAGGATGCAACTAGTGCACTCACGAGAGCTCTCTGGCATTAGTATCCCTTGAAAGTAAAAATACAGCACTGAAGACAGCAATGATAATCATAACTGAAATAAAGATGTTTACTAAATAGCTTAAACATATTAGGATGGCATCACACATCAGTACCGCAACAGAGGGTAAAAATTAAAAAAAAAATAATAAAAAAACCAAAAACAAACAGACAAATAAATAAATAAATAGATAAGGATGATATGGGTGGCAGAGGGCTTGTCTGGGGAAAGTGGTATTTTTGTAAAAGAGTTTCTGCAGACATCTGGTGCACTGCTGTAGATCTCCAGGAGCTGGTTTAGGTATGGGAGATTATGCTATACAATAAGCAGTATGATATGATTATATAATTCAGAACACAATTGTAAGGGAATGACAGACAAAATAAAGGGTTTTCTTCAGAAACCCACCCAACTCCATAGTGAATCACAATGGTTTGATCTACTATCTGTTAGACATTTTCAAAATGCTATTTTGATAATCAAATTTTAATGTTTTGATGTAACCAAAATTGATTTTGTACCAGCAATTAGATAATCAAAACATTATTTTGATTTTTTTTCAATATATATGCTTTAGTTTAAACAATAAAAAAATCCTCAGAAATAAAATTAAAGTAAATGGACAATAACATTTTTTCTTTGTTTTCTAGATACATAGGTACTCACAGACAGATTCACAGAAAGGCCTTAAATTTCCATGATGCACATGGGTTCTGACCCCCATTCAAAATCTCATTCATTTTGTTGTGTTTTTTAATTTTTTTAATATTTTTTTTTTACTAAAACCTCATCATTTCTTCTCCAGCAAAAAAATGAAAACTGTAAGAGTCATATAGTATTACTTTGATTAATTTCTAACAGAAAAATCTCTGGAGGTTTTTTTTTTTTCCATATTTATAGTTATGTCTATGGTATTTCAATATGTTTTAATTAATAGTGATGTGTTGTAACATGGAATTTTGAAGTATTTTGCTATGTTCTGTAAAACTGTACCAATAAGAAACTGAGAGACTTGAAGTAGACTGGACTATGAAGCAAATTCAGTGGTTTAAAAAGGATTAATTATCCAAAGATATCGGCTGATTAAAATTCACAGCTAAGCTAAAGGGTACTTCCTTTGCAGTGACTTGCAATACATACTCAGTACTTCTGTGAGCCGTTTTTGTTGCTAATGTGGTTGAGAGCCCACTTGTGCAGATTTTCAGTCACCTCATCACTAGTCCTCTGAGGCCCAATTTCAGCTATATGCTTAATTTCCCTGGAAAAATCTGAAAAGGACACACACACACAAATCACTAAAATTAAAGAAAGGAAATCATCCCTCTGAGTACCCTATAGTTCAGAGGAGACGAGTCAATACTCTGAGCAAGACAGAAGGCATGACTTGCTCTGAATTCAAACTAAGGCAGAGAATGAATTATGTATTTTAGTTTCTATTTAGTTTTATTAATCAGTCCATGTAGCTACCTATTTTATATGCTTTTACATTACTTATATTTTCTATAAATAAAATTTTAATATTATTTTCACTTGAAAATATTGGGATTTTTCTTTCCAAAGAGATGAGTCAAGATGGAGAACAAATGCAGTATACTGGAAATGAAAAACAATAATTGTAATTGAGTACTAATTTCTACCATGTTGGATTACACTTTTTATCAGTTCATACTCTAAAATCAAACTCCAACAGTATTACTACCATT
>NW_009952694.1:9340382-9353708 GCF_000747805.2 Chaetura pelagica
AGCAGGAATCCCTGGAACTACTACAGAGTTCCATGACACCCCTACAGATGGCCTGATTAATCCTTTGTCATTTTCCTTAAGAGAGGAAAAGAAATATGAGTCACTTTGAGAAGTTGATTCCTGTGGTGTAAAAGCATCTAGTTCTATGGCATCCTCAGTCCTCAATCACAAACTCCATTATCACACCTCAGCAAAAATTCAGAATAACTATACACAGAGAAAGGATTTGTCCCAAATCCTTTAGAAGGTTGGCAGGAGAACCAGAAGTCAATGGCATTTTAAAATAGTTCTGAGAATTTAACTAAGCTAAGATATAGCCAAGAATTTAGACAATTTTTGCTGCTAAACCTTTTCTCTGACACTTAATATTAATTATATTACTAAGCATTCATACTTCCCATAGCAAGAAACCTAGTGAACCTTGAATATATGGAGCTACTACTCAGTAAGTGGGTAGTTTATTAGTAAGTACATGCACATCCACATCTCCCCTTAATATGTTTATTCTTTCGGGAACTGTCCTTATGATTTTCATAGAATCATTAAGGTTGGAAAGGACCGAGTTCCAACCCCCCTGCCATGAGCAGGGAACCCTACCACTAGACCAGGTTGCACAAAACCTCATTCAGCCTGGCCTTAAAAACCTCCAGGGATGGAGGTTTGAACATGATTTGAAGTTAATTAATATATTAATGACAAAATTCTAAAAAAACCCAATGCTTTTCTCTTGAGGAGTGGGAATGTGGATTAAGCAGTAATGTTGCTGAAGTACAGGTCAGTCCATGTCTTCAATTTCCAGGGAAAGTTTTACATTGGTCAGATCTAATTTTCATATATACATATATATATATACACACACATATGAATATATCACTCCATGTGCTTGGCCTGAATTTCCTAAGATAAAATTAAAATATAAGCTCTAAAGCAAACACTTCCGGCAAAATAATCCTTTTAAGACAAGCATTGATTTCCTAAGGGAAAAAAAAATAATAAAATGTTTTGAGATTCAAAAATACCACTCCAGAAATATGTGTGGCACACAGTCCACACAGAAACATCAAAAATTAAAAGTTCCACTTTCTGGGTTTTTCATATGTCTATGATTTCTGTTCTTCTGACACTAGTTCCTTTCAGTTTCATGACAGCAGTTGAGTGCTGCTCGTAAGTTCTACCTTAAATTATGGTCTTTAGAAACCTTCTTCAAACATACAGAATTATATTAATATCATGCAACTCATTTTATACTGAAATTGTATTTGGTCTTCCAGTATTATTATTTTTGTTTTTTTCTCTGACTGAAGATAACTTCACAGGCTTACATCCGGAAAGGTTGTTGCTATTATACATCAGCCACATTTCCTTTCTATGTTAATATATACATATATCAGGACACTGAGAATGAATTGAAATCCATTATTACAGTTACTCTCTTTTCATGATTTTATGAACATCAAGTGTATTTGGTTAATTAATTTGATAATTAATTTCTGAACTACCTGCTCTTTTTGCAGCAGAATTCTTTCAACTGTATCATCTGCTACTATGGGACACCTGAGAAATACCTACCTAAACTAAGGATATAAGTAGATTACTTTTTAGGGTAACATTACTATGCTAAATATCTGGATTTATTTACCTGTAAAAGTAAAACATGGGGACATGCTCTCACTGGGACAAGACAGTAATATCTTTTATTACAGTCCAAGTTTGCTATTCATTCTTCAACACAGATGGAGGTATAGAAAAAATTGCATGCATTATCCATCATCTAGAGATGAGAAGTAACAGATAAAAACAGCCAGAAGAGATGTCAACATGACTTGAAAAGCAGGTTCATCATCAAGGTACCTGCATATACCAACAGCACAGAGGGAGGTCAAAGTATTATGCCTTATAGTTTTGTTACTTGGTGCTGTTTTCACCATAAACACAGAATTTGCTACACAACAAAATTACTATTTTCCCAGGCATAGAATTACTTTTGTTAGGGATTTCTAGTGGTTTCAGTGCCAGTCTTTATATTTACAGCTCACATCTGAAAAATATTAATAGATGTGTTGTCACATAATGTAAACATCATTACATTTTATGGGTTTATTATATTTATTTCCATGCACTGGAGCAATTTACTCCATGTTGCTAAAGCTTGTGCTTTTTATTTCTTAAAGAAAAATTGACTAATTTCAAATCTTGGGATACAGAAATGAATGGCCAGTTGGTTTAAGATATGCAGGCAATTAAATAAAGGGTTAATCTACCTACTCAATCTCAATTAAATACATATTGTTAATGCTAATCAGGATACCTTGATAGAAATAAAAAGAAATTGCTTTAATATTTACAGAAATCAATAAAAAAGTCTTATTCTAATATAGCAAAACATTTATCAGAGATTTGTATTTCCAATCTTTGTTTCTATTAATTACCTTAAAATATTTTTTAAAATGAGAGAATTTGTTCCTTTTTTTCTGCAAAAAATTCTGTAGTCATCTTGACTGTAAACACTTAACCACTGAAGTAATATATTTGCTTTTTAAATGGAAAACATGCAGTCTTTAAAATGTTAGGATTTTATTAATGTCCTTAGAAGATTAAAACATGGTCCTGTTTTATAACACTTTTTATTCAGATACATAAATATCTAAAAGTTTTGCCTTTGATAATTATACTTAATGCATGGTCATATATCTGAAAACCTAAACTGTCTAAATGCTTTTAAGGAATTTAAATACATATTGATTATAAACAGAAATTAAGTCAAACCTCCATAAACACAAAATGAATTGTAAAAAACAAATAACAGAAAGAAAGAGAAAAACACAGCTATGTATTCTGACATGTAACTCATGGTGTCAGGATACTATATGCTAGTATAGACTGTTTTAATTGTTTATCACTGTTATGAATTTCTTGGCTCTTAATTTTCCTGAATATATCAGCCATTCAATTAAAAAAAAAAAAAAAAAATATTGAAAAATCTTTTTTAATTCTTTGTTTTAATAATCTTGAATGCCCAGGGGAAAAAAAAAAAAAAAAAAAAAAAAGAGAGAGAGAGAGGAAAGAAAGAAACATAAAAATAAATGTGTAGGTTTTAGTTTACATTCAATGAACTTTATTCTAATCTCATTAATTTTACTCAATTTTTAGTAAGAGTATTGAAACAGTCAGAGTTATATGGGGTTCTGTTTGAAGGTTAAGAAAGACAGGTGGTGTCTTTTCACCATTTTAATATGATCTTATAAAATATGTAAAACACTCATCCTCTGCTGATTTCATTACATGCACATTTCAAGAGCACTGCCCCTTACTATATTGCTTTAAGGGAGATCAGAAAAGCATATGTATTTTATAATCTTTACTGGTTCTCAGGTGTTTTGGTAGGTCAGCAGCCTGCATGGTATCTTTTTAAACGAATAAATTCATTGCAGAAGTAATGCTAATGCAGTTTGATAACTTGGTTTGTTGCATTTTTCTGTATATCGTGTAAATAATATTGTACAAGAAATTGTTATGTCTGAACACAGAACCATTGACATGATGCAGAAAAACTGTTCAATGTTGCTTTCAGTAGTGAAGATTTCACTTAAGTTTCTAATCTGCATTACATTTGTGTAAAATAATCAAACATTAAAAGATTTACTGGGCTAATGAAGGGCTGAATGAGGCCTGCATTTAACAAATTGAATTGTAGAGGACATGGCAGGAAAGGATTAATGAGGTTTAAAGTGTTAGGAAACACTGGGGGATAGTGGCACAAATCCTCAGCTATGGATTAATATTGTCCTGAAAGCAGGTTGGGAAGGCCGGTTTTTACTTTCCAGTCCCAAGGCATCCTGTGAGGTAAGGAAGGCCTCCACTGAAGTTTAGAGGAGTCATCAATATATTTTAATAGAAAATCATGTACATCTAAAATTTAAGCTTTTTTTGGCAATTTAGCACAGGGTTAGTAAAGATGAGAATCCTTTTTTGTTTGATTTCTTTACCTATTACAAAGTAGAAACTCAAAATATTTCAAATAGTCCTTTTTTATCTATTCAGGTCACCTTTAAAATCCATAAAGTACAATGATGAACTATCATCTATCACCATCAGTCTTGGAAAATGCATGGCTCACACATAGGTTTTTCTTAGCTAGATCTTGCTACTCCTGCAATGCGATGTTTTATGAAATTACTACTCCATTAAAAACACTTGATTTGTTGCCATACTCTTTTTGTATCTTTAATGAGAAAGTTGTTTTCAGATACATCAGCTTACATATAATAATATATTCATCTGCCAGAAGCTTTCATAATATCAACTAATAAATTATTTTATGCTGATGGTTGTTACAACCCCAATACTTGAGTGTTAGAAGATGAGGAAATCAAGCACCAGGACATAAAATTGATTTTTTACATCTTCTGCTAGATATTAATACTGAACATCCATCTTAACTTTTAAGATCAAGGCTAGAAGCTCAGATACAGTGGAAGGGGGGGGGAAATCTTCCAGATAAGTTTTATGCATTATAATCCACCTGTACCCAGTGTCAAAATTAATACCGTGGTATTAAATTAATACGGTATGAAACTGGTAACATCAATTTAACATTCTTTTCAAGCTAACATGAGAATATCACATTGCATTCTGCCAAACTATTCCTTTACTGAATGAGTGATATTATAGTAAAATGACACAGTCCAAGAGAACATTAGTTAGGATGTCAGTTCACTTGTTGGCATAACACTTGCAGTAAACAGTATGTCTTCACAATTCTATGCACCTGTCTCCAGTCAGTGTCTATAATAAGCAAATTTTTCTCTAAAATAAACCACCAGCACTAACCATTAGCAGCCTTTGCCTAAAACCAGGTCCAAATTTAGATACTGCTTCTATTATTTTTAAGAGATTATCATTTTCAAAATACATTTATTTTACACTTAACTGCTTTCACGGAAGCACATGGAAGCATCTTGGCACAGTACAACTATAGATTGATAATATCTTACTGAGGTGATGGCAGGATGAAGGACTTTCTCAGCATAAGGTTTCCTGTTGTCTGTTGGGTTGGTCACTCTGGTTTAATGCATAAACTGTCAACTGTCTCCCATTTCCACTATGTCCATGCATCAGGCTAGATTATGCGCTTTGTTAAAGAAAATGACAATGATCAACAGTCGGAAACAACACATTTTTCATATCTGTGCCTACATTTGTTTAATATATTTCTCCTATCTTTACGCTTTCTGTGCTTATGAAAGGTTTAATGGCAGGTAAAGGTTGCTGAAATACAAGTTTTAAGAAAGCCTTTGCATCTATCGAGGCAAAAATTTCAGGTGCTTACCCAAAGCCTTTTATCTCCACTTAGAGAGTTTTCTTGCTACTCACCATCTGCCACAAATCACTCAGGGCCAAACTGTGGCCTCAGGTCTCTTCTGATTCAAACAGAAGCCAAATGTATGTGCCCAAAACCAGAACTAAACCCTTAGTCTTCAACTAGCAATCTCCATCCATCATTTTTTTTTCAATTTCTAAAAAAATACTGAATGAATTAAAAACTGAATTAAGTGTCCTTTATGACAGGACAGATATAAGGTATTTTTATGCTGCTTCAGTTTTTCACCTTCCTTATTTTAGCTAACATACCCTGTAACTCATGACTTGGTTCTAAAACAGCTGCTTTGTTTATTTGCTTAGTCTTTTGACTCTGGTTGAATTTCCTGCTCTGCATGGCAGTAACAAGAATTGCAAAATAAATGAGCAAAACCAAATCTAATTACCCCCAATCTGATAAGACGTTGAATTTCAGATATTATATATTTTGTCAGTCTTCTAAAAAACTGTAAAAAATGTGAACTAATATTGGCTGCTAACATAGCTTTTTTTTTTATTTATTTGGTCTATATCTGCAAGCACATTAAGTTGAATAATAATTTATTTATCACTGATATGCATTTAGGAAAAGGGTATATTCTCTGATGACAATATTTTAATTAGAAGTGGTCAGAAAGTTGTTGCACTAAATGCATGCTCAAGAAGTGATGATTTATAAAAACCAAGACTTTGGAGACAGCTGCTATTTAGAGGGTAGAGATAAGTCATAAATATAGGATGACTACCCCTAAGAAACCTGTTTCAAATTTGAGAAAATTGAGATACAATGACGTCAAATGACTTTCCCAGGCAGCTCAGAGAAAGGATTAACAGAGCCTGGATATTCCTTGGCCATTTGATGAGACTGTTAGTTCACTGGTACTTGAACCTAAATTTACAACATATTCTTTTTTTCCATGGAAAAAAAGAAATAATCAGTATGATTTAATATTTTATATTTTATAGAGAGATTTTTTTGCTTTTTTTTTTTTTGCTTTTTTTTAAATAGAGAGTATTTTAATCCTAATTTACATCTGAAGAATCTTCAGAGATTGAAACAACCTGCCTATAAAATGACCTGCCATTGGTCAATGACAAAGGTAAAGCTTAGAATTTCTCATTCTCAGACCACTGTATTATCACTGTACCACTTAAATAATGAAAGATAATATTACCTCTCATATAGCATGAATTAGTAAGACATTTAGTCTTTGTTTCTTTCCTTAAAAACTCATATCTCTCAACTTTCTAATTATTCTCTGTGCAGTCTTTCATTTTCCAGTGTCTGACATTTGACCCTTATGTTACCTAGTTGATCGTAGAAAGTTTGTTCGAGAAGTGGTAATGAATCTCCTGCCCAGTCAGACCAGGTTTTTGGCTTAGAAGTGATTTTTCCATGACCTACTCAAGTTGTGTGCAATCTTACCTTACTGAATATGTTTTGTGCAGTTAAGGGTTGGGAGTTGTACCCATAGCAGCTCTTCTGAGTATATATTCACTATTTTTCTTTAATCTTCGTTTCTTGAATGAGTTTCTCTTTTGAGATGTTAACATCTCTTCAATTTCATTGCCCTTTAACTACAGTTTAGCAAGAAGGGGAGACAAAGAATTAGAAGAATTTCCAAACAGAAGAATTTCCGAACTTTTATACCAAGCAATGGTGTCACCTCAATGCAAAGCTTCACTACTGTCCTTTAGAAACTGTTCTCTTCCCACCCTTGCAGCTCCTTTTTCTGCAGTGCTGAGAGTGACTCACACTCCCGTGCAAAGGTATCAGAAAGATCGGACTCATAAGGAAACAATTACCTACTCCTACAGCAGTGTAAAAAATATTTTCCTATTAAAGATTAAGTTATTAACAACTGCCTGGAAAAAAAACACACCCCTACCCACAAAAGCCACCTCCAAAAGCCAAAAAGCCCCCCACACTGAGAACAGAATTTCATTAGTGTTTACTCAGTATATAATTCCCATGCAAGATCCTAGCAGATTGTTGCAAGTGGCTTAAGTATAGTATTATAATTACTTTCAATTACTGCATTATTACTTCCACTAGTGCAGTTACAAATCCTCTATTCTGTGGTGGCATCTAATGTGGTTGAAGGGATGCCTAAATTAATACGTGTTCTCACAAATGAAATCCTATTTTAAAAAAAACAACAAAAAAACCAAAAAAAAAACCCCAAACTGAGTAGACTGAGTATATGACAAGCAGAAAACTAAGTATAATTTTTCAGAACAAGGTAGCACAGGAGAGAACAGATTTCTGTGGCAAAATCACAAGCAGAGACTGTATTCCTGTGACCACTTTAGTGTGTTAAGATAGTTGCAGTACATTTTATACTAATTGGAAACAAATTAATATTGTATGGAGAAAACAGTGAGAACACTGAACTCTCATCTCCTACTATAACATGTCATGCAATCCAGGAGCTTTTAAACATTTTTTGTGCTACTATTATTTTTTCCTTCCCTTTCATTATTTCATTTTGCCTCTGGGGTTCCACTTTTAGTCAGACATTAGTCCTATTTGCAAACCTTAAACTGCTTTGAATAAATGAAGAACAGGTAATGTAATTTTTTATAACTGCGGGGTTTTGCTTTGGAAGATTTTTGGATTTTTTTTTATCACTTCTTATTGACTCTGTTAGATGTCTAGTTTAAGAGAAGTGTTCAATCTGTGTATATCTCATGATATTTTGTAAATAGCCTGTTTGGATCTCTATCCATTTAATTCACATTTTTGAGTGGGTGGGTAGAAGAAGTTTGCATACAACTTTACAATTCTATTTTGTAAGAGCCTATTCAATATGAGATTGCAAAACTATTTTCTATTTAATCCTGTAACATTCTTATGCAATGTGATCATGTGGGTGTAACCATGTGTGTCATAGCATAGGCATCATCATGAAGGTGTTTGAAGTGTAAAGTCAAATGTCTACAAAACCCTTAAATGTAGTCAACTCTCCTTTCATCCTGATAGTACTGTATTTTAAGAAGAAGTGGTATGAGATTGCTTGAGAGGTGAACTGGAATGGAAATTTATTTTAATTCATATAGCGATGGAACCACTGATTTATAAGCACCTTCATAGTAGTAGTTCTCATTCTAGAAACTTGTTTTCTCCATAGCCACCCACTACTGAGGGACACATTTTCACCAGAACTGAACTCTCTGACAGGAGTAGGATGTATCCAACAAGGACAGTGTTGCTGGCATATCCATATCAAAACCAAGACTTTTGCAATTTCAGCTATGCATGGAAACATTTATTGTGTTTTTTTCAGGGCTTTGTGAATGTACATGAGTGAAAATGCGCATATATTCCCTTGTCTGTGTGCTCTTATTTGCTGAATTGTCATAGTTATTCTCAAAAAATGCATTTGCTGAGGTATTAACAAAGGTCCTCTGATGGATTAGGACTTATTTTAGGTTGTTCTTCACCATTATCGGCAGGGACTCTTGCTGGTGTCAGCCGAGGCTGACAGGGAAGGTGTAATTAGTATTAATTAGCCTTCTTTTACTTTTTCATTTTGCTTTGCCTTATTTCAGTTTTAAGGTTGGAGATAGTATTCCTTTAAGAACAGAACTGAAGTCAGTTATTTATTCATTTATTTAATTATTTATGATAGCCTTTTGTTATGGTTCAGAGAGACAGAACATAAAGTAATTTTCTTAAACTTAACAAAGGAATGTACCAGATTGTTCACTATGGCAAGACAAACTGCTAAAAATAAAACTATTGTTTCCTTATTTTTTAATATTTATCTTCAGACAATTTAAGTAGAAAATTATCCAAAATGTTAAGCTTGAAAAATCAGAAATACTACTAGTAAAATTTATCTCAAAGTATAATCAGTAGAAATTCGGTGTTATTTTGTTATTATAGAATATATATAATTTTAAAAAAACAACTCTAAAAGATAAATCAGATAATTGTACCCTTAACAATGAATGCCAGAAGGTGCATTTGTGTTTCACACCTGTGTGATAATTATAGACATACCTTCAGACAAAATATCTGAGTGCTGGAAGTCTTATTCAAAAAGCTGAAAAATACTTGTAATTTACTATGTAAGCAAGTAAAATGGCAAGTTATACAGCTACATTGACATTAATATATCAGTTCTTTACAGACAGAATTAATACAATAAAACTTCTTTCCATAAATGGGCCAAGTTCAGAGGTGGACACAATTATTTTGCTATGAATAAGTTTCATTAGTTAAAGCCAGGAAATTACAGCTTTTAGACATACTGTTTGATACCTTAACTATGCTAAAGCTCTGACTTCAGCCCTAAGATTTTATGCATGAGGGATTATTGCTGTCAGAGATTGTATCTTTACAGCATAAGGCTTAGCCTCCTCAGCAAATTGTTGAAATCCCATATTAAATTCTTATTAGGAAGTCACTGGATTTTTAGGACAATAGGAAGCCTGCATGCTTGACTACCTCTCTGAAATGCCTATACACCGACACACACAGTTTGGGGCATGAATAAGAGGAACTAGAGATCTGTGTGTGGCCACAGGGCCGCAATCTCATTGCAACTACTGAGACATGCTGGGATAGCTCAAATGAGTGGAATGATGTCATGGGTCACTATGTACTGTTCAGGAAAGACAGGCCAGCAAGGCAAGGCGGTGGAGTGGCTCTTTATGTGAAAGAGCATCTGGAATGTATCAAGCTCTGCCTAGGAGAGGATGAAGAACCAGTTTAGAGCTTATGGGTAAGAATTAAAGGGCAGGCTAACATGGGTGACACTGTTGTCAGTGTTTACTGCAGACCACCTGATCAGAATGAGGAGGTCAATGAGGTCTTCTACAACCAGCTGAAAGTAGCCTCATGATCACAGGCCCTGGTCCACATGGGGGGCTTAAACCACCCTGATATTTTCTGGAAAGGCAACACACCCAGGTACACTCAGTCCAGGATATTCCTGCAGAGAACTGAGGATAACTTTCTGATACAGGTGGTGGAAGAACCTACAAGGATAGATGTACTGCTGGACCTTGTATTGACAAACCAAAAAGGACTTCTTCGGGATGTGAAGGTCAGAGGCGACCTTGGTTGTAGTAACCATGGGATGGTAGAGTTCAGTATCCTGCATGGATGAAGAAATAAGTAGAATTACAACCTTGGATTTCAGAAGACTTGAGTTTAGTCTCTTCAAAGATCTACCTAGTGGAATACCATGTGTCTGGGCTCTAGAAGCTGGTTGTTATTCAAACACTATTTCCTCCAAGTGCAAGATTGGTGCAACCCTTTGAGTAAGAAATCAAGCTGAATAAGCAGGACACATGCATGGATTAGTAAGGGTCTTCTGGAAAAACTCAAATGGAACAAGGAAGTTTACAGAATCTGGAAAATAAGATTCACCACTTGGAAGGAATACAGGAGTATTGTCAGAGGATGCAGGGATGCAATGACAAAAGATAAGGCCCACCTGTAATTAAATCTGGTGAGGGGTACCAAAGACAACAAAGGGTTTTTTCGGTATATCAATAGAAAAAGAAAGACTAGGGAAAATGTGGGCCCACTGAGGAATGACTCCAGAGGGCTGTGCTGCCATTCAGAGTGACCTGGACAGTCTGGAGAGTTGGCTGCAGAGGAAAGTAATGAGGTTCAATAAGGGCAAATGCAAAGTCTTGCACCTAGGGAAGAACAATCCCATGCATTAGTATAGGTTAGGGAATGACCTGCTGGAAAGCAGTTCTGAGGAGAAGGACCTAGGAGTCCAGGTAGACAGTATGAGACGACAAGTACCCTTGTGGCCAAGAAGGCCAACTATATCCTGGGATGCATTAGGAAGAATCATAGAATCATACAACTATTCAGGTTGGAAAAGACCCTTGGGATCACCGAGTCCAACCATCAGCTCTACTCTACAAAGTTCTCCCCTAAAGCATATCCACCAATACCACATCCAAGCAACCCTTAAAAACATCCAGGTGTAGAAGGTGATTCAACCATCTCCCTGGACAACCTATTCCAGTGTCTGACCACTTGTCCTGTGAATTTTTTTTCTTAATGTCCAGCCTAAACCTACCCTGTTGCAGCTTGAAGCCATTCCCTCTTGTTCTGTCACTAATGACCTGTGAGAAGAGACCAGCACAAACCAACTACAATGTCCTTTCAGGTAGCTCTCAGTTTGCAACTACGTACTTACATTATCCTGTCCTTTCTTTGTCTGCTATTTTTGCCTCTTTCATAAATAAGAAAGCATACATCTTAACTTGTTCCAAGTCTTAAAAGCACTCCAATGGTGGGATTTGGCCTTTGCTCATATATTCTGATTCCCAGTTTTAAGGCTGTGTTGATTGATTTTTTTTTTTTTGATTGCCTGGATAGAGAAGGTGAGAAATGAAAATCTCCAGTGTCTAGGTGAAATAAAGAAATATACATTTATAAAATTGATATCTTAATTCACTTAATTCACAAGATCCCTAGCATGATGTGTAGTCAAAATACATTCAGTGAGACTGAAAGCTGAAGTTGCCTTTGTTATATCTTCAACATGAATACACTTTTCAGGTGGGATGAGGCAACATTCCAGAGCAGATTAGCACTTTTGGTCTGCAGCTCTTCATGATCTTTGCTTATTATGAACTCTGTAAACTCAAATTCTGTTAACACTGTCGCACAATCAGAATGAAGAAAACACAGCTCAACTACCAGAAGCTTAAGCACTGCAGTTTTAAATCATCTTCATTTTTACCAAAAGATTCACTAGTGAAGAATTTAATGCATTTTACTCATGGTAAACCAGTGGCAGGGTTACCACTGTAGTTAGGAAGGAATTATTTTATTTTTAAAACACTGTGATTAACTTTGTGTGGTGGAAGGGTGGGTGTGAACTGCAGTAGATGAGTGAAGACATATGTAAACACAACAATATGGTAGCCAAAGCCAAAAAAATTAAATGTCACCTTTTTTCTATCCTTATTAGTTTTATTAACTGTGGAGGCAAAAAATATTGCCCGAACTGAATGAAAAAAACACAGAAACCCACATCTACATTAGATATAGTTAACTATTATATACAGCAGATTACTCAGGGTAGCTATTATGCATACTTCTCTATTATACAGTGCCTGAATGAAGCTGTTGTTGCTTCTAGAAACAATAAAAAAATATAAAAAGTTGTAATCATCTTGATAATATTTGTCTGATGCATTAGTGGCATGATCATCGTAGAACCAAAGGAAGAGCCTCTACTCTGTCACAGAAATTTGTGGAGTCCCTGATGGACCACACTGGCCAGGCAGCTTGTGGGGTGCTAAGAACTGTTCTATGCCTGTCTTCCAAAAAAACATTAACCTTGTGACTTGTATTAGTGTAGAAGTTGCAAAATATAGAAAGACTTTATTTTACAAGGTTTTATGGACCATGGTAAAAATTAAGTTTTGTCTCCTCTTTCACATTTGTATAATCTGTCATAGAATTAGCCTCAGCTTTCTTCAAACAGATTTAAATCTTATTGTTAATAGTAGCAATAGTAATGAATACCAACATTGGCATAATTATCGGAAATACAAATAAATTTTAAATATTCATTAACTTTAATGTTAGTAGTATTAAAGAAGTAGCTTTTATGATAGTGCATTAACAGCTGATATGTTTTAGTGTGCTTATAGCACTTCAAACACTTCCCACAAATCATGAATCCAAAAGCAATTTCATCTCAAGACATTTTGAATATGTAGCGATTAATTGTAAGATTAAAACAAAACAAAGCCCTTTAACATAACATTTATGGTCATGGAATTTTTAAAGGGAAAAATAAAGCCTTCTTAAGCTAAGCCAAATACAGCTAGGAGAAACTAGAGAAAACAGGCAATGGCTCCCTATACCCTGAGGCTTTTTGGAAAACCCTACCTTAAGACACCTCTGAGGGGATTTAGCATCATAACATCTTAAAGATATCAAAATGGACTGTATGAAATACACTGAAAATTTCTGCTGAA
>NW_009952694.1:9353823-9362868 GCF_000747805.2 Chaetura pelagica
TGAACCCTGACTTACTTAGAAGTTTAGGTTTTTGGTTTTAGTTGGATATGTATTCATTACTCAGCTATCTGGATTGGGAACTGAACTGGAAATTAAATGTGATAAAAACTCTTTTGTGAGATATCTTGCATCTGTTTATTCTTCTAAAATGTAATAGTTGTAAGCACACAAAAACCGAACAACAATCAGCCAACAAGGAAAACCTGAAGGCCAGAGACACATTTCAGTTTGAGTGATTCATTTTATTGTAAGGAGAAATATAAATGGAAATAAGAACAAAGATACATATCTTGATTTCACTTAGAAAAGTATTATTTTCTACCTCCTCATTCCGAAAGGTGAAGGCCTTGAACACTTAGTTTACTACTGGCACTATATAAATAATAACAAGCCCATCAAAGAAGTAAAACCTTTCAAATAACTGTAACTAATTCAGTAGATGATACTGATGAACAAAAATGATTTTTACTAATACAATTGCGTAACATAATTGCAGTCTGACATTATGTCTTAAGAAACCATTCCAAATTACAAATTAAGATATTTATTTCTGTAGTTTTTAAATGTATTTGGTGGAAGGTATTTCAGCCCATGCTGTGGATTTTTATCAATGAATGACAGCTTTTGTTATAGCTATTTTGGTCTTTGGGCTATATGATTAGTAACTTTTTTTTTTTTTCCCTGTTATCTCTGTAACTTTCTGGGAAGTCATTGAAAATAGCTCAAGATATCTATGTCAGTAAGTATTTGCAGGTCTTCCTCTGTCTTCATTTTGTTTTAAAAAAAAAATAAATCTAATGAACATCCATGAGCATCCATTAAAGGACATCTAATATCACTAGTAAGTTTTCCTTAGATCGTAGAGAACAGGCCTCAGCATGGAATAAGAGAAACAGTGAATAGGACCTTGAGAACTTACTGAAATTGTAAAAAAATCTTATAGTACGTCTTGGTTGCTGATATTTCCTCATGGCTTATGAAGTAGGTTCAAGATATTTTTCTCCACATTGATTCATCCAGTCTTAATAAGGCGAAAGAGATCATCTTCCTCTTGAAATGTTGAAAGAAAAGAAAACTTAGTGTGATATTTCGAAGCCAGTCAGGACTCTCTGAATAGATGTACAATTTTAAAATACATTCTCAAGCAACATTTTTATACTTATGCCTTTAGCATAACTTCCTTCTTTCCCTGCTTCTAAACAGGCATATAAGAAGCTGGTCATTTTTTTATCAGAGTTCTATACATTTGACACTTTATAGGGCTATTTAGGATCTTTTAAGATAAAAACCATTAGAGAAAAAGGAAAACACTATTGGTACATTCCAAAACAGCTTAATATTGTGGGTGTGGGGCTGTACATCTGTACATGTGTGTGCCTCTCCCAGATGTCCACAGGTCTCTGGGAAAAAACATCTAGTCTAAATATTTCTTTCTGCAATGATTTTTTTTCTGTCCAAGAACAAAAATAAATTTCCAGACAGAAAATGTGATGAAACATAGCAATTGTAGAAAACTATTTCTTAATAAAACTTTTGCTAAGCCACTGTGTGGCTTTGACTAAATTTTAATTTCTCAGTATTGGTCCTCGACTTAATACCACAATTGATATATTTTGTCTGTCTTGCAATAGTGGTGTCAAGATTGGCTTATGTAGCACATAAAGAACATAAATACATCATGGGTAGTCACAACAGGGGAAAAGCCTGGCAGCTGTCAGAATGAATCTCCTACTTTGGATGTCCCATGTGTCCCTATTGTAGTAAAAGCTACTGACACTACTAGTCTTTTTGATCCAAAGTTGCTTTCTCCAGTGACTTTCCAAATGGATTTTCCAACTTCTACAGACCTCTTTGTTCAGAAAATGTCACACTCAGAGCTTACAATTTGCTATACAGAATTTAAAGGGGAATACTGGTTTGCAATACGAAGCCCAGGGCTCAGAGAATGGGTGTGTATTATGTGCCCAGTCTCCACAGTGATTAAATGGTAACAAGCATTAGAAAAAAGTGCTGTGATAGGTAAGGGCTGTAATCATCTCCAACAGAACACTTGAATTCTAATCTGAGTAAGCTGGATAAAAAAAGGAACTTTCTCTAGAAATATATTTGATTTTGTGTTACTGAAATCCACCCACCTACTTCTGTGTGAACTGCCAAAACTGTTTGTCTTTTCTCAATTTTCTCTTTGTTCACTTGAATCAGAAGATTCAATGTTTCCTCACTCTTACAGAAAGATCACACTTATGAGGAATAGTCACCTGATAATTATTTAAGCTGAAATGAGGATAAAAATATGTTTGTGTGTGGACTTCTAGTGGTGGTTATTTTTTTGTATTTGGAAAATCTAACTTCTTTGTCTTCCTAATTACCTGAGCACTGGAATAAGCACTGCTATTTTCATAAGCAATCACTTATATTTAAAAATGCACCTGTAGGCAAAGCTTTTTGGTCTTGATCAAGGACTGACATCCTTGATATTTACTGCACATGTGATTGGATAAATGTGTCTTTTAGTCACCAGTCAGTAATGAAAATGTGAATTTTTAAAAGCACATGTGGATTTCACTTCAGCTTGTGTGAGAGTTTTGATAGAAATTTGGACCATAAGGCATCCATGTGTCTAATATTAATGAACTGTTAATCCAGAAGATACGAGACTGATAATAAAAAATACCATTGGGATAGAAAGTCATTCATCTTTAAAACTTCCATCCACTCCTCCTCCCATCTACCAGGAAGCAACAGATGCAAAACGTATTTTCCCAACTAGTTCAGTCTTTGTGATTTAGTACATAACTATTTGGCCATCACTTCATAGATAACGTTTTCTTTACCAAGAATTTCCAGCTCTTATCTAAGTAGGCTGACACATGTTAATGTAATACAGAATGGGCAAGTTCATAATTTGATTGATGAGTCAAAATT
Source organism: Chaetura pelagica (assembly GCF_000747805.2). Taxonomy (NCBI): domain Eukaryota; kingdom Metazoa; phylum Chordata; class Aves; order Apodiformes; family Apodidae; genus Chaetura; species Chaetura pelagica. The sequence continues at coordinate 9,356,749 of NW_009952694.1, forward strand.
CCAGACCCAGTAGTAATTAACTTCATTATGCTGTCTAGTATCTGTGCTCTTCACAAAAACCTATGAAACACTTTGTTGGATTGTTTTTTTCAGTGAATTATACCTCTGCTAATCCTGGAGAAAGGAAATGTTTCCTCTTGAGAAATTAAAATGTAGTTTTCCGTATTTACTTATCTTTTTAATGTAAATAGTGGACTTCAACCTGCAAGTTCATCCCTTTTTCATCAGCTGCGTAGCTCATTAAAGAACAAAAAACAACGAAACATCAATACCATGAGACATGAATAAATAATTATAATGAAAATAGCTCAGTCAATCTTTTCACTGTGTAATGACCTTAACAGATCAATGATACTTTAATTGGATTGCTGGATTATCTTTTCTCTTAAGGACAGTAACTTTTGCTTCATAAATGGAAAACTAAACTCTTACATATGGCACATTTTTAATCTCTCACTTTATTTTTTTGAAAATATGGTATATGAATTTAAAACAAAAATAACATGGGCAGGAACTATAAATATATTTTACAATATAGTAGCAAAAAAAAATTTGGGCACCTTTTCACTAAAAGTTAGTTGCAGATGTTATTTCACACTTGTAAAATTGCATGTGGGAGGTATATATTCTTGCTACAAAAAGAAAGTTTCATTGAAAAAAATTGGAGGAGACCAGGACAGAAATCTAACAGGGGGCCAAGGAAAGTCAGACTTGACAATGGGATTTTTGTGCTATTTTTTGAAGTGCTTACCCAGCTTGATAAAGTTTTTATCTTGTTTATCATCTTTGATACACATATTTTCTGAGCAGCTTTCAGAAGCCATTGACACCATGCGGCTGATCCAGGTCCTGTCTCACTAAGCAGCACCCACCTGTAACTGCACGGCCCATGCACATGGTAACAGCTTCCCTGAGAGGAGAACCATGAAGGACTTCGACTGGAAGGAAACCTGAATTTTATTCACAGATTTACCACTCATAGAGGTGGAGAGGAAGGAAGGAATTCTCTAGCTTTGTTTCCATCTCTATTATTTATGAAATACATAAGTTCTTCATAAAGGAGAATGTTTTTTTACTGATTGAAGGAGTACACAGTATTCTTTGCTGACTTTTTTCAAGTTTTTGGTTGCAACAAGTAAAAATGTATTGCAAATCCACTCTGTATTGCAAATCGCACTATACAAAATACATGCAATTGGAAAATCTGAATTTCTGAATGGCTCAGATATATTTCCATGTATGTGCGACCTTTTCTTAAGTTACCACAAAATAATGATGAGCATAGTTGTTTTTAGCGTCTTCTTTTCCCCATTGTTATTTCTTGGTTTTTTTATCTGTAAATGTAATTGTTGGCAGTACCATTATCATAATCAGAGAGAAGGATATTCATAACAAAAGTATCCTTCAGTACAGGAGTGTGTGTACATATATATTTTTAATATGTGAAGTAACATAGTAACAAATATAATATAATATTAAATACAGTAATATCATACAATAAATCTAGAGGTTCATTACATCAACAAACTATGCCTCTAAGCCCATGTAGGCATGCCCAGGTTGTCTCTATCTCTTATTCTCTAATGTTCCTTGAGAAAGACCAGATAGGCACAGATCATGCAGAAAAGTAGACTGAATAGAATAAATTATTTAGGTTAACAATAGGGAAATAAAATTAAATCAGAGGTCAGACCAATAAAATGACCAGCCTTTCATAGGATATCAGATCTGCCTGTGTTTGTGTGAGCAAAATTTATAGCTTTTCAATATTGTCCCTTGAAATATGTGTCATCAAGCGACATGGCCTTCACCTTTAAATCTGACGTGAAAATGAGAAGGTCTGTCTTTCATTAACCTTGCAAACATATTTTAGAAATTTTGCTGTGTTTTGGCTGGCTGAAGTTTCCTAAATTCCAGGAGGAAAGCTCCCTTTCCTGTCTTCTGCCCTAAATAACATATTTTTCTTAGTATATTTCACTATTCAGAACATTTTCTAAGCCTGCTCAACAAAGCTGTCAAGGCAAACGAATTGCTTTCCCCTGATGTTTGTTATTAACAGATTGTATACTGATAGGATAATAACCTCTTTCTTCATACATGAAAGGCATTCTTGTGAGCTGGATTACAACTTGAGATATAAAAGACGTGCTTTTTGGATAACTTCCAGGCTACTTTGCACCACATTGCTCTCCCATAATTTTGTGTTTGTTATCTTGAACCAGTGACGGTAACCACTGATCAGAAACTGAAATTTATGTGAAATGAGTACCACATGTATGATGTTTGCTTCAGTCTGGGCAAAACATGGACAGACTATTATAGCCCACAGAGCTGCATGTTTTAAACTGTGTGCAATTTAATATCAAGTGCCATAACTTGAATATACAATAGCAAAAAAAGGACTGGCAGGGAAAATAAACCACTTGTCATATCATGTGTTAGTTTCCAGCAAGGTTTTGGGGTGGTTTTGTCAAACAAGTACTTATTTGTTTGTTTTAATATATTAAAGTGATCATTTTTCTTCTATGATGGAAAACTGTACATGTTTTTAATGTACGTAAGCTATTGCTACTTTTTTAAAGATTTGAAGGAGTGTGGCAAAGGTTTTGCTAATAAAAAAATAAACCCTCTAAGATCATTAGAAAGTACAAGTGAAGATGTGAATGACAAATAGCTTTAGCTAAAACCAAGGTATTTCAGTATGAAAAGACCTTTCATGCAAGCTGGAAAAGACCAGAGTTCAGAGCTCATTTGTGCTTCTGCCATATCTCTGAAATATAAAATATAAGACAGCATGTATCTCTTCAGTCTTGTAAAATGGTAGCATTTTGTTGAGGTTTACGAAATGTTGCTTTGAGTACCTAAAAGAAACAATTAAAGTAGGAATTTTTAGGACTAAGCCTAAATTCCTCTTGTAGTCAGCCTAATATAATAGACAATTCACCTTGCACCTGAATTACAAGTTTAAAGTGTCCATCTCTCTAAATTAACTGTAGTGGAGACAAACTGAATTTGCACTTAGTTAAAGTGAGTGAAATTAATTTAGTGACTGAAAATACATGTCAGTCCCATACTGAGCTACACAGGTGTCACTTTAGTCAGCTGAAGAACCTGAAGTCAAAATTTCAGGCAGCATCCAGAAAAAAACCCAACAAAACCAACCCACCACCAAAAAGGCACTAGTAGTGGTAAGATGAATTGAGGATCCCCTCCCTTGACAACTCTAGTTCAAAGCCACCTTCACTAAATTGGCAAGCCTATGGCCAAAGATGCTCTCATTCTTCTCTGAGAGGTGGACCTCATCAGCTCCCAGAATGCCAAGTTTCTCAAAGTGCGCTCTATGGTGAGTACCCAAATCCATGGCTGTGGCTCCACTCCAATAAATCAATTTATTGCTTTTTTTTTTTCCCAATTCAATTGACCCTTTCAAGCCCTTTCCCTTTGACTAGGAGAATTAAAATAAAAGACTACCTGAACTCCTGAATCCTTCACTGCCACTGCCAGGGCTCTGTAATCCTTCTGAATAGTCTTCAGATTGCTCCTTTGCTGTATCACTGGTGCCTATATAGAACAGCTGCTGTGGGTAATAATCAGGAGGACATACAAGGATCGATAGTCTTTCTGTGACATCCTTTATACAAACCCTCAGTAAGCAGCTGACATCTCTAGAAAGCGGGTCAGGTCAACAAATGGGTGCCTCCATACCTACCAGAAGTGATACTCCTGCTACTATCATCTGTCGCTTTTTCATGGTCTCTCATGAGGAGAGGCTGAGAGAGTTTGGGTTGTTCAGCCTGGAGAAGAGAAAGTTCCAGGGAGACCTCATAGCAGCCTTCCAGTGCCTAAAAGGGCCTACAACAAAGCTAAAAATGGACTTTTTATGAGGGTGTGTAGTGACAGGACATGGGGTTATGTCTTTAAACTGGAAGTGGGGAGATTTAGATTAGACAATGGGAAGAATTTCTTCACTGTGAAGGAGGTGAGACATTGGAACACGTCACCCAGAGAGGTTGTTGATGTCCCCTCCCTGGAAGTGTTCAAGGCCAAGTCAAACGGGGTTCGGAGCAACCTGGTCTAGCAGAAGGTGTCCACGCCCACGGCAGGAAAGTTGTAACTACATCATCCTGTATGTCCCTTCCAACCTAAGCCATTCTATGAGTCTATGAAAAAAAATAATATTATTTAATATATTAAAATCTTGACTAGATTTTGTGTTTGTTCTCTGTATGTTCCCACTCTGGAATTGGAACTTAGTTTGAAGTGGGAATATTTAGAAATATGTGACCCCAAGACACAGCAAGGATTGTAAGACAATTGTTTCAGTCTCCATTGCACTCTGAGCTTTGAATAGAATATTTTCTGGGATGTATTGCTTGTTGAATTACATTTCCAATGTAATTCAAAATGCACTTAAAGCGAAGAAATTCTTCCATCTCACATATTTCTGACACTCTGTAAGAAAGCCATATATCTTGCTATTTAGAGGAAGGTGTAGGTAGAGTGTAGATAGATATACAGAGGATATACAGATTACTATTTTTTTTAAGGCAAACCCCCACTAATCTTAAGAGGAGTTTCTATTACATATTTTCAGGATGAGTTCTAAACCTGTTGGCAGCTCAGCATGTACAGTATCAGATACTTTATTTCTTTTTAGAATCCAGGTGTCAGGTCTATGTTAATTATGTTATGTGAATGCAAACCTGAGGGATTTCCGCTTTGTGCCCCATTACTCAGTGAGAACATTATCTTATGATACATCCTGCTATTTATTCTAGACTGCTCTTCTCTGAGCTCCAGCTTTGCCCACAAAATGTTTAAGTTCCAAATCCAGCAATTTAGGAAAAAAATAAAGATAAAATTTTGCTTAAGTACTGTTTTACAACTGTAAATTTCTTATGGTTTCCAGTTCAAAACCTTTATTACATTCACCTTGATGTAAACTGAATATGTTATTATGTGTCTTCTTGAATACAGCAATACTTCTGAAAGTTTGCATTAATGCTATGTTCCCCACAGAGATGTCAAAAAACAATTCCATTAACTTTCATGATACTATTCAGACTTTTAAATTTTTTCTCATAGGCTTATTGTTAGATTTTATGCTCTCATTTCTGGTATATGTACGCAGTTATATGCAGATATATATAGCATATACATATATTCCTATGCGTCTGCGTATATGTATTCATATAAATATGAAAGACAATAATTTAACTAAAATATTGAAAAATATTGAATCATTTCAGACATATTTCTCTTTAATTTAGCTCTTAGAATATGATGGGATTTTATATGAGCCACAAACTAAGAAGTCATAATCTATTTGTTTTGAACTGTCTAGTGGTAATATTTAGTATACTTGCTTATAGTCTTTGGTCAATGACCTTAACATTTTTGTGAGCAATTTCAAAACTGAATGGGTATTACAAAGACCCTATAGTCAAACAAACAAACAAATAAAAAAAACCCTCTTTCTATTTTTCTGTATTGTTAAGATGTTTTCCCCTTCAGTATATGAAATGTTCAACACTACACACCCAAGAACAAACTTTGAAGTTCCCATCTAACACTTTCCATATTTGCTCCCAGAAAACTAGAGGCTAATGTATTAATTATTCTGTTTTCTTCTGAGGTTTCAAGAATTATGACCAAATTCTTCATCCAAAATTTTCTGCATGCAACTCTTCCTTGCTTTAATGGAGCACTATCACTTTGGAAAACCATTTTACTGTCTGTTTGTAAGTAGCAGCTGCCATTCTCACCATTATTTTTTCACAAGTTTAAAAAAAAATTATTCTGAGAAAGAATAGTTGTGGGTAGCAAGCTTCAGTTTGTTATATAGACCACCTACAGCTTCCTTATTGAAGATATAATGAATGTAAAAAATAAGATACTCATTTTGTTGCTTTGTAATTTGATAATGAAATTAACAATATCACTTTAAAGGCATGTATTTAGGGATGAATGGATCTGAAAGAAGAATCTGGGCTTTGCTTTTCAAATTATATACATCAGTTGCATGTGACTATAAAGAAAGTTGATGAGATATGTTAGCATAACAAAGGTAGAAAACTAGAAAGAAGAATCCCCATTCCCTTTAATAAAGAATGACTCTTT
>NW_009952694.1:9362949-9402413 GCF_000747805.2 Chaetura pelagica
CCCTCTCCATACACTTGGGAGGTACAACAGAAAGATAATGATGAAGTTACTATCCATCAGCTCCTTTGACTCAACTGTGATACTCATGCAAACAGCCTGATGAGGAACTAGGTGAGATTCAGCATTAGAAAAAGGAAAATGAGTGTTTATAGGGCTGTGTAGAGAGTTAATATTATCAGAAGCATTCAATGAGTCTGTGATTTGACGAAGGTCATAATAAATTAGGATAATTATTACTATACCAACAAAATTCACATTAATATCTAGGCTCTAATTTAAGAAAGTGAAACAATATGGCAGCGCACACATGAGGAAACTGTATGCAAATTAATAAACTATATCTTGCTAAACATATTCCAGATCTCCAGAGCCCCTTGCACTTCCCTAAAAAATCACTGCTTGTTATAGAAGAACAATATTTGCATTCTCAGAGGAGGAGGAGCTGCTCTGTCACACCAGCAATTGCTGCAACTAATAAATCAGACAATGCTGACAAGGCTTCCAGCATGGAGTGCAGACAGAGATGAACAATGCAAGGGGACAGGGCAGCTCTACACAGAATTTACGCTGGACTACCCTGGATTACTTGCCCTGAAGGTCTCACTGGAGAAAACCCATTGCTTCAAGCAACAATTAAAGTTTTTATTAAGTCTGAGCTATCCACATAAATACTCTTAAGGGCTGGACAATAACATTTGCATGTAGAAGCCAAACAGTTGGTCTCATGCCCCGTTTTCCTGCTCTCACAGCTCTTCTAGGCAGAAATGTTGCAGTCTGCATAGAGTCTTGGTTGCTCCAAAGGCAAGGTTTATTTCAGTTAAATATTCTCACAAGAGTCATGACCACTTATTTGTAGCTAGGGAACAAGTGCATATGGAGTTACATGGCTTATGTCCATCCACAATAATGATGGCTGCACATTGAATTCCAAGTGAGTGCAGCTCTAAGCACTTACTCTTAAAAATCAAGATTACTTTGACAGGACTTGGGACTATGAACCATCTACCTTAAAATTTATACACTTTCAAGCAGAAAGGAATTTTCGCCCATCAAGTCTGTTTTCTTGGGTAATTCAAGCTTTGTAATGTAACTCATCTTCTTATGCAACAAGAACAGATTTTTCTAAATAATTTCTTGTATTGGGAATGGAACCAGCAGATAAATGGATTTATTGCTTACCAACATGAAGTTGGTAAATTTAAGTTTAGCAGAAGTTGAAGTCTTATGCTCAAAATGTTAGCTATTTGGTGGGGGGAGAGAACCCTGGAAAAGCTGCATCCTCATTGCAAAGTACTTATTTAAAATCAGCCTGATTAGAAGCTTGACAGAAGGGTGAATTTTGTTCTTTTACCTCATAGCTCCACATCAGAGACATGGATTTTCTTTAAACTTTAAATAAACCAAACAACAAACAAATAAATACATCATTTCAAATTTGGCTGAAAATGCAATAAAAATGGCATCTCAAATATTAATTGATTTTCACTCTGTAAGTCTGAAGAAAAAAAGAGGAAACAATGAGTGAAAATGAGAGCATTATTTCTACTTTTATAAGTACGTAAGACACAAGTTACCATTAGTGCCGTTCTGCTCTGTGCAGAAATTAGAAGTCCAGCCCAACACATCTCCATCTGAACACTCTTATGTGTCAGAAGAATTATTTCCTAAATTTTTTTTCATTTTTCTCAACTTAAGCTTCAGTGAGGTTTTTATATGTTTAGTTTCTGTAACCCATGGTCACAGGCTGCTAACCTCTCCCTCAGGCTAGTCCAATCTTTCCCTTGTCCCACCCCATGTCTGCATGCTTTTCTGGCAGTGTTCCCAGGCACAGGGAAATACTCTGCCAAACCCAAGTTCAGAGTGAGGACATGTTGCAACAGAAGAATATATCCATAGAGGAGAGGATCTTATACAAAGAACCTCTGCCTTACAGAAGAAAAGATGTTCGTGTATGAGCAGCGCACCCAGTCACAGTAATGAGTTTTTCCAATGTAAACCACCTGCTCTTTACGATTTATGTAAATAATTTCTAAATCCAAAACTCCTTATAGAAAGAAAAAGAAAAAAAGAAAAAAAGAAGAAAAGAAGAAGAAGAAAAATAAGGCAGAATGAAATTTTACTCCTGTCATTACTATGACTCCATAACGGAGAACTTGTGTGACAACATCCAATGAAGAAAAACACTATGATTTTAGGGACAAATGTTTCAATATTGTAAAATCTAAAATGCAAGTGACTCTCAAATCAGTATTCCCCATTCCCACACTTTGATTTAGCCAGCTTGATTTGACAGACATATGTCACTTTGACATCATAGTAGTAATGCTTGGTGTAGCACATTTTCTTCAGTCAAGTCATCTTTCCCTCATGGTTCTTTATAAGGCTTGGTTACCCTTGTTCAAACAAATGCTAAATTATACAGACATGGTGTAATGAAGTTTTATTGGAATGAATTATTTATCTAGAAAAACTCTTCCTTCATGCCTTAACAGAAACCAACAAAAATAGTACAAAGCAACAATAATGTTTTATGTTCTTGCCAATACTGCCAGCTTATGCAGATGCTACATTTGTGGCTAGTTCAGGCTACACTTAAGTATGTGTGGGCCTGCTTAATCCCATTCCACCCAAAATGTCCCACTGTTCAGAGTCTAAAGATAGAGTCTTGCCAAGCCGTGAAATGTGATGTGCTGCAGCAGGTGGAAGCCAAGATTAGAAGGCTTTCAGTAACTCTGGGAAAGGCCCAGGTCTAAGGCATGTCCAGGCAATAGCTGCAAAAGAGGACTTCATATTCCTTCTCTTCAGAGAACCAATGGAAAATCCCTGCTGCTGCTGTTGGGTTTTCCAGGATCACCATGGAAGTTTTAAAGTATGAATCAGCATGATGTGTCATTCATTTGCTTGGTTTCTTCTGCTTCAATTTACTTTTCTCTATTGAGACTCTAAATGCTGATATTAGAACTGATATTAGAAAAGCTAGAGAGATATTTTTCTGAGACACATTATCTAAGACACATCTATCCTGAACGTTGCTCATACTCTTGCCTTACATCAAACTCCAGAACTCTCTTTTCCTTGTGCTCTTCCTGCTTAGGCTGATTTTGATTTTATTTTTTTTTCCTTCTTTATAAAAAATAAATAATAATAATAAAAAAATCCTCACACCAGCCTGAATTGGATTCTTTCTCTGTCCATTCAAGTAATTGCAAGCAAGTTACAGTCCAGTTATTTCAAGTTTAGTGTTGGGTAAGCTCCCTCTGTGGTACTTAGACATTAGGAAAGTAAAGGCAGCTCAGCTGCATGAAAGTTCATTAGGACTTTTGAAAGGTATTGCCTTGTTTGGTAACATAGTTACAAGGTGCTGTTTAGACTGGATACAAGGTCAGAGAGAGAGAGAGAGAGGCCAAGCAGGAGCTAAGAACAGCCACGCCCAGTGCTTTGGAATGAGTGAGTAGTTATCTGTCTGCATCCTCCTTAAGAGATAAACATTGAGTTTCCCCTGTGTCATTTCCCTGTTGAGTCATCACCCTCTTGCTGAAACAGCTTCTTTTGCCTTTTAAGCTGCCTAGCCCATATATCTTTTTGATAGATGTGGTGTGCAAAGTGCAAGAGAAAGAGGAAATATGCTACCACAATGTCTTTGTATGCACAAGGTAAGAACGCACATGCTGATCTACGCACTAGTCATCTGCTATAGGAGAGTGACAGCCATTTGAGGGTTAGATGAGAGTGTACTTATCTATCTCTCAATAATTCTTAGTTCAGCAGCTGTAAGAGAAAAGGTAGTCTGGTGTTATGAACCAAGAGTCAAGACTGAGCACTGACACAGCAGTCAAACTTCCCAGCTCTAATATATCTAAGAAATGAATTCTCCAAGAAATACTGATACCTTGAGAAATCAGATTAATTCTTCAGAGGAATGCTGTTTCAGTATTAAGAGTGATCTGCTTTCTCATCACTCCTTCAAGTTCAGCTTTAATATTGGATATTTACCTTAAAAATCTGAACAGAGTGGGGGTGGTCTTGTTTGTTTTGGGGGTTTTTTGTTTGTTTTTGGTTGGGTTTTTTGTTTGTTTTGGTTTTTTGTTTGTTTTTTGAGGGAAAAAAAAAGTGTAGATATGCAGCTTTTCAGACACTTTCAGATAGAAAGATGGGCATAGAGGACAGAAAAGTGCAGAAGACAACTGTATACATCACATAGTTCTACATGGTAGATAGTAGGACTATCATCAGAAAATGCTGAAATGCTAGCATCAGCATGTCAGAAATGGAATCTGTAATTTTCAAAATAAACATCTTCTACATAAAAAAAAAAACACAACATAATTTGTAGGCATTCTGTCGAATGTTTGAGCCCTAGTGAAGCACTGTAGTTCTAAAAACCTGTTGTCAGACCATGACATTATATGCCCATTTTGTTTTGCAAGTGGTTTGGGCTCCCAGCTGCTGCGGCTTGGTACGCTCTCCTGATGTAAATTGCATTGCAGAGGAAACCTCAAGGCTGATGAGACTTGGAGTTCAAACTAAGGGACATTCATAAGGCTTCAGGTTTCAGTTTTGCCAAAATGAGCCTGGAAATCATAGGAATACCAGTTCAAGCAAAGACTTACAACACCCTTCATGGTTTTACAGAGCCTTGATATTTAAAAATGCTGAACTATTCCTGAGTTTTATTTCTTTGCTTTCTCCATCCATATCTTACTCAATTTTAAACAGATTTGGAACCAGATTTAAAAAGTCTTGGTTTAGGAATCCAGGTTCTTAGCAGAATTCCCACAGTGGAATACAGCTTTAATGGTATAACAACAGATACTCATTCTAGAAACACACTGACTTTACTTACTTCCAACTGCTTCAAAACTGACCTTGAGCTAGCTCCATGTGACTATCAGTCTCTGTCTTATTGCAGGAACCATACCTTACATGTGATAGGTAAGGAAAACTGTGGAGAAAATGAAAATGCAAGGCAGAATACACATGATTTGTCTGAACAGGGAGAATGTGATAGTCACAGAGCAAGGTTTGAACTTACACATCCAGTTTCCAGGCAATATCTCCTACACCCTCCTTTATTTTTTTTTCCTTTTTCAGAAACAAAAATGAGGAAGAATGTTTTATAGCAAGACTGTTGTGAAGGGGGAGACAGGAAAACAGCAAACTTTTCTCCCGTCAAGATATCTAGAAGAACAGATTTGTCTTACAAAGAAGCTTTTTAAGGTAATTTTCATTTAGACTATGAGTATGTATCACTTAAGTTCAGCGAGAGGGCAGTAACTCATACAGTGGGATTTCTCAAACAGAATTCCAGAGAAATAAAAGAGCTTCTGCCAGACTTGCAACACAAACACATTCAAACCTTCCTTAACACCCATAAGTCAAATGAGAGTACTTTAATAGTATCAGATCTGTATTATCAGTCCCTGTGACCAATCTAATATTATGTTTTTCCAGGTTAAAATTACTATAACTAGATGTATCCTTTTGGTTTTCATATAATTAATTTTCAATTCAATTTATAAAACTTAATTTCTATTATTCTATTTCAGGCTGCACATTATGAAAAAAATGCTAATCAATTGTAAAATATTAGACCCTAGACACACTTATTGAGGATGTTTTAATAGTGCAGATGGCAAAACAGCCTGCAAAGGCAGGTCTGGTGGGCATTCCACAAGAGCTAATTCAGTCAAAATTTATTCAAGATGACATAATGTACAACTGCTACAGTTGGAAATGCTATTAAAATTTCACACTTTTAATTCTCTCTCTTCTCTTTTAATTAGAATTTTCCAAGAGAAAGCAGAAGACGTGTACCTTCCTGAACCCAATAGGAAAGGTCAAAGATAAACAGCATGATGCATGAGGTTCCTTTGTGCTCAACATGTTCAGGTTAGGAAAAAATGTGTTAAAACAATTGTGCAGAAAAGACATGTCTGGGAATGAATTTTGATTGTGAACCAGCAGTGGCACTGGGATGTTCTGCCTGCACAAGCACACCCACCCACGCCACCTGTTGCATTATTCAGTGTGTGTACAGCTCTACTAAGCACTGCAAAGAAAGTGAAATCCTCTTTTTCTTAGGACTAAGAAGGTATTTTCCAAAAGACTTCCAAGTTTTTACTTATTGTCCATTGAATTTTCCAAGAACTGCAAATGAACTTCCAGAGATGGAGTGTGGAAAAGGTGGCTCTGGACTATTATTCCTATGCCCAGTGCTGTTTATGAATGTTGCTGTACTGAAAAAAGCAGAAACAATCCTCTTTTATTCTAATATAGGACCAAGCTTATGTGGGTTTTCTGTTTTGTTTGTCTTTTGTTTTATTTGGGGTTTTTTTTGGGGGGGGTTGAGTGGTTTGGATTTGGTTTTTATTGCACTTTTTGTGTTTTTTGTGTTTTGTTGTTTTTCTGGTCCTGTGACATCTCTACTCCTTGCCATGCAGTAAACCATTTTGGATGAGAGAAGTGGAAAATATATTCAGAAAACATTTTGGAAAAACACTCTGGGAGAAAATGTAGTGGAAGTGGAAGAGAGAGGTTTGAGATTTTTAAACGTGAGAAAGGAACCCAAATTTGTACTTCCCACTGAATTTTTCTAGTCATGAGTGTATCATCAAAAAAAAAAATAAAAATTACTATATTCTCCCACTCTTATTATGAACAGTGATTTTTTAATGAATTTTCAATATGTGTAAATAGTTACTGGATGTGGCTGTACAGGGATGTTAACTTTATGAAGGAAAACATCTATGCATCTCAAGACTTGTTAGCAATTAAACAAAATTTGTAAATAACTATTGGAACTGAGCATTTACCTTGCAAATGAAGCAATGCTCACTGCCTATATTTTTTAAAGAAATGTTTGAGGTTCATGTATATGATTATCTACCAAAAGTACTGTTCCATGGCCCAAGGATTTATAGATTCATGGTAAGAGACCATAAGGTCTTTAAGATCACAGAATCACAGAATCCTAGTGGTTGGAAGGGACCTTAAAGATCATCTAGTCCAACCCCCCTGCCAGACCAGGGCCACCTAGAGTACATCACACAGGAACGTGTCCAGAAAGATTTTGAATGTCTCCAGTGAAGGAGACTCCACAGCCTCTCTGGACAGCCGGTTCCAGTCCTCTGTCACTCTCACAGTAAAGATGTTTTTTTCTTTTGTTTATATGGAACCTTCTAGGTTCCAGTTTGCACCCATTGCCCCTTGTCCTATCCCTAGACATCACTGAAAAAAGCCTGGCTCCATTCTCCTGCCACTCACCTTTAACATATTTGTAAACATTGATGAGGTCACCCCTCAGTCTCCTTTTCTCCAAACTTAAGAGACCCAGCTCCCTCAGCCTTTCCTCATCAGGGAGATGTTCCACTCCCTTAGCCATCTTTGTGACTCTGCGCTGGACTATTTCAAGCAGTTCCCTGTCCTTCTTGAACTGAGAGGCCCAGAACTGGACACAATATTCCAGATGCAGCCTCACCAAGGCAGAAGAGAGGGGCAGGAGAACCTCTCTTGACCTACTAACCACACCCTTTCTAATGCACCCCACAATGCCATTGGCCTTCTTAGCCACAAGGGCACATTGCTGGCTCATGGTCATCCTCCTGTCTACCAAGACCCCCAGGTCCCTGGTCTCGCTGAACGGCAGCACAGCCTTCTGGTGTGTCAGCCACTCCTCCCAGTTTAGTGCCATCAGCAAACTTGCTGAAGGCACACTCTCTTCCTTCATCCAGGTCATTAATGAAAATATTGAATAGTACCAGTACCAGAACTGACCCCTGAGGGATTCCATTAGTGACAGACCTCCAACTAGATTCTGTCCTATTGACCACAACTCTCTGATTTCTTCCTTTCAACCAGTTCATGGTCCACCTCACTGCCTGATCATCAAGTCCACACTTCCTCAATTTATGTACGAGGATGTAATGGGAGACAGTGTCAAATGCTTTACCAAAATCAAGATAAACCACATCTACTGCCCTACTGTCACCTATCCACCTAGTTACTTCCTCACAGAAGGCTATAAAGTTGGTCAAACATGACTTTCCCTTGGTAAAACCATGTTGGTTGCTCTTAATGACCCCTTCATCCTTGATATGCCTACAGGTAGTGCTAAGAACAAGTTGTTCCATCACTTTTCCAAGGATGGAGGTGAGGCTGACCCATCTATAGTTACCCAGGTCCTCCTTCTTGCTCTTCTTGTAGACTGGAATGATATTTGCTATCCTTTAGTTCTTAGGCACCTCTCCTGTTGCCCATGACTTACCGAAGATGATGGAGAGTGGCCTAACAATGAACTCTGCCAGTTCCCTCAGCACCTATGGGTGTATTTCATCCAGACCCATCAATTTATCGATGTCCAGATCTCTTAACTGATCCCTAATCAAAGCAAACTCCTCCTTCATACTGACTTCTTCTGGGGATTTAGCAATCTGGGGCTCCTGGGAAGAGTCTGTAGCAGTAAGGACAGAGACAAAGAAGGTGTTCAGTACCTCTGTAGGTACTTATTTCTGCATTCTACATGTAGGACTCATTTCTACATTCCAATCTATAAAAGAAGTAACACCCTTTAGGAGCTCTGCGTAAGTGAAGTTATTTGAGTTAATAATCCACCACGAAGGCTACAGAAGGGTGAAGAACATAGCATGGCAGTCCTTTGAGTAATAAGACAATAATTTTTTTTCTAGGATGTACCTAATACACCATAGAAAACAAACAAACAAATAAAAAAAAGGTAAAATACCTTCTGATTCCATGTTCAGTATCAAATTTTACTGGGATGGCTTCAGAATAAAGCAAAAATCCAAGATGTCAAATATTTGCTGTTGCTTCTTTGCTTAAAACCTTCATTGCCTTTTGCAGCTGGATCACAGTGCACAAGTGTCTACAAATCTAACATCTATCCAAATATGAGCACTATGACGTTTTTTGTTTACAATAATCCACTTGATAGGCATTACTGAAACAAAAGGTACCAACTGTGGTGTTCTAAAAGGGGTAGTTACTTATTCAAATAGGAACAACAGGCTTATTTTCAGTCTTTTTGAAGACCATGCTCCATTTATTGTTGATGCTTTATAGTCACCAAGCTGTTAAACTGCTAGTACACAAGCTACCTTTAAATAAAGGAAAGTTCTTTATGCTAAAATTTTATTCATAAATTCATCAGGCTAATTTCAACTGAAATCAGCATTACTGTAACTTCAACAGAAAAAACACATCTAAAATTACAGAAATGTTTTTTTCTTAT
Organism: Chaetura pelagica; assembly: GCF_000747805.2. Classification (NCBI taxonomy): domain Eukaryota; kingdom Metazoa; phylum Chordata; class Aves; order Apodiformes; family Apodidae; genus Chaetura; species Chaetura pelagica. The sequence goes on from NW_009952694.1 coordinate 9,372,197, forward strand.
ATGAAGAAAGAGGGAGATGCCAAATCCAGAACATGTTATTTCAGAAAAATATTATGCGCCTGTCACTGAAGTTTCACATCACATTTCACCACACTACTTTAACCACCACATGTTGCATTGTGGATTACAATTTTTAAAATGTCCCATCTCCTATGACTATTTGTTTATTACTAAGAAGTGTTTTAAGAAGTCAGCTGACTCTGAACTTTTACACGTATGTCTCATAAAACTGAAGCCAGAGAGTACATCATATGTCTTCAGTTGATAAATCCACTGTTAACTGAGAATGTTATTCCCATTTCTTTCTTCAGCCATTTGCTCCTGTTGGGTCATATCCTTTAATTTTGTGCTTGCAGGAAGATCAGAGATCATTCTGCTGGCTAGTGTTCATTGCTTTGCATGTGCTTGCAGAATCTTAGTCAAAGAAAGACATAGAATATGTAACACACAAAAGATAACAAAGAGTGGAGAATATCCTGTTTTTATGGGCATGTTCTACCCATCAATCTATCAGTCTGAATCATTTCTACAGCTGTGTGAATGATTCACAGTGAATCATTCTGCAGTGATCTAATTTTTCTGCTCATGGCAGAATACTAATCATTACTACTATTTTTCTTAGATATGCATTTTAAATTATCCATTTATAATTAATTACTATTCCTTAGTTTTTAAAGCTTTGTCTTGAAAACCTTGCCTGTAGAAAATGTGGATTAGCCTTTGATCAGTACTCTCACTTACCATGAATAGCAGCTTTCTGGGAGCCTACGTGTAACAAACAAAAGGACTATTCAAATATGTCAAACCTTGTCACACGTTATATTTGCTATTCAAACTGCTAGATGGGATTGGTCATCTGATTTGCACAAAACTGCTACCAATCTCTGATTGGTTGTCTGTGTTAACATCACCAATAATGAATGTTCATTTTGTATAAATGTTAAATGTAGGTTTCCCAGTCTAGCCAGCTAAACCTATTAATACAAAGTGCTTCAAAGAGTGAGCACTTAGAGCAAATAAAGCAGGTATAAGCTTGATTCATGTGAACTGATTTTGTAAAAAGGAAAGAATATCTGAAAGATACTCTGTACCTCTGTTTCTCACTGTGAAATGCTTAGAATTGTAAAGTTGTAACTTTCATTTAATGCTATGACTTAAAAATTAAATTATAAAATTAAAATAAATTAATTACCTAAATTCAAAGCATCCCTGATAATGTAGTACATCACTCCTATGTTTAGGCAAAGTTAAGCATTAAAATTTTTGAAGTTATTTATTTGATGTCATATAGATTCAGTGAAAGTTTAAGAAAGAAAATTATTGAAGAAATTTTCTTACAGAACTGAAGGTTGAATCTATTTTCTCAATACACTCCAGAAGCATCAAAACTTCATCCAAGTTTTATATGCCAGAGAAAGATTCAGATTAAATCTGGCAGAATTTTCTTCTCAGTCTTTCATGTCCAGTCAAGCCTAAAGCTCAAAACAGTTTTGTTGAAAAAACACCTCTTTCTGACGATAATGAAAGTAAAGACTGTTCTAATAATTTTATTTAAAACATCAGTATGTTCTTTACAGATCCACCAAATTAAATTTACTCTTAAGCAAACCATTAACCTTAAGAAATTAATACTATTTTATACTGTTTTCTTTATTCTCATTGTTGGCATTTAAGAAACTTCCATGGAAGAGGGCTAGCAAAACCAGGTGTAAAAACAACTCTGAAACATCTAGAAAGCTTAAAACACAGAGAAATAGAAATAAAACACACAATAGAAATAAAAATGAAACCTCTCTGATCAGTTCTAAATTCCTTGTATTGGTCAGTCTGAACAAAAATTTTGCAGAATGAAATCCTTCTTCCTCATTAATGTATTCATTTTCATGAATTAGCATCCCTCAAGGGTCTATTGGTTTCAGAATAGGCTGTCTAACAAAGTGTATGTATCAAAATCATATATTAAAATGTTCTAAAGTTGTCAGAGTATTGCTGAACACAAACACACATGCTTGCCAAGTTCCAAAACTAGAATATCACAGATACAGGTTCACTAGAATTTTGCATCTTGAAACAGGATTCAATGTTCCAAAAAATGGCATCTGGTTATGAAGCAGCTGTTGTTTAAACACTGGCTTGTTTCACGGGCTGCAATGCCCATAGAAAGGAGGGAAGTAGAAGGAAACACAACGATTTGGTAGGTTTGGTTTAAACCAAATTTAGAATTATTTATCTGCCATAATTTATTTCAATAATTCAGCTTTTAGCTGTTACTGTTACATTATATTTGTCTGAGACATAAAATGTTGTCAGGTCATTAGACTTTGCAGGGCTTTTTTTTGTTGTTCTTTTCCAAGGATTTCAATAAGACAGTCTAGAGTATAACTGTAAACTATTATTATATTGAAATTCTGTGCAGATTCAGGTATGCATGAATACAGAGGTCTGCAAGAACATATTTTAGCAAGAAAAAACACTTATTTTGAAAAGGGTGAAAAAAGGATCAAAGCATTTTGTGAATTTAAATAGCCTCAGATGAAAATCCTAAAACCATAGGCTTCTAATTTAAACCTGAGAACACCTTTCCAAACTGAGCATCAGTTGTTAAAGAAATTATAGATAAGGCTGTCTTTGTCTAGAGAACCCATGAGTGCTTCCTAGCTCCAGACTTTGGATCCATTCCTAGATCATGTCCCAACCTGATCCTGGGATAAGTTCAGCTCTGAGATCATCTCTGTTCCTACACTGTTTCCCATAGAAGGGAAATCTGGACTTTTAAACTGGGTGAAGTTTCCACAGATTAATTATATTATTGAAGGAAGAACAAGGATCTGACATATATAGAATCCTAGAATCCTAGGGGTTGGAAGGGACCTCAAAAGATCATCTAGTCCAGCCCCCCCTGCCAGAGCAGGGCCACCTAGAGTACATCACACAGGAATGTGTCCAGAAAGATTTTTGAATGTCTCCAGTGAAGGAGACTCCACAACTTCTCTGGACAGCCGGTTCCAGTGCTTTGTCACTCTCACAGTAAAAAAAATAATTCTGATACTCACCTTGAACCTCCTATGCTCCAATTTATACCCATTACCCCTCGTCCTATCACTGGTCATCACTGAAAAAAGCTTAACTCCATCTTCCTGAAACTCACCCTTTATGTATTTTTAAACATTGATGAGGTCACCCCTCAGTCTCCTTTTCTCCAAACTTAAGAGACCCAGCTCCCTCAGCCTTTCCTCATCAGGGAGAAGTTCTACTCCCTTAATCATTTTTGTGGCTCTGCGCTGGACTATTTCAAGCAGTTCCCTGTCTTTCTTGAACTGAGAGGCCCAGAACTGGACACACTACTCCAGATGTGGCCTCACCAAGGCAGAAGAGAGGGGCAGGAGAACCTCCCTTGACCTACTAACCACACCCTTTCTAATGCACCCCACAATGCCATTGGCCTTCTTAGCCACAAGGGCACATTGCTGGCTCATGGTCATCCCTCTGTCTACCAGGACCCCCAGGTCCCTTTCCCCTACACTGCTCTCCAGCAGGTCAGCCCCCAACCTGTACATGGGGTTGTTCTTCCCGAGATGCAAGACTCTACACTTTCCCTTGTTGAACTTCATCAGGTTTCTCCCCACCCAACTCTCCAACCTGTCTAGGTCTCTCTGAACAGCAGCACAGCCTTCTGGTGTGTCAGCCACTCCTCCCAGTTTAGTGTCATCAGCAAACTTGCTGTTCCCTCATCTAGGACGTTGACGAAAATATTGAACAGCACCGATCCCAGTACAGACCCCTGAGGGACTCCACTAGTCACAGACCTCCAACTAGATTCTGCCCCATTGACCACAACTCTCTGATTTCTTCCTTTCAACCAGTTCTTTATCCACCTCACTGCCTGATCACCAAACCCATACTTGATCAACTTATCTACAAGGATGCTGTGGGAGACGGTGTCAAATATATACCACAATACAAACCCATCACCTGATATGTTATCTTTCTTCTAACAGGGTAGAGTCTACAGAAATCCTAGTTTCTGCTTGTTTAAGCTAGCAGCAAGAAAAATATAATTAAATTTGCCTGACAAGATCAGTGCATCACCTTTTCTTGAAGTAGGGGTGATCCCTAAAAGAAAGGTAAAACTGACCATGATTAATGGTTTGTGAAATCCATCACAATTGTTTTGGATTCTTTTCTTCTTGTCATTAATGTCTTCAGCTTGTCACCAGAGTACTTAATAAATAACCTTTGTGACCATCTTCTGAGCTAGAAAAACTTCAGGTTTTATTCCTACCTTCTTTTACATTCTTACTAATGTGAATCTAATCTTTATCTGAGCCTTACCAAGCCACATTTCTTCAGGTCTTCCGATGGCAAGGAAGTCATCAGGTAGGGCATGATTCATTACATTTTTCTTTTAAAGAATGGCATTCCCACATGTACCTTGTACTCCATTAGAGAAAGCTGTTACAAAAGGTCTCAAGTGGCCACTCCTGTGCTTTGAAAAAAATATCTCTCTTCTCCTTGTCTCTCCCATCTATATTCAAAATCATTTTGTGTTCCGTATTCCTGAACTTTTCCTGACCCTCATGTGCCACAGTAACATCATTATTGATCACAGAGTAACTTAAATTAAATTGATTAATTAAATTCCAGAGCAATTAACAAGTGTGTAAGAACTATGAATACTCCATGATAGTGAAATGAAAATGTCTTCAACAATCAATTGTTATCAAAGTCATGTTCAATAGCTACTCTAATAAATTCACCATTTATATTTAGTAGAGTAAGACTTGCATGTAATATATTTGCCGTCCAGTTATTAAAAGTACTTTTCTTCAGGGAAAAAAATGCACCACACTTTGACTTGTTTTATTATATTAATTTCATGAAACTTTGAATGAAGATAAACTTCTATTTTGTATGTCAGAGGCTACAGGCTATTTCAGGTCCCAGATAAGTCCTGTTCCACTGAAGTCAGTTGAACCTTCATTATTCCTTGAAAGATAGTCAGAATTCACTCAGACATGTCAAAACTCTTATTTTCAGCTAGATGAAGATCTTTCTTTCCCCCTTCTATTTTATCACTGCTTCTATTAATTCGAGGCATGCAGAGGAATCTCAAAATTATGGATATATTTCATCTACTGTTATCTCCATAACCCATGGAAAACAATAAAGAAGATAGACTGAGGGTGTCCATTGTGTCCAGGGGTGCCGGGTCACTGTCCAGGGAGGCTGATGCAGATGTACCAAGGAGTACAATCCCAGGCACAGGCCACAGCGATCATCCATTATACTGCAGCAGCCCAGGCACCAACTGAGCTCCTGAGGTCTCAGTCTCCAGGTGGTAGGTGAGATCAAGATCGTCTCCATGGCCAGGGCTTGGGAGTGTGGCCTCACCTTTGGGAGGTGAACTCTGCTGGAGACACAGACATGATAGATGAAGGAGGTCTCAGGAGGGAGAGCCAGAGGCTAAGCTTGAGTGAGGGGCAGACAGGGACAGAGATGGTGGAGGCTGGAGGACTGTAGCTTCCTTTTATTTACAAAAGGTCACTTGGAGAACCTGGAGAGGCACCTGGCAAAAGGTGAAGCAAGGAAACTATTGCTCCGAGGTTTCCTGTTAAGCCATGGTAGTGGATCAAGTGCCACAAAGAGGAAAAGACAAAAGAAGATCAGAGATGCCCTGCATAAGGTAGTGGATTACTAGAAGACCAAAGGGAGTACTCTCCTCTCTGAGGCACTTCTGGGTTCCCCAACTGATATATAATACGTACTGAACAATTGGAGTAAGCCCAAAAGGGATATGTGGTGTAGAATCCATCACGAGAGTGTGAGGGAATAAAGCTTGCTCAATTGAGGCCATCTAATTGCAGGCTTCAACTACCTAGAAAGGGATTGCAGGGAAGGCTGAGACAGACTTTTCTGGATGCAAGTCATGTGTTGAAACAAGGGAAATTTGTATCAGGCAGAAAGAAAAAAACCCACCACAATAAGCATGATTATATGGTGGAAAAAATTCTCCAGAGACTTAGACTTTCCAAACCCAAATATATTCAAAACTTAGTAAGGCCCAGAGCCGTCAGATCTAACTTTAAAGAGTTTGGTTAAAAAAAACAAATAACAAAAACCAAACAAACCCCAAAAAACAGTTAGGTTTGGGCTGGAGACCTCCACAGGTCCTTACCCAGACTAAATTATCCTGTGGTTCTGCATTCCTATGATAGCAGTTTCACTAGGATTTTCATTATACCACTTATCTGAAAGCAGATTGGAAAATCAACAAAAAACACCTAGTAACTTGTAAAGATTCTTTACAATTATTACATGCATTAAAAAAAAATAAAAATAAAAAAACCCAAACTTACTTAAACAGAAAGGTCATTAGCTGTGTACTGTTTGTCAGCTGAATGTAAATATATGGTTATTTTAAAGATAATTAGATGCGTTTTATTACAACAGGCCTATTAAAGACATTCTGAAATTGCTATTTGGAAAACTGATGCTCCTTGAAGACTCCTTCTCATAATTATTATTAATTATTGCAATGTGAACTTGGACACTCTATAAGATACCTTCTTTCCCATACCCATATGAAAGTTCTTAGGGGATTCAGATTCATAGAGAAGCTGAAAGGAAATGAATGGTATATTACATGTGACAAGTTTGAAACACCATCAGCAGTGAAGAGCCAATTCATTCAATGCAGTGATTCCTAGAAAATTCACCTAAACTCTATGGGAAAATGAAAATTGAAAATATGGAATAAGGAGCATAGTATGTATACAATGGAGTATTAGAATCTTAAATCTATATTCAGTACAATGTACAATTTAATGAGAAATATTTTTAACCAACTTGATGATTAGTGGTCCTTTAAATCTTGGGTTATCCATCTGGCAGTCTGGTTCTGCAGGCAAACTGCTCAGCTGTTTTTGAAAACCTTGGTCAACCAAAGACATTGGTAGTATTTTCCCTTTGAAAATAAACACATTTTCATTTTTAAATTAAAAAAAAAAACACAAAAAAACAACAAAACCAACAGCAAAAAAACCCACAAAAACAAAACACAATTAAACAAATGCTACCACTTCTTGATAGACTTTAGTTTTCTATAACATGTTTTTCCAAGGAGAAACACAACCATTTAACTCTTTTTTCCCTAATCTTTTCACATGACAAAATATTGACAGGCTGCCAATGAAAAGTTAGTCAATTTTATGGGCTATCAACTCTGTCCATTATGTAGGCACAGAGACTCAAGGAAGAATTTAATTTTAACTTCAATTTCAAGCAAACAAAACAAATTTTCAATCAAGAAATTTAAACTTCACTTGAAGTTAGAAGAAACTGAAGAGCAATTAGAAGAGAAAATGGGAGTCACTCATAAAGTTAAAAATTTATTCCTGCCAGTCTCCTTTGCTTAGACTCTCTGGTGTGTGAAGCCAAGCTTTAGTTATTGACTGTGTATGTTGAATCGGCCAATGGATGAAGCAGTAATGAAAGATATTTGATCTGATTTTGACTAGTGTATGAAACTTCTGCTTTCAAACTGTAATTTATTTGGCAAGTGTTGGCATTTTCTCTAATTATGAATAGCACAAATAATTACTGTGAATGATTAAGAATTAGGGATCTTAAAATTATTCTAGAACTGTATGCATAGAATTATTCCATTGAACAGCAATACCCTTTATATGTCTGTTTTTGAGAGATATTTTTCAAAAACAAAAATATCTACTAGTAGCTAATCACCACATAATGGAAATGAAAATGTGCAGCATAACTGCTATTTAAATCTGTGAAATCATTGCTTTTAAATATCACTTTAAAAAGCCTGTTAAACTTTTATCATTGTGTTACAGTCTTAAATCTCCATTCATTATAATTCTACCATCTACTCCAAGCAGTCTTTTTATACATATTGCACTCCTCAAAATATATCAATATTATTCTTATCAATATTCCAGTATTGCCTAGAGCATGAACAAAGATTTTTGCCTCAGTGCATTACATTCTGCACAAGTACCAATAACTACATAGTTTCTTTACCAAAAACTTACACAGAAAAGAAAAAAAAAAATGGTGGGAGAGAAAGGCACTAATATCATCTTTGGGAAAAACACTTCAGACATAGGTAGATTAAAGGACTTGCTCAAAATCACACCAGGGGTATAAAATATAAATCTTTATAATCTTCAGAAAGTGTCCAAGCTCTCCCTTTCACTACAGATAAATATTTTATTACCTCTAAACTTAAAGCTGGCCACATGGTAGGATCTTTAACTCCTTGTTATCCTCAAGCCAACACATGCTTGTGTGTTCATATAGATAACTATGTGACTATCACAGAAAGTCGGGGTAGGGCATTCATATTAGACGTTGTCATGTTTGACAGATTGTCATGTTTGATTTAAAATATCATTGGCCATGCTTCACCAAACCCTCTGCTTCCTCTCTTAGTTGTCCATGCAACTTTAGAACACAGATGAGTCACAAATCTCCTTCTGGCCTTGCATGGGTGAACACCTAGTACGTACAGAATACATATACCTGAACTAAAACACAGACAACCTCTCTCTGATGGTGTCTCACAAGCCAAATCCGAAGGCAGCCTCCAAGCTACTTGCAGGAGACATACCACTTGGTATACTGCTGATAGAAACTTTTACCCATTATTTACAAAAGTAAGTGCATCTCTACTATACAGGAAATTACTAAGTTTCCCCCACCCTTCAGTGATAGGTCATGCTGCAAGGGATCAGGTTGCGTTTCCAAGTCACCCAACCAGTATTGCCTCTGGGAATGGGTTCAGTCACTGTCCCATCTCCCTCTGACACAGAGCTACTGGAAGCACCATCACTGCTTCTGAAAGCTGTAAATAAGAAGCTAAATCTTTCCCCAAGGGCTGTTTCTACCCTTGTTCCCACTCTCACATCAATATCCCACAATTTAACATTTTATCACCACCTTTCTTCACATTACCTCCAGCAGCCACATTTATGAGGCAAGTTGAATAATCTCTCAACAATTAAAATTATTTTATTTTCATAGCATTCAAATTACAATTTTTTTCTAAGCAGGTATTTTAGATATGACAGAAAAGGCTCACTAGTAGCAACATGACACTCTGACAGCAATCTGAGTTTCATCACATGTTGGCGACTACTTCAATGAATTGAAAAACAATTTAAAGAAAGTATAAAATTCGAGAAGGAGAGGTTTCTTCCACTTATCTTCTACTCCCTCAAAGTTCCCCTTATGATATACCTGTAGTTCCTTGGATTAAGGTAGATCATAGCCTCTGACTCACTAGCACATACCATGTTTAGAAACTGCAGACCTAGCTAGTCAAAAAGGGGGCACACTATAAAGGAAGGATTAAAAAGAAGTCATAATAAGTAACTGCTTCTTCTGTACACTGTACTCCTAAGACAGTTTCTATATGTGGTTCCTCCCTGCAGGAGATGGGACCCTACCCATTTCCCTGAAAGTGGCAGAAACCAGCTAAAGAGAGCTAGGAGATGGATACAGGGTTTAAAGGATACTTATTATTAAACATAACAGCAGATTGTACATTATTAAATTTCAGATGTTTCAAAGTTCAAGACAAAAGTTTTTTGGGCATTTCTTCATGCCTGTATATATGCACAGGAGGCCTTGGGAAGAAACTTCACTAGTTAAAGTAATTTATGTTAGAAGCTGTCTCTCAGTGGAATAGTCAAAGACCTGGTGAAATAACCTTCCTTACAAAAGGAAAAGGACAAAAATTGTTTTTATTGGGGAAGGAAAAAAAAAAAAAGTTTTTTTTTTTTCTCCTGAGAGTTTTTTTAAGCCTTCTGGGAGACTGGCATCATAGATTAACTTGTAGCCCGTGAGGATTTTGTTTTCTTGTATTTTACTTTGCCTGTATTATAAACTACTGATTTTACGATGGAAATCTTGGTAGTCACCTGTTTCTAGCAGCACTCACTGCTCTGTAATGGGGTATTTTCCCTTAGGAATCTATATATCTCTATATATCACTTTCATCTAGTTAATATTTTCTCAACAGAGCTGTTTAGTGAGGGAGACTAGAAAAGTACTTGTTCCTAAATGCCATAAAGATCACTCTGAGAGCAAATCAAAGTGTCTCAAAACCCATTCATCAGGTTTCATACACTGTTTACATGATTTGTTTATTTTTGTCTCTAATCAAAAGGCAGGGAAAGGGAGCTATTATTTCAGCTGATAATTGCTGTGTTACTTTAGTGTGCCCAAGAAGTGGGTATGCATTAAAATAACCTTTGCAGAACCAGTTCCAAATGAATGTTGGTTTTATAAGAAGGTGGGGGGAAAAATAATAATAATTAAAAAAAAAGAGTTCAGGCTATCCTCTTCAGGGAAAAACATTTACATGATGTCCTTTCACAATAGTGGGATGTCACTTCAGGAAGAAGACCAACATAACATTACATTAGCTGCTGTGGGATAATGGGAGTTTGCATATTCAAGGTCAACCCAGGAGAAAAAAAAAAAATATATAAAATGTCAGACAACCTATATTGACACACTACAGTAAGAATTCAAAGGGATAAGGAATAGGGCAGATCATCGTTATATATCACTCTCTTCGTTCTCTTGTAAAACAGATAATTCACATTTTCATAAGTACAATGCGGGACAGAGTATTAAAATGTCAATATTCATTTCTTAAACCTCATTCACTTGTTTTTCTGTATTGGTGTGTCTTGGTAGATGAATATGCTTCCAAAGTCTCCAATCAGAATCTGCAACACCAGTAAAACAGAGTCACATATCTTTTTTTGTTCAACTTCAATCTTTTCTTTACTGCCCATTGTTCTTCTTATGAACTCCAGGTTATTTAACTCATGGGGATGCAAACTGAAGTTTTTTATCCTTCCCCAGCCACAAATACAGAGGCCATTTCTACTCAGACCTTTCTGCTGTTCAGCAAGGATTTTGATAATGTGTCAACCAATGTGTGCCTTTATAAAAATGAAACCATATATTTTCCAAGGCTATGTAAGACAAATTACTTCATACTTTTCTTCTGTTTTTTTTCTGTGTTCCTAGGCAACATGCAGCAGACAGAATATGAGTCAGGGATTTACATGTATCTCTTTTTCCATTAATCCATGGTAAACCACTTACCATCCACTTTGTTATTTCTAAGATATTAAAACAGTAGTAAGAGAATACAGCATTCATCTGCATATATCCACAAAAAGGGAATTCAGTTTGCTCTCTTGGGTAGCACTGCCATTTGTTTTACATCCCTCTAATTAAAACTGTCATTGCTGGGATTAATTTTTTAATCTGCAAGGCTTTTGTGTAAGGTAAATATTCATGTTTTTAAAAGGGGGGGGAGTGAAGGAGAGAGAGACCCATCACTTGCATTTAATCACACTAAACAAGGTCTTTAGACAATTTGTTCTGAAATTCCTCTAATTAGAGCATGCCCTCCAGGTAATGCTCTGATCTGATTTACCAGCAAGTATAAATTAGGAACATTATGTAATTAGACCTAAGACCACAAATGGAAGTAACAGCTGGGTGGCTCAGAGGGGAAGCAAATAAATAGCTCCCTTGAGATTTCTTAATAAAAAATTACAATGAAAGTCCCTTCTATATTTGAATTTACTTTGAAATATGATACTTAGCATTCTACATTAGCCTTACACCTCTTCAAACACTGAGATTATATGAAAGGTAACTGTGGATTCATATCACAGAGGAACCATCTTATTCAGGATATGTATTATTTTTCAAGTAACTGGCAAAAATATTGTCACTGATTAGCAATTATTATGTCATCCAATCCCCATAAGAAACACATAAAGCCACTTTCTGACTCTTCTGCAATTTCTGGCATCATTTTGACTCCTGCATATCTCTAAACTGAAGTGTTATCATCTCATCTGGCATAAGGCTTAAAGAACACCCAAATTCCATTAAACATGCAATAAAATATAGAGAGCTAAACTAACTTAAAAAAACATTTTGATGTCTCAACAGTTTCATGAGATACCAACAGTGATCCACACAAGTTCCACTCACAGCCTGTCTGAATTATTTTTTTTTTTGAGGAAAATTATATAATCTGTAAAATTTTTCTGAAAAAATTAAAGTTCAAAAATATCTTGCCGTCTCTTAATACAGTTAAATACAGGTATGTATACATTTTTCAACTTTCAAGTATTGCAATATATGTAGTGGAGCCTTAATATATGCATCACAGCTCCCAGAAATGGTTATGCAACCACCTAAGCTAGAGTGTAACTGTTCCCTCCTCCTTTTCTTATCAAATAAAACAGAATTTTTAATCAAAGGGGGTGTAAAACTTGATCTGGCCTTGCTTCTTGCTGCTTGTCATTTGATCTTACAGAATGACCACAAAAAAATAACTGCACCATTGTACTACTCAATTGTGAATGAGTCCTGTAAGGTGGCTTCCTCACAAAGTAATCTCTCCAAGGTTATTAGCCCTGTGGAAGGAAGATACGATAACGTATGGCTTTCTTACACCTTTTCTTCTGCAGGTAGTGATGATCAGAACAAGAGAGCACTCAGAGGAAGAATCCTGATGCTGTATTGAGTCTACTATATGTAGTAATCTGTAAGCTTTATATATGGCTTATTTTAGAATATACTTAAAGAAAAAAATTTTCAGGAAATCATGCCACCAAAACTCTCCTGAAATCTCTAGAGCAGCTGCTTTGTATAGACACAATTACTCCCTGTGCCTCTCTGATCCACAGGCACTTCAACCAAGGTGTCCAGATAAAGCACAGCCTCGACATTGTCTATCTGGCCAAGTGGAAATTTAATCCTTAGGCAGCATATCACTCACCAACTTAAAATAACATATGAAGATTTACTCACTAAGTAAATACTATGATGCAATGAATGCAATTAAATATGGCAAGAAAGGTGTTTGGTTAACTAACTGATGTGAGAGGAAACACTAATTGCTTTTATCTATCAGCAAATATTCCTAAATACTAAATTAGATCACATGACCCTGAAAGATGCAATTATTACCCTCTTTGTCACTGTGTAGTTCCCTCCCTAAGAAAACAGACAAGATATTTGTGAGGAGGAAAAAGGGAGAGCTCCTCTTGTATGTTATATGGTGCAGCTGACTTAGGTTGGGAAATGTAATTTGCCATCATTGTGTCAAAGTCCCAGAAATTCCTTTTGCTACCAATAAGCTGCTTTAGTTTATGCATGACTTGTCCTCAAGCCTCCAGTCCCTATAGAAATTTTCCATCACAGTAGCTCCATATAAAACAGAAAATGTGTCCTAAATTTTACCATAACACTATTTCAGTAGGTGTGCTGTTTAACTACTTAATTTTTTCTGGTATTATCAGCATTAAAAATATATTTGCCATAACATTTTTATGAGTAAAAACCCAACAAGTCAGTAATGAATTTCAGAGATACCTCAGTTTACACATCATCATAACACTGATGTCATGCTTCGTGCTCGGAATATTTGAATCTGCAGCAAATGTCAAGGACAGCACATGTTCTGTGTGTATTTATCACACTTAAACTTTAGATCAAATGCCTGAAAAAAATGGTAATGTGTTTATACGTATAAATATATACATATTTGCATATATGCATATATGAGTGTGTGTGTATATATATACACAGAACTCTTAACAATTTCTTTAACTATCTTAAGATATGAAAGAGATTTTGGACGTGTTCCCCAGTTAACGGTAAAATCACATGGCCCCTTGGCTACACGCTATTGTATTTATCTTCTATTCAAGCCATTAAGAGTAATCGGAAAAGCAGGTAGATAAATGCCTTTCCAGAAACATTCTTTTGCTGGAGTAGAAGTTGCAATGCTACCTACCTTACTTAGTTTCAATTTTGATCTTTGTTAAAATGACTCTTAGCCAAGAAAGCACTCATTCAAGAGATCAGACAAGGACCTTATATTTTTGCTTCATTTGAATTAGTCCTCTTTTTTTTTTTTTTTTTTTTCTCACCCTCTACCCTTGTTTATATACTATAGAAGCATAATAATTTCAAATTCAAAATATATCATAAACATGAGTGAATAAATGACTCATAAACATAAGTGAATAAATTATTCATTTCTTTGTTCTTTGAAGTGCAAAGACTCTCTGTCATCAGCGTAGAATAAATATAAACCAGCACCATTCTGGTTGGGAAAAATAAAGGAAGTAATCTATATCAAAGACTACAAATAGGGACCAGTTTCTCCACAGAAAACATACATTTTCGAGTGATCAAAGTCAACCTCCTTCTGTGCCCCAGATGTGGTAAGGGTTGACTAGTAGTATTTTATAAGATGTTAAACTCCCACATTATTCCTTCATTCTGCCATCATTTTCTAATTCGTTGTTGGGCACTTATTTATTAGAGTGTTAATTCAAACTATCCAGAGAAAAATAATTTTGATACTCTTCCTTTTAGTTGAACTTAGAGTTGTTAAAAAAGTATTCAGATATTGATAAAACATATACAGATCAATCTTGAAGTTTCAAGAGACCACAGTGACTTTTGCCTTTAATGTGACAGCTTGCCTAATTTCTTCAGGTATATGGGTTCTGAGTTTAGCTCCATTTGGATCTGTAGGCCTAGAGTAACTCTTTCCTTACATTTTCCATTTTCTCTCACCTCACAGAAGGAAAAGAAACCTAATTGTTGCTGATTTTGTCTGTCCTTTTAATAAAACTCTCAGGCTCTGTCTATGTACAGAAAAGGCGATGCATCCAATATGACATGAAACGTATAATTCATCTGTCAGCGTGAACTTCTGGCTCAAAGCAGGGCAGCCTGCTAACATGCTGAATATAGGGCTGAGAATTTTAATCCTCTTCATGCAATTGGATCCCTAACTAGTTTACAAAAAGTAAAACTCCTTATAGTAAGTTTTAATGTCGCTTTTCAAATACAGAGGTGGGTATCAATGAACATTTGACTAATGAACATGGATCAAATCCAAATGTTCTCATTGTGTTACTGATCCAAATATTTACAATTATAAACAAAACACGTATTTTCACCAAGTTCCTTTAAAAATACTGTCTTAATTAATATTCAATCCTGTATACTCTCTCACAATAATATATATACCAAAAACAACATAAAAATGGAGACTAATGGTAGCAATGTCAAGCAACTACTCAATGTATATCTCAGTTTCCTTCTACTATACTTAGAGAGCCAAATTTTGAAAAAAATACTACAAAGAAACTTAGTGCCCATTCCTGGAATCATATTTTTGAATTTGACCTTCCCCGTGAACATTTTTATGTGTTTTATAAACCAGAGGATTTATTTTACTGCTGAGAAGTCAGTATTGTTCTCCATTCAACTACTGAAGATGTTAGAAAAAATATGTAAGATCATTAGTTGTGTAAAGTAAGTAGCAAAGTGTTAACAAAACCCCCACCATTCCTAAATGAATAAATGTTCAGAAATACCAGAGAAAGCTTTTAGAGGGCACAAACAAGAAAAAACAAAACAAAACAACAATGAAAAAATATAAATAAAAAAACCCACAGCACATAGATTTATTTTTGAAATCTGAGATCTAACAAAACATTTTGAAGATTAAAAAACCACAAACAATTAAGCAGTGATTACAAATAACCTTATATCACATATGCTGTGCAGTGAATCTTCAAAGGAAGTAAAAAAGACTATTTGGGGAATAAATCTCATATCTATTTGGTGTCTTAGAATTACCTTGGCACCTATCTTGATCTCAGACTTGACAGCATCAGAGTGGCACTTGTCTAAATCTACATCATGTACTCTGAAGAGTAACTCTGTTCATTGAACCTTGCTGTTGCTTTTCCCAGATACTCATCTATTGGCATGTAATAATAAAAACTCTTATTTAACGTAAGCAAGCTTCCTTTTGATTTACAAAGAACATTACACCAACGCTTTAGTCAAGGCAAAGCTAAGTTTTATCATGTTTTCACCCTTGAATTTTAACCTCTACAATAACAGAACTGCACAGGCATAAAAAAAAATAACTAATTTTCGTTTTGAGGATTACCACAGGCTTGTTGTGATTGAGCACATGAGTCTTAAACCATTCGAGGTGAATAGCAGGGATGAGTCAATCCTTTTTGCTTTGAAGAAGTATCATAGATTCATAGAACCATAGAATATTAGGAGTTGGAAGGGACCTCTGGAAATGATCAAGTCCATCCCCTCTGCCACAGTAGGATCACCTAGGGCAGGTCACACAGAAATACAACTAGATGGGTCTTGAAAGAATCCAGAGAAGGAGACCACCTCTCTGGGCAGCCTGTTCCAGTAATTCAGTTAAGCACACAGTTTGGATAAAATTGCCTTCATTGTATATGGTGTCAGAACATAAATTTTACCCAAAGAAAGTGAGGTATATATATAGGAAACATGTTCAAGTCATACGAAGAAGCAAAAAACATTCATAATGTCTAAAAACATATTATGGTGTTAGTTCCTGAGAATTACGACAAATAAGGAATGACAAAGTAATTATAATACGAGTCCCTTTTAACACTGCCTAATATACATCATCAGTCCTCTCAATCCATCTGTCATTTCTGAGAAAGGCACACCACTATACTAGGAATGTGAATGTTACTTAACATGAATAAGATCCATTTTATTTTTTTATTCCTGTTACAAATGAAGTGATGCCATACTTCATACATATGTCTAACCTTAAAGAAGTGCTGTTGCAGGGTTATCCAAAATTATCCCATAGCCTGGCAGAGAAATTGAAGTAAGATGGTGACTAACCTTAAGTGTTCACTGTAAAGGTTTAATTCCATAGGTTTCATAACACTTCTCCAGGAATGTTTTGAAAATAACTTTTTTCTGCTGACACCAAAACTTTTGAAGTCTTCTGTCACTAGTTTTGTGATAACATTACCCATGATATTATATTCTTAGTCAGACGGAATCTATCAAGAATAGATTTTAAAAATATTTCATTTACAGACACAATTAGAAAAACCCAATCTTAGCCAGAGACATTTATTTTCTTTTTAACTGTCAGTGAGTGAATTTTGGAAATGCTCTGTGCACAAAATGGTGGCAGGCTTTCATTTAAAGTTTGATTTGTGAAAGCTTATATAAACTTGTACCTTACAGAGGTGTGAAAAGTCTTTAACTGATGTAATGGCTGTAGCTTAACATTTTCTTCAGATTCTTGCTTGTAAAAGAAGCAGTGCTGACTAAAGAAATGTTCTGAACAGATGTTTGTAACTCAATTGATATTGTTATTACTAAGGTTTAAAATACAGTACATCTTTGAACCTTTTTAAGAAAGTATATTATTCAGGAGCCAGTATTTATAGACAATATTTATGTCCAACTTACAATGAGGGCATTTATAGTACTGTGTGTTTTAGTATACCTCAGTAAGTTCGTAGTCCAGTGAGGCATGGATAAGCCTTCTGAACTGAATGAATTCTCTGTTTTCTTTCTAATAATTTCTTCCTACTTAAATAAGCTTAATAAACTGTGTGAGTGAATAGCAAAAAAGATAAGGCCTTGTCTTTAGAAAAGGAGGTACTACGTGCCCTAAACCAAAGAAAATTTTCGGAACTGATTTTCTAGATTTGTGGTTTGGATTTGTGTTATTATTATTATTGTTGTTGGTTTTATTATAGACATTCATACAGATTTGCTAAGAAAACAGTTCTTCAAGATGTCATCAGAAATAAACTTTAGGGACAACTGTAGCAGCTATTTCCATCTCCTCTGTCTAAGCAAAAAGTGCAGCCCAGATGCCCCCAAGCCACACATTCTTTCCTAAAAATCTATTGTGGAACAGGAAAGGAAATATGACCTCATGGGTATGTAAAAGGCACAATGGTTCAGAGCAATGGTCTTTTACAACCCTCCTCTGCTGTTGCAATGTGACTTCATTCCAGATTGAGGAAGAGTTGAATATGGATATTCATAGCTTTCAGCTTCCAAACTGTTCAAATTTACAGATTTTGTTTAGGTATCTACAAACAGGACATCACGTGTTTATACATTTACTTACATAAAGATGGCATTTTTGAGCATTAAAGTGAAATTAACAATAACTACCTTATTAAGGAAGGGAGAAAACAGTGAAGAAGTGCTGAGGACAAGAAACTATTTGAAATCTGGCTTTCTCCCTTGCTTTGGAAGGAAGAACCAAAATTAAGCACCTCTGGATTCACAGCCAGGATCTAGGTGCTGTGCTATGTGTAGTAAGTACGTGCCAAAACCAGCCAAACCTGCTAGGTGATGCCTGCATAAGGATAAGCCTGAGACTTGCTCTGAGACTGCCTTAGCACAACAACAGGGTGCCTGAGTTCCAGCTCTAACAAGATTACTGTGTTCTTAATTTACAAAATGGTAGCACACAGTAAACCAAAATTCATCCCTCTGCAACTTCAAGAGCTTAAGCAGGACCCTAGCCACCTTAGGTGAGCTCTGTGAACAAACAGTAGTAAGTCACTTCTAAAAGGTAATTCAGATCTTCAGCAACCTGAGTGACTCTTAGGGAGACCTCATCTCCACTTTAATGGCATATTGAGAAACTAAAATCCATATTGGTTCTTTAATGTCTGAAGTTAGCTAAGATAAATCCTCCAGGCATCTAGAGACTTTCCTAAAAAACGTTTTGGTGCAAATCTCACAAGTCTCTTGCTCAGATTTACACAGTTTAGGTACACAACAGCTCTTCTGCAAAACTGATCACTGGGAATCAAAACGGCACCAAATACAGAGAAATCCAAATGAAAGAGAAACCTCTTTGTATTTCTTTGAAATTCAGAAATGGGAGTGGTAGAATATTTTCTTTTTTTTTGCTCTTTATGTCTTCAGTTTAGAGGGACACAGCTCTTGCTCCTTATAAACTCACTTCTGTAAGAACTTCCTTGTCAGGATTCACAACATAATAGAGAACATAGATTAAATAAAATATTTACAAATCTCTGTTACAATGAGTAGCACTATCTTGCTCAGAAATCCCAGGTACCTTTCCACTCTGTTTCACTTCTAGTTAAAGTTATTATAGAGGTAGCAGGGTTGCACTACCAGAAGAGTATCACCTCTTTCCAGGGATGGGGTGTGACTTTGTGGGAGCAAAGCTGCTGATGGAGAACTGGAGGCCTCACAGGGAAGTTTCCTGCATCTCAGCCAGGGAAGAGGCTCTGGGGAGGCAGGAGATCATCTGGTGCGCAGTGGGTGGCATGGGCCCTGCATCAGGACCAAACACAGATGTGGCTGGAGTTTCCCCACAGTCTTTTCTCTGGACTCTGCTGAAGTAGTACATATTAAAAAGAAAAATTAGAGGTCAATAGTGATGATCTTCACTATTCTAAAGTGATAGGAATGCTTGTTTGCTCTTTTTTCAGCATATTTTTTACACAGATTCAACACAAACAATGCATATAGTACAATTTTCCAGAAATTCTCAGAGGAGAAAAAACCAACAACAAGGATGTTACTTCAAATACATATAGTTGATGTGAAATCAAAATAGATTTGAATATGTAAGTCAAAATATGAAGAATTAGTAATTTCTAATTTGATTTTGACAGCATTATGTTAACGTCTTCCGATGTTAAGGTAGGCTAAGTCCTATAAACAAATTTACAAAAGATGCGCTTATTATCTTTAAAATACAGTGAACAAAAAGTTACAGGTTTTCATATTAATGGATAACTATCCATAGCTTCATAAAATTTACAGATTAAACCTTGTCTTTAACCTAGAAGCTAAAAAACTAGATGAAAAATGAAACCTTGTCATTCTTCCAGGTATGTAATTATCTAAATATACAATGAGAAAAGTGCAATTATCTGCAGTACTTCAACAAGTACTTGTTCCACTTCACCCAAATCAGTTTGCACATCCCTAACATCTCAATTTGTAAAATTTCAGATACACACCACAGACAGGAAACTGGTTCCTTTACTAAATATTTCCTATAAGCCATTGGGATCAGCACATCTCATATTAAATAAAATCCAAAAGCATTTATGATAAACTGTTAGAGATAAGAGATGTGGAAAAAAAATTATCTTTTTAAACAGATAACTCATCACTCAGGTATTTCCAAACAGAAAGATACAATATGCAAATATATAAATACCTCTATGAGAGTAGTTATAAAAAGACTGAAATGCTCACATAAGTGAAAAGGATAATGCCTCTTCTTGCAATATAATGCAATATTATATGCTGATATTAAATTGACATCTAGGTATTCCCCTCCCCAATGTTCCATTGCAGGTTCACCCATAACCCTTACTGTGTAAGGGTTACTGAGATGTTATATTGTAGAGTATTTATTACTTTAACTGAACTTTTTCTTCCCAGGCAATGATATAGTATAAAAATAAGACCATCATTGATCTTTCTAGTTAGTAATAATTGTATTCTCACATTTCTTCTATATATCTAGGTCATATTAAGAATTTGAATAACATAAGAGGCATGTGAGTGTATACTCTTAACAGTCTACAAAGGCTCAAATTGGAAAAGAAAAAAACAAAAACAAAATTATAAATGATAGTTTTGGGATAGAAGGCTGCACAACAGATCATCCCAGCTCAGATCTGATGTGTAAATAAGCTTAAAGGAGAATAAAGTGATGTAAATTGCATCTTCTCTCACTCTCTCAGCCCCTAAATTATGCCTGCCTATCCTCTCACAACCTAACAACTGTTATGGAAATATTAACTACACTCACCTCTTTTGTTCCTTGCCCATCACATTTATTTTGAAACTTTATAAATACAGTAAGAAAAAACTACATGGAAGCAAAATTACACATAATTCTAGTGTAAACCTACCCTTTCTCTTGAAACACAGTCAGTTTGTGAGGAGATGGTACATTGTAATTTCAGAGTCAGGAAAATATTTCACTGTCCATGAAAAATATGGTAAATATTATGAAGAAAGCAAGTAATATTATAATACCATGAATTACCTTTAACTGAAAGCTAAGTAAACAATTTTTTTTTCTCCCCATAAACTCTCTCACTCTGTTACTCATCCAAAAATATAAATACTAACTTTCAATGCAACATTCGCAGATCTGCCCTTCAGTGTGTGCACACAAACATTCCCTCTTATCATTTTCTTTCATGTGTGATTTATCAGGTCTCTATACTACAAGCATTTTACCAGTATAGACAAGTAGAGCTTTATCCCACACCAACTAAAACTTTTTTTAGCTGCATGTGATGATCCACCCTGTTTTCTCCACTCCTCACTGAAACTCGCTGTGTTGACAAAACAGCTTTTTATCTGCATAGCTAAGTTAATTAGTGATTACAATTGTTCATAACCGCCAGCAAAGTATATTTGAAGTCTGTGTTAAAGGTAAGTTTCAGCTTTTTTTAGCATAGCTGTAAGATTTGTTTTGTGGCCCTGTGGCTCTTCAGAACTAGAAAATAATTATAATCACCCACCATTTTTATTTCTTTTTCTTTTTCTTTTTTTTCTTCTCCCCAAACACTTCAAAATCTTATCAGCAAGCAATCTGAAGCCTGTGTAACTAGCAGCAGGTTAATAGGTGACTGGTCCTTAGTGGCTGCTCAGACAGTAATTTTTGTAACATGTATCAAAAGTTATACAGGTATCAGCGTATAAAATACTAGTTACTTTCCTCTTACAAAGCTCTAACTTTAGAGACCAGCATCTTTCCCATGTAAGCCCAGTGAAGGCAGGGAAGAACTGGTAAACCAGTTCAGTGACTTGTGCTGCTGCTTTTCTCTTAGCAAAGGCATAGCTCCAGCTCAGAGTTAATAGCTAATCTGAGATAGCTTTGCAGCCTCTATAGCCTTGAGATTTAAAGATTGTTCCTCTCCTGACTTGTCTCCTTTATGTCCACAAAATATGCAAGTGCAGAACAATTAGATAAGTAAAGATTGCCTTGAAATAAGAATTACCCATATCTTAGTGGCACACAATAGATTCTAGCCTCCTCCTCCAACACCTCATTTGATCTTGTTTTTTCACAATAAAAGTTCAAAGGACTGTTCCAAATCCTACAAGTACACTTGGAATAGCTGCAATAATTGCCTTTGCTCAAGAGGGGGGCAGGCAATTCTAGAAGAATGGAAAAAAGGTTTTGTTCAGTGGTGAAAGCAAAATATTACTTCAGTTTGGACTGTTTATAGAAGTCCAAGTAACTGTTACGAGTCTACAAGATAAAATGACAGGGATTTTTAAAAATTTCTTTTCAAGCCTAGAAAGCAAAATATTTCATTAGGAAGTGTTACATTTAAACATTATAAATTTTTATATTCATAAATAATACATAATAATCTGGTGAAGCTGACTTAAATTTACAAGACTTTCAGAGTCACGGATTTCATTTTCTGCCAAAAAAAAAAAAAAAAGGTCAATGCCCAAAATATTTCACTTCAGTTTATTTACAATCTACTTCAACTTTGATGAGCTCAGCTATCAGATTATATATAAGTGGAAAACATCTTTTCTATTGTGTAAACCTCCTACACAGCTTCAGAAACTGTCTCTTAGGAATATTATAAGTGGTATCTAATGCTTGAGTGTTTCTGTGATCTTATACCTGAATCGCTAGATCAGGAGGGAGTTCTGGTTATTTGAAAAAGTACATGACATTGTAGCTAAAATTTGTCCTAGTGATTCTTCCCTCTCCTGGCTGGTTTCTAACACCCTGGTCAGTCTTGCTATGATGTGTTCTTTATCCAGGCAGTAAATCTATGACTCATTATGGCACTTACATTGATGCATTTTTTCTTTGAGGGTAAAAATATTAACAATATTAATAACATTAACAATGAAATATTAAGTAATAACGAAGGCAAAAATATGCCAATATTATAGTTAATGATTATTTTCTGAAACAAGGGGCATACCCCAAAACCACACATTTCACTTGCAGAATCATTATGCATCATTTAAATAACAAATAAAGTGTTGTGGTTTTTTTAAGTTTGTGGTTGTAAGACACAAAGTAAATCAACTGACACTTTCTTGTCTCCTTATTGACCTGGCATTTAGGGCCTTTTTTATCCATTTTTAATTCTTGCTCATTGTCTTGGGTTTATTTGTCAACGTTTTGGTAGAAGGGCGGCTGCAAGGATAGCTTCAATGAGAAAAAGATGCCATAAGCTGGTCCTGTGTCTGACATCCAATTCCAGCCAGCCCTAACAGAGTCCCATCACAAGCTAAAGCTGAGCCCGTCAGCAATGGTGATAGCCCCTCTGCGGCACTATGTTTACGAAGGGGTAAAAAACCCACTGTGCAAAGAAGTTTGAGGAGACAAGTGAGAATACGTGAGACAGCTCTGCAGACACCAGGTCAGTGAAGGAGGGGGAGGAGGTGCTCCAGGCACCAAAACAGAAATCCCCCTGCAGTCTACAGCGAAGACCATGTTGAGGCACACTGTCCCTATGCAGCCCATGGAGGTTAACAATAGGACAGATATCCATGTGCAGTCCATGAAGGAGCCCCACGCTGGAGTAGGTGGCTTTTCCTGAAGGAGGTTGTGACTCAGTGGAAAGCCTACACTAGAGCAGGCTCCTGCCAGGACCTGTGACTCTCTGCAGAGTTGAACCTATGCTGGAGCATTAATTATCAGGACTTGTGGCTCCACAGGGGATGGACTCTTGCTGGAGCTGTCCATCTCTGAAGGACTGCGCCTTGTGGGAGGGACCCACGCTGGAGCAGTTCTTGAAGAGCTACAGTGAATGGGAAAGAACCACACTGAAGAAATTTGTGAAGGACTACCTCATGTGACAGGGACCACACATTGGAGCAGGGGAAGAGTATGAAGAGCCTTCCCTCTGAGGAGAAAGGAGCAACAGAAATAATGTGTGATGAACTGACCACAATACCCATTCCCCATCACATTTTACCTCTTGAGGGAATTCAGGAGTGAAGTTGAGCCTGGGAAGGAAAAAGGTGGTTTAAAATTTGTTCTTACTTCTCATTAATCTACTCTGGTTTTCCCTGGCAATAAATTAAATTAATTTCCCAAAGCCAAGTCTGTTTTGCCCATGACAGTAACTGGTAAGTGATAATCCCTGTCCTTATTCCAACCTATGAGCTTTTCATTGTATCTTCCTACCTCTGTGTTGTTGATGCAGGGTGAGGGATGCAGTGGTTTGGTGGGCACCTGGCAACCAACCAAGGTCAATCCACCATGCTCACTCTCTGCCTCTATAATCTATGAGTTTGGTATTCCTTCTTACCTGATCCTAGTGCATCAAGATGAGGCAAGGGCACGACCTTCTTTTGGAAAGCATAGGTTGCTTCTTGAGGAGTTCTTTGATTCCCAACATACTAAGGAAAGCCAAAACTTAATTACTGAATTATCACCACTGCCTGGTAGCAACAGTAACTACCAGGCTAGAGGAAAAAAAAAAATAAAATACTGAAAGCCGTATAAAACTATTATATTTTTTCTTATTTTTATTTGAATGATCCTGGTTATTTTTCTCAGGCATAGGTTAAGGGCAAGGGGTAGTTTAAAATCTATATCTATCAGATTGAGTCTTCTGGCTCCACAGAGAATTTATGAGGCATATTAGAATCTTGCTGTCAGTGGAGTTGAGAAACTTTTGCAGTCTGATAATTAAGCAGCTTTGCTCAAAATTTAATTTTAATATGTAGAGCATTTGCAGTTCTCAGCACTAGATACTTTAGGATCATAATTCTGAATACAGAGTGCCTAAATTGAGTAATGTCCTCTTCAGGCATGTAATGGTTAATCTACACTAGTCCTGAAATGACCTGTACTGAAAACATTTTAAAGCTTCATGTGCTCACAAAGCAGGGGTCTGCTTATCCACATTGACCAGTACCAACCACAAACACCCACTGGTGCCATTCACCTTTACAGGTGCCATGAGATGTCCCCAGAAAAAAAAAAAAAAAATCTCATAGTCCTGATACTAGCATCTAGGCAAAATTCTTATATTATCAGTATAAGAAAGTTTGAAAGACCTCTTCATATCACAGAAAAATAAGCATGTTTTATTCTTGGTATGTTCATTACCTCAGTCAGAACACAGGTTATGAAAGAACCTTGAGACCAGTGTATTTTACACTAAGTATATTACAGGTATAAATATCCTGGTATATCAGGGTATTTCACATTTGTTAAAATACAGTTTAGGTATAGGATAAAAATTTCTTTAGCTCCCTGACCATCACAGAATCACAGAATCTCAGGGGCTGGAAGGGACCTCAAAGGTCATCTAGTCCAAACCCCTGCCAGGCAGGGTCACCTAGAGCACATCACACAGGAAGGTGTCCAGAAAGATTTTGAATATCTCCAGTGAAGGAGACTCCACAACCTCTCTGGACAGCCGGTTCCAGTCCTCTGTCACTCTCACAGTAAAGACGTTTTTTTCTTTTGTTTATATGGAACCTTCTAGGTTCCAGTTTGCACCCATTGCCCCTTGTCCTATCCCTAGACATCACTGAAAAAAGCCTGGCTCCATTCTCCTGACACTCACCTTTAACATATTTGTAAACATTGATGAGGTCACCCCTCAGTCTCCTTTTCTCCAAACTTAAGAGACCCAGCTCCCCCAGCCTTTCCTCATCAGGGAGATGTTCCACTCCCTTAGCCATCTTTGTGACTCTGCGCTGGACTATTTCAAGCAGTTCCCTGTCCTTCTTGAACTGAGAGGCCCAGAACTGGACACAATATTCCAGATGCAGCCTCACCAAGGCAGAAGAGAGGGGCAGGAGAACCTCTCTTGACCTACTAACCACACCCTTTCTAATGCACCCCATGATGCCATTGGCCTTCTTAGCCACAAGGGCACATTGCTGGCTCATGGTCATCCTCCTGTCTACAAGGATCTACAGGTCCCTTTCTCCTACACTGATCTCCAGCAGGTCAGCCCCCAACCTGTACTGGGACATGGGGTTGTTCTTCCCGAGATGCAAGACTCTACACTTTCCCTTGTTGAACTTCATCAGGTTTCTCCCCACCCAACTCTCCAACCTGTCTAGGTCTCATTGAATGGCAGCACGGCCTTCTGGTGTGTCAGCCACTCCTCCCAGTTTAGTGTCATCAGCAAACTTGCTGAGGGCACACTCTCTTCCCTCATCCAGGTCATTAATGAAAATATTGAACAACACCGATCCCAGTACAGACCCCTGAGGGACTCCATTAGTCACAGACCTCCAACTAGATTCTGCCCCATTGACTACAACTCTCTGATTTCTTCCTTTCAACCAGTTCTTTATCCACCTCACTGCCTGATCACCAAACCCATACTTGATCAACTTATCTACAAGGATGCTGTGGGAGACAGTGTCAAATGCTTTACCGAAATCAAGATAAACCACATCTACCTCTCTACCTAATAATATCTATCCACTTAGTAATTTCCTCACAGAAGGCTATAAGGTTGGTTTAACTCTGTTTTATGAGTATAGAACATAGTCCAAAGCACAGCTGAGCATTTGAGTAAAAATACTTTCAGCACTTTAAGGAGAAACAACCAACTTTGGAAATAAGATTTGCCATAATAAATCTTACCATCCATCTCTTTGCTCTGTTATCCAGTGCTCTGACTCTAAAATTGTCCAGATGCATTAGATGTTTGAGGGGAAAAAAAACAACAATCCAACCTCATTGTGCACAGATGAAAACTACCTGTACTTTCTTATCTTTGGAAGCAGTTTTCTTAAATCATAAAACATGAGCACAATTAACTTTTGACTTTTTTTTTTTTAAATCACTCACTTTAGTGATACTCCAAAAGTATTGGAAAAAAAGCAGAAAAATACTTAAGGCAGACACAAGAACAGACAATGTAATTTTGATTATATGCAAATTTTTTTTTTCTTCAGTCTATAAACCCTTTCCTGAGATAAGATGGTCCTCCTTGGTTAACCATGTCTGAAGCAGGTTAGCTGTTTAGCTATACAGAAGCATTATAGGATCAGGATTAACATATAACTGTTAAAAAAGCATGAAATCTTTTCCATAGCTGTGGTTTAGAAAAGCCTTGTATGTCTGTATTCTTTTGTGCATTTTCTTAAAGTGTGAATTGGAATTCAGGAAGCAATGGTATTAAGAGGCTTGGGTTTTTGCACTGATTTTCCTCAATAGAAACACCATTTTGAGTAACAACTAAAAAAAAACGCTTCAGAAAGAGAGAATAAATGATCTTCCAGAAAATGAACAAACAATTCAAAGTGAAGAAACATCTAGAAAGAGAGGAAATAGGATATGTTCATTCCTTAGAAATCTTTCTCATTAGCTACACACAACATACTCTTTTCTGAAACCAAAGTTAAGATAAAAGCTTATAAAACCTATGATATCACAACCGTAAAGCTCAATTCTTTATTCTTCATCCTATAAGCCTCAATCTTAACCCTGACTCAAGGACACAGTGGAATGGTGGGAATAGATTCTATGGGAATAAATTAGTTAGGCCCTGTGAAAAAAAATTACATGGGAAAGGGAATTTGGTGTTCTGAGTTTTAATACTGTAGGAGACTTCAATCTTCATTACAGTACCCTAATCTTTTAGAATTTGTGTAGGCCATTATCTAACACCCAAAATGTTAGCTCTTCAATAGTTTTATGGTTTGTTGACAGTGAAATGGTTAAAAAAGTTAATGCAAGCCTACTAGTGCCAAAATCAATGTGTGTAAGTTAAAACGTGAGACTATTGTCTCTGCATTTTTTATAGAATCATAACATAGTTTGGCTTGGAAGAGGCTTTTGAAGGTAATCTAGTCCAAAACCTCCACAATGTGCAAGGACATCTTCAACTAGAGCATGTTGCTCAGAGTCCCATCCAACCTGACCTGGAATGTTTCAAGGGATGGGATATCTGTCACTTACCTGGGCAACCTGTTCTACTGTTCCACCACCCTCACTAGTTATGTTTTCCTTATATCTAGTCTAAAATCTACCCTGTTTCAGTTTACAATCATTACCCCTTGTCCTATTGCAGCAGATCCTGATAAAAAGTCTGTCCCCATCTTTCTTACAGGCCTCCTTATAGCACTGCATGGTAGTTATAAGATCTTCCCAGAGCCTTCTCATATTCAGGCCAAACAACCCTAATTCTCTCAGGCTTTCTTCATAGGAGAGGTGTTGCAGCCTTCTGAGCTTTGTTGTGGCTCTCCTCTCAACCCACTCCAACAGGTTCATGTCCTTTCTGTGGTGGGGATTCCAGAGCTGCACATAGTACTCATAGAATCATAGAATCCTAGGGGTTGGAAGGGATGTCGAAAGATCATCTAGTCCACCCCCGCCTGCCAGAGCAGGGTCACCTAGAGTACATCACACAGGAACGCATCCAGGTGGGTTTTGAATATCTCCAGTGAAGGAGACTCCACAACCTCCCTGGGCAGCCTGTTCCAGTGCTTTGTCACCCTCACAGTAAAAAAAAATATCGGATATTCACCTTGAACCTCCTATGCTCCAATTTACACCCATTACCCCTTGTCCTGTCACTGGTCATCACTGAGAAAAGCCTAACTCCATCTTCCTGACACTCACCCCTTACATATTTGTAAACATTGATGAGGTCACCCCTCAGTCTCCTTTTCTCCAAGCTAAAGAGACCCAGCTCCCTCAGCAGTACTCCAGGTGGGGTCTCACCAGAGTGGATGGGCAGAATCACTTCCCTCCACCTTCTGGCCACACTTCTTTTCATAGAATCATTAAGGTTGGAAAAGCCCTTCAAGATCATCAAGTTCAACCATCAATCCTACACCCCTGTGACTACTTAACCAACTCCCAAAGCACCCTGCCTGCCCTTTTTTTCCCAACAGTCCCAGGGACAGTTGCCTCTACCATCTCTCTGAGCAGCCTGTTTCAGTGCTTCACCACTCCAGAATATGGTTCACTTTCTGAGCTGCAAGCGCACATTGCCAGCTCATGTTGAGCTTTTCATCAACCAATCCTCCCACTCTCTACAGGCATCTATCAACCCTTCATACCCCAGCCTGCATTGATGATGGGCAGTGCACCAATCCACATGCAGAAGCTTGCGCTTGGCCTTAACAAACCTCAAGAGGTTCACATAGGTCTGCTTCTTGTATTTGTCCAGGTCCCTCTAGATGGCAACTCACCCTTCAGGCATGTCAACTGCACCATGCAGCTTGGTGCTGTCTGCAAACTTGCTGAGGGTGTGCTCACTCCCACTGATCTCCAGTGGAAAGATACAAAAATAACCTTCTGGTCCTGATTTTTGTTACCAGAATTGTTGCCGTTGTTTTCTATACTGTTAACCAGGATTTTTTACTTTCATAAACTACATATTTAATATTTTTTTCTCCCTTTCTCCAGTGTTTTAAGTATATTTTTGCTCAGTAGTGTGAGTACAGATGCCTGCAACATTGATTTAAGGAGCAGATGGAAGATGTTTGTGCCACAATTGCCCATGTAAGGTGGCAGCCTGAGCCAGCACTAGGTCACACAGCACATGCATGGCTGGGAAAGGACACCCAGGTTTATTTTTAGTAGTGCCTGGCTGTACAGCAGTACACTGTTATAAAAGCAGCTTTGTTCTGCAAAACCCTATGTACTGTATAGGGTTGGTTAGCTGGAAGTGCAGCTGAAAAGCTGGGAAGGAGTAATGATACCTAGTTCACTTAATCCCTTTAAGAAATTTTTACAGTGCCTAGACTAGTTTGGGTCCAAAATAGGAGATCTAAAGAAATGCAGTGGAAGCAAAGTAACATCAAAATACCCATTAATGGTACTACAAAATGTCTCTAGTATTTTCCACCCTCTCATAAACCTACTCTTCTACCTAAAATATATAGCATGAAAATAACAGTAGCTTCAGTCCTTTCTCAACAATGTAGTTATGTTCAGACAGTTTTGTCTGAAAGTGCTAAATAGTCTTCTCAAGTCTTTCAAATCTCACCTGTATTCTGTCTGATTCCCTAAAACTTAATTTCAGTTATTTTTGCAAAAGCTTAAGGTTTTTTCTATATCAGAAGAGAAATGGCATGCAGCCCAAAAATACAACAAGTCTTACACCTGTTGGGAAATCTTCCTCAATTTGAAAAAACAAGAGAAAAATATTTAGTCACTAGAAGACATCTTCTCTTAAGATTTTAGAATCAATTTTTCCCGTGGTTTGATCAGAGCGTGACCTGAGGTACATGAGGAGAAAATGCAACCTAGGAGCAGATTCAGTTGTTGTAAGTATAACAGCGCAGTAGACTCTTTTTCCTTCCCTGAGCATCCTCACCCCACCAC
>NW_009952694.1:9402438-9429622 GCF_000747805.2 Chaetura pelagica
CAAAAACTGTCTTCTCAGACACAGCTGGTGATGTTGGGAGGCGAATGTTTAAAGTTCTTCTTCTGATAAATTCCTATAGTTCATACAGTTCTTTACGATATTTTCACCTGCAGCTGGCTCCCTATTCTCCCTCTAAATATAGTTTTTGTTATTCTTTTTCTATTCTGCGACCAGCAAAGATTTGAACTCTAGAAGTGGGATGTATTTGATTCAAGCTTACCCCTGTGGGCAAGATATCAGGTGTCTACATAGGGCTGTGTCTATGTCTCTAATATGTAAGATATTCCCAGCCTTTCATCTAAAATGTGCAATGAGAGTACTTGGTCCTTAGATGTTGCTTTTCTGCCTAAATTAATAATGAAGTCCTAGTTTATCATGCTTAGTTTTTTAATTGTCATAGTTCAGTGTCTACCTTTTGGTATATGAAAAAGGAATCATTTGGTTCACTCAGAAAACAGAACTCAAGTATATTGAATTAAACTTTCATACCCATGGTGATGGAGCTATGTAAGAAAAGCAAACTTAATATTAATTCAGAGAAATATAATCTTAACTAAGGAAAGATCGCAATGGAGATTCAATACATTCATAATTTTATTGAGCTCACTCAAAAGATCAGTTTTTTTTTTTAATATTCTGCATAAATACATGCTTTCACACATACAAAGTCATATATATACCTTTACACATATCACTCAAGGAAGGAACATTATGTCTTATTGTGAATAACTTTGATCAGCTTAAACATTTAAACCTCTTATACTATCGGTTATGTATCTATAAAACAAGAAGAAAAGAGCAATTTCTTTTGCAGTAATTTCCTGGGACTGCTTTGTGTGTTTACTGATACAACTGTATTGTAATATGTTTAGTCAACAGTCAAAAATGGATACCCTCACAACAATACAAATCAATATTCTACATGAAGTTTTTAGTAGTTTGACTAGATATCATTCTTTCCTCAGTCATTATGATTGACCTTCACATGAAAATAATCAGATAATAAGTATTACTTATTCTTTTAAGAGGGGAAAAGACCTTGATCACATCACTGACAGCATCTTCCAAAGTGTTTACAGAAGTGTAGAATCACTTTTTTTTAGATAGGCAAAAGATATCTGTCTAGGTATAGCACGCTATTTACACAGAGGTAAAGGATTCAAGCAACACAGCAGATCGTTTCCATCCCATGTGAGATAACTAATCTTTTTCCCTGTAATCTTTTCTACACACAGAGTATAGCACAGTAACCCTTAAACTTTTTAAAGACTTTTTAAATGGGGAAAATAAACATGAAAAACACTGCATCTGGATTTCCCTGCCACCTTATTCTCCACAGTGAACACCAATACTGTCCTTTATCCTACCACAACTACCTTTGTTGCCATTACAGAGATCTAGCTGTGCTGGCTGACCAAGTTCTGGTCTGGACCTCACCTCTCCAGCCTTCTCTCTGGCCTGTGTTCAGGCAGTGCTTCTCTGCTCAGTAGTGCCTTACCAAGGCACACATCTCCCTTTGAGAGCCATTGCTGTTCTATGTTGCTTTACAGTAGTAGAACGCAATCATACTGGAGTTGGAAGAGCTTCTAGTAGGTATGTTCACCTAGCTTTGTATACCAACATACATCTTTTAATTCTGGAGTTAACTAAGTTTTACCATGATGGTGCAACTTAGTAGTAGCTAATAGGTGGAGGAACCATGATTAGAAAGAATCATTATTGTTGACTAATGCATGTTTTTACCACACAGCCTGAAACTCCTCTTTCCATCAGATAACATCTCTTTGAGGCTGTAGTACACAAGCTCTGATGTCTCGTTTTCCATAGACAGATGGTTGAGACAACAGGATGTTGTTATTAAGCAATGCATAAAACACTGATAAAATAGACTTAAAACTGGGAAAAATAACTTGTCATGTTTTTATTGTTTAAAAATATCTGCTTTTTTGTTGGGGTTTATTTGATTGTTAAGTTTGTTTTGGTTTTTTTTTGTGGGGGTGGGTTTTTTGTTGGTTTTGTTTGTTTGGGTTTTGTTGGTTTGTTGTTTTTTGCTGTTGTTTTTTAAGATTAAACCTACTTGAACATTTCCTGTTTCCAGGGAACATGGAGAACATGGAGTCCATAAAATATGGATGATTCAAGTAATAACAATGGTCCACAATCTGACTTTAAACTCAGATCTAAAAGCCTCCCTAGAGGTTATTAAAATAATATTTTGATCAAAATATGAGATTAAGCCAAGTTTTAGAGAATCAAAAGTTTTCTGAAAAGTGTATGTTTTCTTTCTAGAAAATTTTTATTTCTTTCATTTCAAACTAATGCTCAAATCTACACATTTATTTAGAGCCGAAACCAGGGAGGCTACTGGCATAGAATGTGCTGGTTGATTTATCAAAAGCAATTGGTATCTCCAAGAAGACATAATCTACCTGCTGAAGATATAATTCAGTAATATTAATGAGACTTAGTTTTGTGAAACATATTATACAATTTAAATGAGTCATACACATACTAAAAAAATAGATTATTTATTGGTGATCGGTATGTAGGTATTCTATTTTAGCTCCATTGGTATTTCCTTCTCCGACTGCCAATGTTTAACTATTTACTAATTTTTTCCACCAAATTCCTGCCCTTTCAGGTAGATGTATAAACAAAACAACATACCAGAAGAACTTGTAGGAGATAATAGAACAGAACACGCTGGAACTACAGATGGATATGCTCAGCTAACAACATTTCTTAATAGTGCTTGTATTTGGGCAAAGTTGTTATTTACATCTCTAACAGGCAGCAATACAATTGTAAACTCTGCTTCTAGCCAAACATTTCTAATATCCCTACTTCATAATGATTTCACCTGGATAAATAGAGAGGATAAGATACAGACCATAAACTGATAAGAGACAAAGATGTCATACAGCCCTGAGATTCTGGGGGAGAAGGAAATTTCTCCCAGGATGAAAGATTTTGTTCATCCTGTTAGCATGACAATTTTGTACATATTTTCAAGATATAAATGCTAAATATAACAACCATGCTATTTCTTAAGTTACAAGGTTAATGCTAGTGATTTCAGCAGAAGCTTTGTTCAAGCAAAGATTGCAAGCCTGCACCCTAAAGACATAAAGATGATTAAACACTAACCTGAATCTCTCCCAGGAAGGAACTATATTAAGAACAAATAACTTTCATTGTCAGTTACTTGTAAGAGTTGTAGTTCAGATACCAGCTGAAATTGATACATCTAATTTAATAAGGACTGTTGAATATGAATAGAGAACAGTGACAATGCGATACGCTTCGGATTTGGTCCTGAGGTTGTCGTCTGTCAGAACTCTCTCTGAAAAAAATGTTGCCCATCCTGCAGTAGCTCTGAACACTCCTTTTTTATATTAAAAGGAGACCCAGATGAGATACACATATCATATTTTACTTTTTATTAATTTGCTCCTTAAGGTGGTATTCAAGTTTTGTTAATGTTGAAGAATGAAGTTCCTATTAAAATAATACTTTTTACCTTAATATTGCAGTAGTAATCTGTTTCCCGAAAAGTTTTTTTGAGTGTCTTTAAAACAAATTGGACACCCTCAGCAAAAGGCATATTTCCATTCAATTTGCAAGGTTTATATCATATCATAATAGTAATTCTCATTATGAGACTTGATGGCTGAGTTGCCAGAAAATAGTTGATTTTTGGGGGGCTTTCTTCCTCCATTTTTCACTCATCCCCCTCTGCACATTGTAATATATTTAAATCAAGAAAAAAATCACACATTTTTCACAAGCAGGAATTGGGGTCAGAACCAACTCCCATCTCCTTCCCAGCTTTCATCTGCCTGAAGCATATCTCATCCCTAAGAAACAAGCCAAAAGGAATATACCCTTGGTAAGACCTGCCTCTCATCTGAAAAGATTATAAATTTCTGAAGGACAGGCTTCTTCTACCTATCTCTAGCTCAAAATTATTTTTTACAATGCTCTCAAAGAAAATAATAAAAATAAATAAATAAATAAAAAGACTCTGCTAAATATATTTATTTTTTCAGTAAAAGGATTTAAAATTTTGGGCTCTCAAGAACTAAAATGTGGGAAAGAAATAATATCTGTTTCCTCTGGGATAGGAAGAGGTCAGTCATAACTGCATTGCTAATGTGAAATGGATAATTTAATGACAAGTATGCCAGTGCTACAAACCAAAGGATATTAAGCCGCAAAAAGGCCAAGTGATTCACAAAGAAGTGGAAATGGCAAGTCCAATTTAGCTTTGCAAGTCAAAGAGATGTGAGCTGGGTTTGGTTTTTTGTGTTAATTTTTTTTCATTGTTTTATTATTGCTATTTTTATTATCTATTTGGTTTTTGTTTGTTTGTTTTTCAGGTTGAAATAATTTTGTTTCATTTATAAAAGTGTAAGAGAAAACAAATAAATGGCACCTACCAAGACTCTAAGCACTGCTCACAGAGCAGTTAAGTGGCATGTAAGGAAGGTTCAAACAGACTGTTTAAACCTCACTGTATACTAATATCAGTGTGAAAACTACCTTGTTGCCTTTAGGCAAAAAAGAGCTCTCTAGATTAAGTCATGCGAACTACACATTCTTGTGACAGCAGGGTAGAGCTTCCTGTCTGATCATTTATTAGTTGTTCCAAACTGGGTGTAAATTAGGTCTGAGTATTTTGACTGCTTTAAACACACCTCAGCATGTGTGTGCAAACTATTCAGGGAAAAGAAAGTTATCTTCCATTTTCAAAATGGAAAATATTGATTATTTTTTTTTTTTAATTTTTATTTTTTCTGGAGGGATGTTTCTGCACATCTTATGTAGTACCTTTTACACAAGAGAATAATAGATATGTTTTCAGGTATGTGGGGTCCACAGCAGCCATAAACACTGACACAGAAGTTCGCATGTGCATTGTGGCCCTAGAGTTTCAATAAGGAAGGCAACTGTTCTTTGTTAAATTAAAGATTTAAGATTAGAGAAAAAAAAAGTTTGTATACCCACAAAGTTGTCAGATGCTTCCAATTCCAGTAACTGGTCTAACAAAAGACATCTGATGAGACAGGGTTTCAAGAAAGAAATTGCGCTCACTTAACATAAACAGTAGTTATAAACACTTCTTATAGTAATAATAAACACTTTTTGTGTGTTCTATTAAATATTGTACTAACAATATATTTTGCAGTGAACATCCATGCATATATGATGACTGAAGGATGACATAAGATGATTCAAATATGACATTCTACAGAACTTCCACAGACCTGAGGAATATTAGGCTAAAGGTGTATATCACATAAGAGCTATTATAGCTGTTAAGCCTGTGTATGAGAATTTAGAGACTACTTACCTACTTAAGGTCTGGAAAACAAATACACATGAGACAAAACCGAGAGAAAAAAGTATATCAAAGTCAATTCTACTAGAACACACAATAATTTATGAAAGTTTACCAAATTTCTACCTGCTGAAACTTGAAATAATAGAGTGGGTGGAAAAAAAAAAAGCAAAAAAACCCAAAACCAAACCAAACAAACAAAAAACCAAACTGAAACAAAAAAACAACACAAAAACCCCCAAATTAAGAGTTTCAGTGTCTTTGATTCCAGTACAGCTTGGTGAATAATAAAAATAGGGCATTTTTAATAACACATTTAGAAAGAGGAAAATCACACCATTCATTACCAAACAAACAAAAAACCAAACTGAAACAAAAAAACAACACAAAAACCCCCAAATTAAGAGTTTCAGTGTCTTTGATTCCAGTACAGCTTGGTGAATAATAAAAATAGGGCATTTTTAATAACACATTTAGAAAGAGGAAAATCACACCATTCATTAAAATTTGTCATCTTCATTACAGATCAGATTAGCAAGGGCTTCCTTATTTAAGAAAGCATTTACCATTATATACAAGTTTAAACATGCTCCGAGACAGAGGAATTAAAAACTTGATGGTCTTGCTTAGTTTCCCACTTTCAGTTGTAATTGTAACATATAACTGCCCAAAGGCCATAGTGCACTGTGGTTCAAAGGTGAGCAAAATTCTGTGGTCCCAATTCATGGAACTATTGCCAAAAGGTAACTAGGGCATCAGCATCATTGCAGTGAGGAATCAAATTCATTTCTGTACCTGGTGCTCACTAACCCATTAACCGTAAGTGATAGAGTGAGAGTCAAATGATTCAGTGGTCTAGCACTGGCACCTTCTAATGCCATCACAATTTAAATCTAGACTTGTTAAGATTGCTTGAGAGTTTTTGCCAAGCTAAGTGATGGTCTTTGGGCATTTTCCCTTGTCTAGGTGTCTGTATCAGATAAGCCAGTGTCAGAAATACATCAAAGAATGAAAATGAGACTTTCACATTACTTATTGCATTATTTATTCAGATAAATATTACCTATGCAATTATCTATTCCTTAAAGAAAATTATTTCCCTTTCCAAGACTTCAATAAACACTGCAGTCTCTAGTCAGTACTAAAATGCACACATACTGACAGCACACATCCCCTGACATGCACAAAACCCAGCTTTTGCTTCTCAGATCATCCAAGCACCTGTTATCACAGAAATACAATAACACTGTTGAGATACTTCAAAAACATGAGTTCCTGAATCCTTAGAGTGATAAAAGTAAAAATCCCTCTTGAACAGTGTCTTCACACTCTTCTACGGTGTAATATACTTCGAGGTACCTGACATGACAGAAATTTTATTTAAAATTATTCCCAATCTATGGCAACAATTCAAGATAGAATCAAGGAAATAAATGCAGCCCTTCCACAGTTGTTAGAAAATGGGAGACAGGTTTACACTATCCATTTATTTTCCATTATTCTTTCAATTTTTTCTACAATAAACTGAACTGTCAAACAATTTCTTGAGCTTTCTTATTTTCCCACCTTTATCTGCTCAAATTCGTCAGTTATATTGGGGGTCTTAATATTCTCTCTTCTTCCTGAGAAACAAGAAAGTGACACCATTTTCAAAGAAAGTGGAAGCAAACATGGGCTTAACACTAAACTACACAAGAAACCAGCACAAAGGAAAGGGCTATCAGAGAGAAAGAGACAGGAGAAAAGAAGAGCACTGAGGATGAAAATATTATCCTCATTCTATTCTGATGTTGCATGTAGCAGTCTTGGTTTTTTACATGTCTTTTGCAGTTGTGCAGAACCACTCTTAAGTCCCGCCGAACAGTAATTTCTGAAGAAAATGTTATGTCCTTATCACCTTTGAAAACGTGGTTTGGAAAACTTATTGCTGGTTTTGATGCATTTGGCATTAACGCTTTAGAAAGCAGTTTGTCCATGAGAGTGCAAAGGTACCCCTTTCAGCCATACTGAAATAACAAAACTCACTGGAATGAAAAAATGTATGCAAAGTGTTGTAAAGAGAGTAGAAAACTTGATTTCCTGCAGTCATATCAAAACCAGATTTAAACACCTTTATAGTTGATATGTAATGAAAGAAGCAATTTAATCTTCAGCAGACATTTGGCTGAGCTTTCTCTGTGGGCAGAAGATGCATCTAGACACAGTCTGAATGTAAGAGAAAGATTTCATCTGATTCCTTTAATTTAGGCCTTTGCATGGAAATTTTAAAAGTAAATAAGAACCAGGAACACAAATTCTAAAATGTCCAGTTCAAATATAAAGTGTAAGTAGGAGTGTTTCTCAGATGCTCAAAGCTATCCATTCCCCCCACTCCCCCTCCGCCAAGCTAACAAAGAACATTGAATCTGAAAATTTGAACTGTGAAACTCAGCAAACCTTGCTTTCAGAACTTTTGCCACTTTTAAAAATCAGAAAGGTCTGTCTTGTGCTTGCTTGTTTCTTAAGCACAATATGTAAAGTGAAAATACTCCTTTTTAAATAAAATCAATACAGTATTTTGTAATTTTATTGGAAATCTGTAAAAAGGCCTGGCTATATCAGTAGTTTGAACCATTTGCATTTACTCCAACACCATGACTAAGTTTTATAACAACAGACAACACTTCAGAAACAAACAAAAAGAAAGCCTTTAAAATGAATATATCTCTCTGCTTTTTCAGCACCTAATAAAACTTATTAAAATTACCTCAAATATCTAAATCTTGCATGGTAACACTAGCATGCCATCAATTATTTTTAGACACAGCAATAGAATTAGGTACTGTAGTATAAAAAGTTAAGTATCAGTGATTTGCTACTATTTATTTTTCCAGGCATAACCCAGTTTCCTTAGACATGTTCATCTAAACTTACTAGACAATTTCAAAGCATTGAGGAAATGTTCAGCATTTATGTCAGTGTTATTGTTTAGTTCTAATTCATGCCCAACATGTTCTTCATTGATGGATCACAAACATTTACAATTGTTCAGATAACCTACATGTGATACATGGTAACTTTCATAGGAAGGCAAAACTTGGTAATAAAGACTTGTTCAAAATCATAGAAAAAGATAATTATAATTAATGACTGCAAGCTGAAGTCAGGAAATTTCCAATTAGAAATAAAGCACACAATTCCTAGAAAGAAATTGAAAAAACACTTAAAGAAATTAGATTTGCAGATAAGCAGCTAAGTGAAGCAGGGTAATTCTTCAGATTCAGACAGACCTGAATTTGTGTCATCCAGCTTCAAGCATTTTAATAATAGGCTCAAAATAAGAAGCCTTCACTCCTGCAGTAGCCAACTTAGACAACAAGCCATCTTACAAGGATGATTCTGATTCTGAATGTCTTTCTGGTTCTCACACAAGATACCAATGTCAGCTCAAGGAAAACTTGATGAATTGAAGTTTCTTTTAGCGAGTATCAGACTAGATAGTTCAGTTGTCTCATCTGGTTTTAAGCTTCCCAGTTATCCCTTTTCCATGTTACACTGCATACATGTCATTTCTGCTTTGAAAGAGCTAGTTCTAGGACCGATAGAGCAATTGGAGCCTTCATACCCATTCAGGTCTTAGTTTCTACTGCAGTAATGAACACCTATGTCAAACAGAGACTACCATGTCAGTTATTTTAAGTGATCCATCCACTAAAACACAGAATAACAATTCAGAGACCACAGAAGAGTCATTAGCTAGTGATGACTTTTAACAATCAAGTTCAATATATACAAACAGTTGACCTATAAATGATTGTATAAGCCATTACTAATTTTCTGAGTCACCTAGTCAGCTCTCCATTGAGTCTTAGATAATATCTTGCAGCTGAACTCAGAACTGCTAACACAAAGTTATAGCAACTTCTCACCTAACAATTACTCATCCCCACTCTGTTGGGTGCAAATTTGATATGAAATATTCCTTGGTAGCTTCTGCTCCCACGCAGCCTACAGAACTTCTGTTCTGAGTGAACACTTAACTTCTTGCATATTTCTGTAGCCTTGAGGGAATAAATTTATTTAGATAAGCAGGACAAAAAGGCTTGTGCATGTCCCAGTTCTTAGCTGCCTTGAATCGTAAGTAGTCACCTGTACAAAAGGTGGTTGTGATATGGATGTAAAATGAACCAATGTTTTAGTGTGCCGTTTATCACAAGTGTAAATGACTACATAATCTGAGTGCTGAAAGAGGCCTAGTCAGCACACAGAATAAAATTTTCTATAAAGAGCAGTCTGATACTGAGGTACAAAGTTCATATTAGACTTCATATAAGTGCATTATTTTCAGATGTATCAAACACTTGACTAGTCAGTGAAAAGTTATTCATGAAATCTAAATTGAATCTTCTATTTTTAACAGAGTAGCCATAGAAATCTAAAGAAAAAGGAAAAATCTGAGCCTTAACTCCCTGTTTACTATGGTGATTAACAAGCTGCATGTTTTGTTTTCCCTATCAAAAATCTCTCAAGATATTTTCTCTGCAAGACTTTGGATATACAGGAATTTTCTTCACCCTTTGGCTTTAAGCATATATTCAGCCAATTGCTTACATGGATTTCCTTTACAATTTCTGGCTGGGTGCCACTTTCCAGATCACTTTTCCACTTTCTTGAAGTGATCAGCCTATACTCTTGCTTTGAAGACGTGAGACCTCATGGTTCAGTCACCTTCCATCTGAGCTTCCAGAAGCACAGAAATCTTACTTTTACCTGCCAAGATACTGTTGCACATGCACATCCTCCTTAAATATACTTTGTTATGTTCCTTAAATAAAAAGCAATAGTATTTTTGGATGTTAATGTCTTTTGTTTCTGCTATACTATTCAAAAGTCACATACATACACTTAAAATTAGTCTTGTAATAAGGTTTTTTCCTTCGTATATTAACATTATTTCAAGATAAAATAAGGTTGGCTAATCTTTGGTATTTTCTACTCTCTTAATGACCAATTATTTCCTCCTAGAACCTCTGACAAGGCACATGGAGGACAGAGAAGTGATTTAAGATAGCCAGCATGGCTTTACTAAGGGAAAGACCTGCCTAACTAAACTCATGCCTTTCTACAACAGAGCGACTAAATCTGTGTATAAGGGAAAAGTAGTGGATGTCCTCTATTTGGAGTTCTGCAAGGCCTCTGATACAGTCCCCCACCACACCCTTCACTCTAAGTTGGAGGGTATGGATTTGGTGTGTGGAAATAAGGACTTGGCTGGATGGTAGCATCCAGGGGGTATGAATCAATAGCTCACTGTATAGATGGAAAATTGTGACAAATGGTCACAGTTTGGACTCTGTTGTCCATACCAGAACCAGTACTGTTTAATACCTTCTTTAATGACATAGACAGTGGTATCGAGTGCAGCATCAGCAAGTTTGCCAATGACACTGATCTGCCTGGTGTGGTTGACCTACCAGAGGAACAGGATGTCATCCAGCAGGACCTGAATAAGCTGGAGAAGTGCACCCATCTGAACTTCATGAGGTTCAAAAAGACCAAGTGCAAGGTCCTACATGTGAGTAGAGGCAATCCTTATCAAAACAGGCTGGGGGGTAAGGTCACAGAGAACAGCCCTGTGGAAAATTACTTGGGAGTTTTGGTGGATGAAAAGATGGACATGACCAACGTGTGCTTGCAGACCAGAGGGCCAATTACATCCCGGGCTGTATCAAAAGAAACATGGCCAGCAGATCAAGAGAGGTTATTCTGCCT
The DNA here is from genome assembly GCF_000747805.2 of Chaetura pelagica. Taxonomy (NCBI): domain Eukaryota; kingdom Metazoa; phylum Chordata; class Aves; order Apodiformes; family Apodidae; genus Chaetura; species Chaetura pelagica. The sequence goes on from NW_009952694.1 coordinate 9,413,531, forward strand.
CTCTACTCAGCTCCTGTGAAACTTCATCTAGAGTACTAAATGAGGTCTGTGCAGCTCTGGAGCCCTCAAAACAAGGACACAGCTGTTGGAGCAGGTCTAGAGGAGGGCCACAAAAATGATCAGAAGGCTGGAAAACCTCTCCTATGAAAATAAGCTGAGAGAGTTGAGATTGTTCAGCCTCATGAGGAAAAGACTCCAGAGAGACATAGTCACCTTCCAGTATCTGGGGGCCTATAGAAAAGCTGGTGAGGCACTGTTTATAAGAGTGCGTAGTGATAGAACAAGGGACAATGGCTTTAAACTAGAGCAGGATAGATTAAAGTTACATATTAGAAAGACATTATTTACTATGAGGAAGGTGAAACACTGGAACAGGTTGCCCAGAGAGGTGGTGGAGGCCCCATCCCTGGAGACATTCAATGTCAAGCATGACTGGACTCTGAGCAACCCGATCTAGTTACAGATGCCCCTGCGTATTGCAGGGTGGTTGGACCAGATGACCTTTAAAGGGCCCTTCCAAGCCAACACATTGCATGACTCTATGATTCTACTACAGATCCTGTCTCAGTCCATGACAGTGTGCAGGAGTCTGGAAATTCTCTTTTCAGTCTTCCAGTTGAATATTAACAAATCACTTTGGTAAAAAGCCCTCCATCAGGAAGGTGGAGAGTAGCATATATTCTTTCACATTTATTATCCAGACAATCTTTGAGGAAACGAAGCTTCAAGGTCACCATTTTACCATTCTTGTCAGGTTATTCTAATAACTTGCTTTGATTTATCTCCAGGCATTCAAGGATGATTTCACACAGATGGCCTGAAGGCTATATGAAATTATACTGTGACATAAGTATTTTCCATTCTACACAGACTTGAACCTTGTTATTTCCTGTAAAAGATCTCTGCATTCTGAAAATATAACCTAATTATTTTGTTCCTATAAGAAGGATCTTAAATTTCAGAACTATATAATGTTTTTCTATATCCAGGTCACCAGTACATCAAGCCTGTATCCCTGACCGATTCCCTTTCTTACAACCACTACATTATTAACCACTACACACATTTCCGCATTCTCTTCAATAACTGTGATTCAAGTTACTTTTCTAATTCAGTGAGGAAAAAAACCTCACATTAAATAGCTTAGGGCTAAAAATATTCTCTCAATCATATTTAGTAAAATAAAACACCATAATTATGATAACAACATAGCATAAGTACCTCTGTTTATATTTATATTTAAAAGCCATTATTAGCTATTTTATTATGTGCCAAGGCCAGCTTTGTGTTCTTATGGTTCGTATCACTCAGAATATACTGTGAGAACCAGACAAGTAACTTAGAACACAACTGTTAAAAATGTATAGTAGACATACTATGTGCCCCTTCAGGGCATAGATACATGAAAAGTGTATTATTCAACACGTAACCTAAAACTATAAAATTACAAAACATACCTGGGAACTTAAGAAGTGAAAGACAACTATATATATACAATGTATATATGCATGTAGTTATCCTTACATTACTATATATATGGTTCACTACATGTGATGATGCCTACATTAATTCTAGAATATGTTGGTTATGATACTGAAGTAGCCTTGTGGATGATTTTATAATGAAACCACCCAAAGGAACACAGGAAAGAAAGATCACCAGTTTAGACTATTAAAAAAAGTTATATAATAAAATTTGTCACTTATGCATCTGCTCCCCATATTCAGTAGTAGGTAAATAGTTTTGTTAAATAAGGATCAGAACAACACCTGAAAAGACTAGATAACCTTGGGAATTACAGAAAACTTAATGTGATTAATTTCAACAGAATGAAAGGCAGGGTAATGCAGTAAGTCTTATTTCAGAGCTGGATCAAGACTGTTAAACAGAAACTGAAAGTTCTTAGAATGAAACTACAGAAAATAAGAATCTTAAGAAAAAAATTATGATTTAGAGACTGATTGTAAGCCATTTGTTAACACCTTAAAAAAAATGGTAGGGACAATCAAGCAATATTTCCAATAAAGAAACAGAAGGCACTAAGATCTCATTTTGAATACAAGATAAGTATTATTATCAGCAGTTATCAGCAAGATTAAATAAAAGTCTGAGACGATTGAAAGAATGAAAAAATAGAACATTTAAATAATTTTTTGTCATAATAAACAAAAAAAAAAAAAAGAGGTTTGATGAAACATTTTTTAGCATGCCTAAATAGAACAAATGAGGTAAGCACTATGCAGGATTAGGAATTATTCAAGTAAAAGGTTAATCTGAGAAAAGTGAGAGAAAAGTGATTTACACACAGAAATCATGCAACCAGATGATTTCTAATGGTAAAAAAAATCATCTGCATCATATTCTTACCATCCAACTGTCCTTCTATACCAACATCTCTTCAAATGATCACAAGAATGTATATTTATTATGGAATTTAATTTGTTACAAAGTAAATATTAAGATACAGATGGTCTACAGAATTATGGGATTGGATTTACTAAGACAGGAGTTCCCACTCATTCTTAGATTCCCAAGATGCAGGGTCTAAAAAAACTCCACCATTTATGACCCTTCTCCAGTCACTGGGAATGTATGTAATTGTAAATGCAGCAATTAATTTCCTATAAAGTAGGCACTTATCCACTTTTGCATGATATGACAGCCCAGTAAGAATCTCATGTAGTATTTCATGTCCAATTATCATTCACTAGGAACTCCTAAAGCATCCCAAAAGCCACAAATCATCATTTAAGTGTTGTAAGAGCCAAAATCTTTTTATGACATTGATTCTATTTTATATAGCGAGAAAGAAAGCACATTTGATTGTTTTCATCTCTCATACACACAACAGAATAAAATGGAGTTCAGGAAAGCCCATCTGGGAAGAAAGTGATAGCTTTTTGTTTCCTCCTTGTTAAAAACATTATTACTATCTGTGGCATAGAGCTTTCTTCCATAAGTTTAAACAATGTTTATCAATATTGCACATACCCACCAGGATGTTGACAAGGCCTCACTCAAAACTGATTAAAAGAAATGCCAATAGACTTAGACTTTCTTATAGTCACATACCTGATACTTATGTGTTTTAGTTACCCAATCTGCAAAATTAATTTGAATCTCACAACTCAAATTCATACCAATCTGTGTAAAGCATTTGGAATTCTGTAGATAGCAACCTGGAATAGTGGAAGTTGTCCCTACTCATGCAGAGGGGCTGGAATTAGCTGATCTTTAAGGTCTCTTCCAACACAAACTATTCTATGATTCTGTGATTCTGATAGATCCTATTATTTTTGGAAACATTACTGTGTTAAAAAGTGAAAGTAAAATTTTTCATTACAATTTCACCAGGGAATATAATTTTCACCTAGACAACTTTAGTGTCCAGTCTCACAGAATTTTTCAGATGAAGGGAGGGAGATCAAATAAGTTAAATAGTTTTAACTGAGGTAGGAGCTCCATATGCAAAACACCCACCATCTTCTTGGATTATTTCATATTTTTAAAGTTCATCATGGTATTATAAACACTTCAACTTCTACACTTCAATGAAAACAACATATTTCTTTTGAAAATTCTCTACAAGTTTGCCTCTAAATCCTGCTGTCCAGGAGAGCTGATAGCTCTAATGAAAATAGACAGTGGAGTAATAGTCTTGAGTTATGATTGCTACATGTAGAATTTGTGACTAAGCTACACCTTCTGGTTAGTCAGTCTGTTTCTTCTCATGTCTTCGAAGGAGAGACAGACACCTGAATCTTAAACATTTTTACATGTCTCCCAAAATACTTTTATCTCCAGGTAGATTTCTATCATATATTTTGTGCTTTTCAATTGCTTAATAATAATGAACACATTTTTGTTTTCTTAATTACTCCTTTATGTATAAAAAAAAAAAAAAAGGAAAAAGAAAAAAGAAAAAAAGACTACTGAATAAGAAACTCAGAAAAGTGAGTCATAACTTTAATAAATAGTACTTTATTGGGACTGGAAACAAAGGTAAAAAAGCTGTTTAGAGAAATAAAGCCTGGTAAAATATTTCTTTTAACCTAATAAAGACATGTTCAAGGAATAAAAAGAAGACTCATTAAGTGGAAGGTTACCAGACAAAAGCATATTACTTTTATGCAAGACTGCAGATTTGGGAGCTAGGTAAGACTTACTAATAATTATTTATATTACAGCAACATTCATATGCACAATCAAATTCTCAGTCCCAATCCATGCAAGCCCTGTACATGACTGAATTCCTTATGGCATGATTGTTCTGCTTTCCACCCAGCTGTCTAGACAAGTGAAAGATGTGGGCACAATTCTGAATCCATCATGATTCCACAGGAAGATGCAACAATGTCTTAGAAAATGTGAATGGAAAAGTGCCAAATAAGACTGAAGAATCTTCACCCATAAGGAATTGGTAAGTTTGATATCAAACTTCAAAAGGTCTTTTGTTTATACAGGACTCGGAAGAAAACACACAGAAGCGGCTAAAAAAATATATATAGTGAGGGGATATATAGAGAAGTCCATCACTTTTGTGTAACAAAAAAAAAAAAAAGAGTTGTCTCATAGTAATGTTTTAAAAACTTAAGAAGAAAATACTGAACAACTAATCAGAGAAAAATGAAAGAGTTACTGACTGAAAATTGAAAATACACACTGAAAATAGAAATACTGTATAACTTTATGTATTATTATTTTTTTAGTGGTGAGTTAGGACCTATCTTTAAAATAATTTTTATTTAAATATAAGTTACTATGCTCACTATTGAACATATTTCCATGACTAACAGGTAGCTATTAGCTTTAAACATCTACTAATCTATTCTAATACTTCACAATATTAGCCATAGGAGTCCACAAAGATTGAAGGGCAATTTTCTGAACACTTTAACTAGAGCCCGGTCAAGCTATTCCTCTAGGAGGCATCAAAATGTAAAGTCTAAACTTATACAATTAAATACAGTCACATACTTGAGGAAGAAGTCCCGTCTCACTTGGTCACCAGCAAGGAGTATACTTGCTCCAAGTTAAAATATGTCAATGGACATCTGGAGTGACATCTGCTGAAAAAGTCCTACCAATGGGTAGGAATTAATCAGTTGGAAGAATTCCCTTGCCAGACAAGCTCAGTCACAGTGTTAAGGTGTTATGAGGTCAGCACAGCTGCTCTGGACAAGAACCTCCACAAGACTGTTTTAAAGTGAGATACAACTAAAAGCATCTGGAGAAAATAAATTATAATATTTCCCACATGATTGTGAGATATCATTTATGAAAAATAATCTGCCTTCCTCTAGGCTTCAAAATCTTTCTTCAGCGCTCAGTCATTGTCCAAGTCTTAAGATAAATCTCCTCTCAGTTTTGATACCTTTGAGAAGCAAAATATATTGATACCTGAGGCAAGGAGCTGAGGCTGGTGCTGCATTTGTCTGCAATTGCTCACAGTCTTTTCTACTTTATATTTTTCCTCATTGGTGCTGTACCACAAAATGTATTAGCTTCATAAAGCCATTTGCAAGCAAACTTTAAACAGTAAAACCATAAATAATCCTCAGCCACAGACATCATCATAAGTATAATGTATAGCAGAAAGATAAGGACAGAGAACAGAACAACCCCCCATAATCCAGGAGGAAGTAGTTAATGATCTGCTTCTGCTCCTAGACTCTCACAAGTCTATGGGGCCGAATGGGATCCACCCTGGAGTGCTAAGGGAGCCGATGGAGGAGCTTGGTAAGGCTTTCTCCGTCATTTACTAACAATCCTGGTCAACAGGGGAAGCCCTGGACAACTGGAGGACAACTGGCTAATGTGATACCCATCTACAAGAAGGGCCTGAAAGAGAATCTGGGGAACTGCAGGCTTCTTGGCCTGATCTTGGTACTGGAAAGATCATGAAGAGGCTCATTTTGAGTGAGTTCACATTACAAGTGCAGGGCAATCAGGGGATCAAGGCCAGCCAGGATGGTTTACAATACGTTCATAGATTGCCTTATCTCTTCAAGAACTTCCCAAGCAAATTTGATAGCCCTCTCTATCTAGGTCTAAGACTGCCAGTGACCAGTCATTTATCATCTGAGGGTCATAGGTTTTTGTCTACAAACACAGGCTTTCTAATCCATTATTCTACTGAATGACAGTTATCAGAGAAATGAAATAAAAAATCACTTGTACAAAGCTTTACAGAAAGCTATGCTTCGATTTCTCTTTGTGTCAAAAAGAGATCAAGCAATTCCCCAAAGCATTAGATTTGATTGTTCATGTCTGTATGAATGTTATTTTCAAACACAGAAGTAACCTGATTTAACACTTATAATTCTTACAGTAAATTATATTATCTATGCTATAATTTATATATAATCCTAAAGTAGAAACAGAGGATGGCAGAGCAAAAGAACTTCTAACTTAATATTAGTCTTATCAGTAGCAGAATGTTAAAATTAAAAAAATCAGGATTTGACCCTTGGGTATATTTGAAATGTTAACTGCAATGTGGATTAGGGGCTATCCTGGAACAGAAGTTGAGCATATTTGTCAGATTTTTAGCTATGGTATGTGGTTTATCAAATTTTGTCTCATTTTAAATAAATCTTTTTCTCCAAATATCTTAGTCACCCAAAATTCATATAAACTGCTGCAACACCATGACATTTATGAGTAGTAAGGGCCTCTAAAAAGTCTTTGATCCAGATGTTATTCTCATATCTCCACTTGATAAAATAAAATACTGAGTACACTCAATAGTTCTTTGTCATAACTAGTTTTTTTTTAATAGTGTATCAGTAAAAAACACAACAAATAAAACCAACTCCTACAAGTGTGTTTCATTACAAAATTTCTTCCAATTCCAACTCAGTACTAAAATAATTTCTGAATATTTTAATAATCAAGTTATACTCCTTATTAACCAGAGTAATTACAAATGAAGTAGATCCTGCATGTTTTATATCTTATAAAATAAGAAGGATTGCATCAAAACAACTAATCTTTTATTATTGATTCACCTTAAATGAAGGAGGGAGTTTCTTCTATGGGAACATAACAAAGCAAATCCTGTGCTTTGTCCCACAAATATATTCCCCTCCCCACTCAAACCAGCACATTTCAAAGCTCCCAGACCACATAGTTTCAATTCCCCAGGAGATTTTTATGGTGCTGTTTTAATGGTGCTGTGCTTTGTTTTGGGTGAGGTGGTGGTGTGGGGTTTTTTATCAACTTCCTTGATTTCTCACATTTATCTGAAAGAAGACCCTGTTTGCAATTGCATTTAATATAGCTTAGAATATTTATAGTACTATATCATCATAGTCAAAAAGGGCTAAGAGAGACCTCAGGAGGAATTTCTTTTTGTGGTTTAAACCCACTACTTCTTGCTCTACCCACCATGTATACAAGTAACAGGTTACACCCTCCTTCTCAACAGGCTTTTATGCCTTTAAAAACTTGTTATATTTCTCTTCGTCTCCTGTGGTGTGAAAAACTGCTGTTTCATTTTAGTTCTGTAGGTTCTCTCCTAGATTGTTTTGTTAACTCTCTTCATTTGGGATAGTGTGCACTCAAACAGTGAGCTCAAAAGTACTCATATCTGAAAGCCTAATTCTTACAGTTTACCCTTGTATCCTCCATGCTACAGCTTTGTTCAAATGCCTGATTTCATATTCACTTTTTAGCTATAGCATACCTGTTTTTTGATTCAAATTCTGATCTGTATTATCTACTTTTCCTGCAGATCTTGCAGGTATCCAAAGGTTTCTAGATCTTATATTTATCAGTTGACTGTAAAAACAGTCAAGAAATGTTTCAGGCATTCTCAGAGAAAGCCCTACTCACAGAAAAATGATATGTTCTAACAGAACATTCTTCCAGAAAACTGGAAATTGCTTCTATTCTCAAAAGTCTTAAAATTAAATCCATCACGTGTCCCAGGACCGACAAGTAACAATTACTTGGCTTGTTGATGAAGGGAAGAGTAAGAAAATATTAAAGAAAAAAATAGAGAAATGCCTTGCCCAACAAGAGTGAAGAAAGACAATGCTAATCTGGGTCCCATTTTCTGAATTAGGAACCAGTCTCCATGGGAGATGGTTGCCATATTAGACGCCCCATGTCTGCTCCTTAGTCAGTATAAGTATGGTGACAATGACATCCATCTATCTTTAGGCCAAGCCAATTTTAGGAGTAATAAACGGTGTTAGTTGTTACAGAATTGTTAATTACTCAGTCATTCTCTGCCTTCCCTGGCATAAAAACACAGTCGGGATGAAACATCCTGTGGGCCTGTTCTAACCTAGAGACTGCCTTTAGGACTATGCTGTGATGATAAACTAGATATTAATCTTAATTGTAACCCTCAAATTCAAAACAACCCCATGGGATTTCAGGGATGTCAGCAGATTCACAACATCAGCAACAACACAGAAACCAAACCATCCCTCCCTATTCCCAGGAGCAATCTGGCTTTGGTGTTCTCAATTCTATTATCACTTCTGTTTTTGGCAAGAATGCCATAAAATCTTTAAATAAAAATAAATAACATAATTTTGTTCTTAGATGCTTCCAGATGAAGTTTTGGCTCAGCATCTTAAATGTTTATTAACTCACCAAAAATATTTTCCTGCAAGATAAACATCTTTATTTTTCAATTATAAAATCAAATGCTGAAGAAGTTTTGGGCTAATGTTATGTGCTTTCATAGGTTAATAGAGCAGGAAAGGTTTAAAATCAATCATTCTTAGTGTGAAAATACATTCATTAGTACAGCTACAGAAAACAACTCATCTTTAATTTCTTATCCAAGCAGTCAATTTAAAATCATGTTGACCTATTAGTTAGCTAAAATAGAAGACACTGTGCCTAATGGTAGGTGCAGTAAAGAATGTATTTTTTTAGCAATGTAACATGCCGTAGCACTTCCAGCTTTGCAACATAAGTAAAAATTATCTATTCAGCTTTGATAGGGTGCTTGTTGCATATGCACAGATTTCACATTCCTAGATTTGTCCTTCTGGCTGATCTAATCTCAGCAGCCATGAGAGCTGGATTCAAGGTTTATACGACTTCACAGCTGGCAGAATCAACTTGGTTACACCATTTTCAGACTGGGTGAGAATGCAAGACCTGGTGGCACTAAAGCCAAGGATGCTTTGCAATAAGCCGGCCAGACAGGCTGAAAACCAGTCAGAAGGTAGTTCAGTTTATTTATTTCCCAGACAAGAGACCACTCTCTACTGAGAGCTATAGAGGTAGCCTATTCTGTTGCCAGAAAAGTTCAACTTTGTTTATAATTAATGAAATTACAACAAATATAGACATAGAAAGCACCACTGCCAAACTATAACAAGAGTTTGATAGTCCAGGATCCCAAAGAGGCTACAATATCTGTTGTCTTTATATTTTTAATAGTGAAAATCAGGATGAACTTCTCAGTAACCATATGGAAAGGTGATGTGTAGGAACAGTAACTTTTCGGCAAAAACTGTTAGAGACTGTGCTCAGATGGTCCTGCCTGCTCTCTCTGAATCATGACCACCACTCCTCCTCCTGTTCAGCTCAGAGGAATGCAACCAGAAAAGCAGATCATTAATGGTTAAAAAAAGCTATAAACTGTAAAACTCTGACATGCAGTTTTGACAAATCAGCATCACAACTAGTTCTCAGGTGTCAACTCATCTGAAGAAGAAATCTAGGGGAATGTAGTAACCATGTTTTTATCAACCCACATATTAATTTGTACGAATCCTATTACAATCTTAATAAACCCTCCAAAACCTGATCCTTCTTAACCCTGATTAACCCCATTGCTCTAAATGTAGGTAAAATAAAGGTGAATGTTTGATATCCTGTTTGCCTTGAGGGATCACAGGAATTGATAATGGATTTCCTCTGGGCCTTGAAAACACTGCAAAAATGCAAACCACATTCAAGAAACACAATTTTAAGAACATGAAAAGAAAAAATGAAACTTCAATCCCTTGAAAGATAGTGAATATCCCAATTAACTGAGGAAAAATAAATTAGCTTTAATTACACAGTCAGGACATGACAAATATTACTGGAAATGAAAGCATCCTTAAACAAAACCTCTTTCTGAAGGAGATCCAGTGGTGAGATTTTTTTAAAGAACAAGCACTACTGAACATTTCTGAAATAGATGCCAGAAACATGAGTCTTCTGGAAAAGGAAGTTTAAATCCTGCAAGTGTTCCCATTATGACATTAGATTATTCTTCCATTAATGCTTATTAATCAATAAGACTGTGGATATTTTACACCACTGAAACCACCAGCTGTCATAATATCATTTGTAGTCCTTAGTGAGCCAATTACACTAACCCTTTCTTGCTTTTTTTTCTTTAATTGACTGCCTATAACACCTATTAACCTGATGATATACAATATATAAACTTGTCTCTCATGCACAGAGAGGAAATGAAACAATGCTCTACAATTGCCAAGACAAACTTGAATAGTCTAACCTAATTTATCTAATCAAATGTCACTCACATTTTCTGTCAAACTCTTGAAGCATCTCCTGTACTTAATGCATGAACAGTTACTATCAAATCACCCAAAAATCTCTGAAGATAAAAGGTAGGTCTCAGGTTCAAATTCTAAAGATCCAAAAGAGATGCAAGAAAATAAATGCTAGTGTATAATCAAAGAAAAAGTTTCATCTTATTTCATATACACATATGAAAAACTTCCATGCAAAAAAACTAAATTTAAATGAACCAATACTACACTAGTTTGTGTGTGACATGGGAAGATATAACGAACATTTTTTTTATTTTTTTTCTTGAACCAAAATGATTGAGACTGAAGATAATTCTTGTCTCATGAATGGCTGTCAATGTGCACGGACACACACAGTGGGGAAATATTATATTTGCCTAGATTTCACCCATCCATCTACCTACACAAGGCTCCACATTACTGTCAGTCTTGGAGCTGTGATCAAGGAATGAATGGGAAGGGAAAGTCAATTCCATTTTGGAATATTATAAAGTTTTCGCTCAAAAACTATGCACATACTCATGTTACCTAATATATTTGTTCTGTTATTATCAAAACATTTCTTGTAAACTGAGACTTTTCATCTGCATTTTAAAAAGCCTTCTTGAAAGGAAATGTTCTGTACATTTGCTTTCAAACTGTGCCTCGGCTAGGTTGAATCATACAGTGTATTCAATAAGTATTTGGGACAGTTGTGAACTAAATTACTCACAAAAAATTCTTTACCTCATTCAAGTAGTGCCAAGTCTTTATCTTACTGAGTAATGACAAAGAGTAGAAAAGACCTTGCTTTCAGCTGTCATGATCCATTACTACAGTATGTATATTTCCAATATGTTTAAGATTATGAACATCTCTTCTACTGCAGCTGCACTGGGCTTGGTTTGAGCCATTAGATATTTCCTGGAATGCATAATTACTAGTTAACATAGCCAAGGGCCATTTCAGGCTCTTTCTACAAAGCTCTAAGAAATAATGTGAACACATATGAGGTATTTGAACAAAAAGGCTTGGATTAGCTTTCAATTAAAGTCAGCCACCTCAAAGAAAAGCTAGTTAAAACACCTTTAAGAAGTATCTCCACAGGTAACAGTAAATAATTTAAGATTTATTGTGTTAATTTGAAAATTACGCTTTCTCCAGAATGTTTGGAGTTTCAGAAGAAATATCCAACACACAAAGCTTTTATTAGGCCCTTTCCTAGAGGCATACCTGAGCTTCTGGTCTTTTCTTATCTAACTGATTTTTAGATATTTGTGTTCTCAGAGACAAACGTCATGCTAGTGCCTAAGTCTAGCTCATACCTTCATCTCAGTGTCTTAATTTTCCCAGTCTCCTTTACTAGTGGGTAAAATAGCAGTTTATGAGAAAGCTTTGCACCTCTGTAAACCTGGGCCATAATCTTCTGCAGTTTCAATGGATACTACTTCATTTTCTTACAGGGGTCAGGTCACCCCATCAGAGAAGACAGAACAAATTGCAGGACTCAAATCTGATACATTTGCAATTTATCACTGAAATGAGCTTCAAGCATTTTACTAAGAGGGATTCAAAGCATTGCACACCTTGTTAATCATTACAGAATGGCCCTACCAAATATTAATATTAAAAATCTCAATATCAACAACTAAACATTGTAAGGACTAATATCAGCTCAGCTGCAGATATTTTTCTGCCCCATCCAGTGCCAGAGGAAGCAGGTTTCCTCTTCATGCTGAGTACACAGAGATTTGACTCATATTACCAGGAAGGCTGGAGGGAGAGGCCTCCTCAAGCTTCTGAATTCATCTGGTATCTGCTCACACAAAGACATCAATGTTCTGAGATAAATTAGCCCCTGGAATGTTTTTGTTTTTAGAACTGTGTTCTGAAAAGGCAATATTTGCCACACATCTGGAAAAAGTGTGCATAGGTTAAGGATAGAAGATGGGAAAACCTTGAGAAAATAAAACATTAAAAGGAACAGACTGGGTGGGAAAACTGCTGCAGACTAAGTGAGGGGGTGAAAGGGGACTATCCTATCAGGAGGATGCCTTGCAGAAAAGCTTACAAAGATAACATTTTCTTCTGGGACTTGGAGATACTTTCCTTGACACACATCACTCCCCAGCAGAGTGGGTGGACAGATAGTTTGAGATTTTATATGAAAGTGAAATCTTTAAGACATAAATACATAGAGAGGATCACAAAAATTCTACACTCAAGTTTGGGTTTTGTTGTTTGTTTTTTTTTTCTTTTTTGTTTTTTTTTTTCAAGTCATCCTTTGCTTCTAGAGAAATAGCACACTACATTCTGGCTGTAAAACACAAAGGCCAGGAGAAAGAAAGAAGCCACAAAGGCTTTAAGCGCCACTTTCTTCTGAGCTGATTTTTTGTCTAAGGTCTTCATTAACTGTACTTAGAAAACTGAAAATCTGAACAAACAATATATGAAGTCTACTGTAGTACATAACATTCCCGGAATCTCCAATGTATTATTTGCTGCAGTCTTATCTCCAGCCTATCACCAGACCTCAAGCCTGTAGCTGACATACTGCTGATAGTTATTCATGTCTCTACAGTTCGTATGGTCCTTCCCAAGAGCAATTGAATACTCTTTACTACCAGTGAAGCTTAAGGCCATTTCTACTCAGCATACTAAAACTTTTGCTAGAAAAAGCATCTCACTTGATTTTCTAATACAGTCCCTGCAATTCATTTCACATGATCTGACCATTACGATCTGTAAAGTGCTACACATATCTTTATATTATTTCTGTTTATACAGAAAAATAAAACTAGGTGGCCACCCAGGATTTGTATAGATAAGCTCTGTAATTAAGTGGGGGGAAGAATGTTAATAATATATAAATACAAAACCAGTAAGTTGCCTGGTAGGGCAATAATTAGCAGGCAGCTAAGCTCAAGAATGTGTTTGCTGTTTACTAGCTCTTGGATGTTATTGTAATGCAAAAAAAGAAATCTCATCCACAAACAAGAATGAAAAGAAGGAAAAGGTCAAAAAACCTATCTTCTTTCATCACAATTATGCCAGGCAAGTTATCAATATGTGAAAAGAACTCCAAGTCCAAGAATAAATCTCAAGAAGAGTTCTCTCAGGTCTGTGAAATGATAAATTCCACAACTAAGAAAATAATATAAAGCATGTAGCAATAGTGAGAGAAAAAACAACGTGAGTGAAATCACAGTCTATTGAACACTCTAGTAAGGATTAGCAGTTGGCCTAAAAGTTGCTAGCTCTTGACAACAGATTTTAAGGCCAGAGTTGAGTATTAGATTGTCTAGATGTTAAAATTTAAGGAATTTTAGTTAGCAATCATTGACAGAGAGCCAAATGCTCTATGACAACTGAAGTATGATTTAAGAAAAACACTGTCTTGATTTGAAAGCAGCAAGAAAGAGAAAATCTACCATTATCCTAAAAAGCTTTTCTTGAGACAATGATCTGAATGTCCATACAGTGGAAAAGCCTTGAATCTGAGCCTACCATTTTAAAGTTTCAAGCAGATTAGTTTATCATAATCTTCAATAAGTATAAGGAAGGTCATAACTACCCCATACCTCTAGCACCATTTCAAAGGAAAAGATTAAATAAACATGGAAAAGCCTGAGACCTCAGCTTAGAAGTGAAAATGAGAGATGGTGAGGGGGCAAATCAAACAAAAACCTCTGTTTTTTCTTATTGACTGGCTAAGGTGCCTAATCTGTCTTCTCCCACACCTCCTCCCCAAGTCAGAGTCTTGACTGTTGAGAAGCATGATCCTGGTGTCTGCCCATGCAGCACATTGTACAAGAAATCTCTATGTCCAAGGTTTTAAAACTCAGGGTAATTGCTATGTAAAGGAGAGACACAGCAATAATGACTTTCATTGCCCTTTAAGAATCTTCACTTTTAGCATTTTAGTTTAATTTGTAACCACACAGAGGTTAGAAAAGTGTCTGTCAGTAAGCATGTCACAGTGGCTGGTGATCCTTCTAATCCTGTCGTTGATCAATACACACTAACACTTGAAAAGCTTTCATTAATGAACATGACTTCAATAACAACAGTATGTGACAAGATATCTCCAGACAATTCCATTATATGCACATTTTTACTTATCAAATCAAGCCTTTGTTCTCTTAAATACTTCCTGAAACTCAGACAAGAACATACCAGAAACATAGATTTTCTGGAATTGCTCAGCTCTTACATGTCCTCTTTACATAACTGTTCACACAATTTTTTCTACTGGTAATGTATTTACCCAACAGGTTTTGATATAAATTTATTCTACTTAGCACAAGAGTATTGCATTACAAGTGTTGATATCAGTTTCTTTGATCTTTGTTTCTGAAACAAAAGAATATTTTTAAAAGACTGATTAAGAACTAAGCAGAAATGTGAGTAAAGGAGTGATGCACAATGCAAATGGAGATACAAAGGGTGAATAAGAATGAAAGTCTATGTTAACTAGTCTTATTTTTAGCCATGTGTGCACATCAGCTATAACTTGCCAAAAATCAAGCAACTGTAAGTTGCCCCTGTTTTTATGTCCATAAAACCTAATGAAGACATGAAAGAGGCTCTTAATAAGGTAGCTCAGCATTCCCTTTCTTTATCCATAAACAACAGGTGAAAAAAGTATCTAAGTTTAGCCAGGAAGGTGGTGGTATAAGCTATTTTTCTTTAATAAATATTTTATATACTAGTATTATTCTGTGGCCCATTGTAGTTGCAGAGTCACTGGAACCTTTCCCAACATAGTATACAAGTATATTCTACAATAAAGAAGTAAGCCATAAGTGTACTTTGCATTTGTTTATCCTTCATTGAAAAGCATTACATAGATGTCACTTGTATGTGTCTGTACTAAGGGTCCTTCAGACATGAATCTGTCAATTGACAGCTGTATGTAAAGGGAATATAACAGAGCCTTTGTACAGAGGAAAAAATACAAGACACAGAGAGAGGAGAGGAGACAACACAACATACCCATGCAAAGGGTCCATCCAGAACACAGGTCTGACAGCTAGAGACAGGTCAATTTAGGAGATTATTTGAACTCCCAAACCTGAGTTTAAATGAGGTTCCTAGGATCACTGCAGGGATGGATGCCTCAGGTGAAGCAGATCAGGGCCATTAAAGTCTATCAGTACCCTCACAGCCCCATTGCTGTAAGACATTGTTACTGCCTATTGCTGCAGTGAGCAGGGAAAGATTTGGGGAATAAACCCAGAACAATAAACAAACAAACAAAATTTAAACCAACCAAACAAAAACAAACAAACCCCCCAAACTGGGTTATCCGTGTTTCCTATGATGCTGAAGTTTTCTGTGCTGTCCATGTTCTTTGTGCTTTGTGACACAAGGTTTTAAAGAAATTAAAAGGAAAACACAGGCTTAGTCCTTTAAGAAAGAAAAGCTCAAGTGCAAATAGTCCTGCAGGTCATCTCCCTAATGCCTAATTTATTTGAACAGCTGTGTATCAAAGCTAGCAGAATTAAGTGTCTCCTTTTGTTAGCTGTGGGCCATTTTAAGTAAAAGTCAAAAAATGTAATAACATTTCATATTGAATCTGTACAAGTGCAGATTC
>NW_009952694.1:9429817-9459226 GCF_000747805.2 Chaetura pelagica
TCAGCAGGATATATGGAGAAAATATATCTTTTGTAGTGCTTTTAATCTCTCCCCATTTACAGTGAACAATTGCACTCACAGTAGCTTTTTCTATATGTGGTTTTCTTGAACAATACATTGCCAGTGGATACAGTTTAACTGGTGATAACATCAACAGGAATGATACTGTTGCCAAGAGTTCGGGAGCTCAGTCTCGTTTCATGTCTGAGTGCATCTAAGCAGTCTCAGGTTACAGTTAACTGTAATTATGGCCTATAGATTTGCACTTTCTTAGACATAAACAGATCCCACCATAGATCAGGCCACAGTTAATTTTTCCCAGCACTGTGATTGCCACAGATGTGACTGTGTGGGACTGCCTGGAAGAAAACATAGAACATGGATACAATTCCCCATGATTGTACTGTAAAGCTCATTATTGTTATCACAGGTACTAAGATTTAAAAGAACCTTTCAGGTGTGTTTTGGTTTTGATGTGCTTTCTACTCCTAACAGTCCATTTATATCCCAGATCCAAGAGAAAGTAGTGACCATAACCCATATTCATAATCAAAGAAACAAATACAGTGATTATGCTTTTTAAAGGAGGCATCTTCATGTAGTGTCGTACTCTCCTTTTCATGAAAGTCAACTCCATGACACCACATGGACACAGCTGTAAGGGAGATGCCACTGTCCTGAGCCTTCTGGCTGGGGGAAAGGGGCAGTGGCAGAGGAGCCCGACATCTCCAACAAGGGTCACAACTAGTCTCTTGGTTCATACTGAAGTAGAGAAAGGTAAAATTAAATTTGCCATTTTTAACTACTTTTGAGGATTTTGACATACATGAAGAAGCAACTCACTTGTCTATCTTGTAGCAATTGTGTGAATAACAAGAGAATTTCTGCAGCTTTTCTTACTTACACATAAAAAAACACCTTTGCTCTGGCATTAGATTTGGTTGTGTTTTTCCTGACTCTGCTATGTACTGTGTCCCAGTAGTAAAACCCTGAAATACTTCATGGAACCAGAGAGAAAGTTTTACACTGTACTTTGAAAGAAATGTAAATATAATTCTGCATTAGTTGGATTCAGGCAGAATTACCATTCCGTTTATAATTAGAACCATAGACTTGCCTTCCTTCCTTTCTCTCTCTCTCTCTCTCTCTTTTTCTCTTTCCATCTTTTCTCCCCTTCCCTCTTCTCTTTCTTTCCTCTTCTTTCTATATTATCTTTCTTTGCCCAATTTGTTTTGTATCTTTCAGCACATGACATAATTCATTCTCAGTGTTATTGTACAGATGCCTTTCTTCTTCTCAGAAAAAGCTGAAAATCATAAAAATTAGTATGATTCCAAAAGCTAAGTTTTTTAGGACAAAGAGCAATTGTCAGTGAGCCATGTAACAAAATCTTGAGAGCTTCCAACAGTGGATTCTTGAGAAGCCAAGTAGCTATAGGGAGAAATTTTTCTGTCTGAGCAGAAGGTGGCACGGGGATTTGTGAGAGGTGAGATCTAGCATGCTGGTAGGCAACTACACTTGAAAGGAAGAAAGCTTGACTGAAATAAGGCAAAGACACATTTGATTCTGAAATGAACTGACAGTTAGGAATTCATTTTGCTATGAAGATCTTCATCACAGCTTTCTTAATTTTGTTTTACATGTATTCATACTACTTTTATGATAATTGTAGGAAGTGATAAACTTGTTTTTTTTTTTCTCTTCAGAGGTACTATCGTGTCCAATTAACTTGGTGCTATATTTTTCTCTAATTAGCCAGGAAATACACATCATAGTTAATTACACTGTAGGCCATTTGAGGGGCTGGAAATAATTAAAAATGTTTTCATTATTCAACTGGCCTGGAAAAAGTAAATACATTTCAAGCATTAGTCCTGAAATACTCTTTCTGATGCTGGCAGCTAGTAACATCAAAACAAAAAAGCCTGAATATGTTGTCAGAAATGCACAGCAACCGTCAAAAAAAAGTGAGCTGTGAGCATCCATGGAATATATATTCTTTCCTTAAAGGAAAAATATACGTACCTTTGTGGAAAACAAAACAAAACACAACAACACAAGATAAAACAAAGACACTATGTGAACAATATAAATGTAGTAACAATGAAGAATACTTAGCATAAACAACATTCTATAAGCAATGATGTTACCTGAAACTACAAATAGACACAAGCCAGCATTTTTTTCTTTTTTCAGATTTGCTAATTAATTAAAATTCAGCAAATAGTTTCAATGCAAAGTAGTGGTCTGTCATATCTGAACAAGAGTTTATCTTTGATAAACAACTTTATTTTTTATAGCTCTGCCCTAAATATCCTCAGATTCAGCTGCAGTTTTCTTTTTACAAAGGGCCAGAGCCTACAAAGGATTTAGGTGACTAAAAAAAATTGTGCAGAGAAACATCTGTGCTGAGTGCTCAGGGTCCCTGCAGAGTCCATTCAAAGAGCCTAAGCCCTCACAGCAGCAAACAAAAAGGCAGCCGCTGGGGGCTGGAAACACTCATTGTCCCCAACTCAGCAATCATTAGAGGAGAATTAGCCAACAAGGACACGCTGTGGTCAGGAGCACACCAGAAATATCACGCACCCCTCCTCAGCTGTTGGTCCCGGTGGCACATGAGCACTTGCTTCTTCTTGATCTTCAGTCCTGAGCATGCTCTTGGAGAGAAAACCTCTGTTTCTTTCTTTCTTTACACTGAAGTGGTCAGATTTCTTGCCTTATTTTTAAAATAACCCACAGGCCCAGGTTATCGCTGTGGAAGTGTACCCTTTTCATTTTCAACAGCCAAGCCTGTACTGAATTATCTGAGGTATCTATGACTTCCTCAACTGGTCTGCTCACCTCCACTTCAGGTGCACGAAGCATCAGACACTTTGCAAACTGGCTCTTGCAGAATTATTGCTCTTTTACATGAAATTTGCATAGGACTGTAAACAGCTTTTAGGAAATTTGTTTACACTGGAGGCAGCTCTTAGAGCTGTGCAGGAGGTATTACTTCTGCTTTGTGAAGTATTTCCAACATATAACAAACCACCTAGAATCCAAACCATCCAGAAGGGTGAGTTTTAGCAGAGGTGACACAAAAGGAGGGAAAATTTATGTAGCTGATTAAACTTTTAAAGTGCTTTAGATTACAATGTGAGATAAAAACCAACAGAAATAGAAAGTAAAATGCAAGTGGTTAAATCAAAAGCAAAGTTGCATTGTTACGAAAATGGTAAAATGTTATTTTTTAACACTGTGGTGATTATTTCCCCCCTCCCTCCCCTCCCCCCCCAATATAAGACATGCAGTTTTGACAGAAACATACATTTCAACAGACTATGATTCCCTCAAGATTTCTTTATCCTGGACTATTTCTTAACTCTTTCCAGAGATTCATTCAGAATAGACACAAAAGTTACATTTAAGCCACCTTGTTGTCAGAGCATTTAGAAAGGTTATCACATGAAAAACTACTAGAACAAAATCTCTTTCTTCACCATGTATTTCAAATTAGCTTTTAGAACCTAGTATCTCTGACAGTTTATGAAATGTGGGGATATGTTTACTGACTGTAACATCAAGAAATTGCTTCAGCTTGCCTTTACAAATGAAACAAATCAGATACAAACTTGGTTGCTAGTGACTTTGTAAATTTGAAATAACCCATTATTCTTTGAAGCTAAGACAAAAGAAAGTAACTGTCTTATAAAATATTTTTCTATTTAAATCTGCCACTTGTATGATCTGACTTTTTTTCATTACTTGACAGTTAGTTTAAAACAAAAAGAAATTCAAACCTGAAACAAATATGCATCCATGGTTGTAATTTGAACTTCAACCAATAATAAAAATCAAATGTTAACAATGAAATAGAACAATAAAACAATAAAACAAACTTAAAACAATATCCAGACTAGAAGAGGAATTTTCCTCTCTTCATTCTGTTAATTTAAATTTCTAAACACTATTATATCAAATTATTGATTTATACAAATTAAACATATTTTAGTTACTTGAAACCACTCATGTACCACCAAACTATTTTGCAGTTATGCAAGTAGGAAAAAAAAAAAAAAAAAAAAAAAAGTTTATATAGTGTTTTTTTTTAATTTATTTTATTGCAGTGAGAAGGAAGCTGTGTGAAGGCTCCCTGAGCAAAACCAAACAAGTTTTGATTAGTAAGTGAAAGGAAAATCAGTCATGCCTTTACGTGGATTCATTTTGCTGTAAATACTTTTGTCTACTATTGCAGCTGAAATAAACATTTCTGATGACCCAGAATCTATCTGAAAAGCTTACTGAAATCATTAACATTATTTTAATTGACCTCAAATGGTCAATGTAATCTTATGGCCTACCTTATGATGTACAACTGTGTTTGCTTTCACATGCAAGTACACTCTGTCCATTTACACGATAAGAAAATGCAGCAGAATGTACATAAGCAACGTTTATATGTTTTGGACATGAAATGGCTATTTTTTCTCTGTCCATTTGTACTAGAGACATTTTAGAATCCATTAAAAAAAAATACAGAGGACAGAATTATTCTTGTAGAGTTTTCTGTCTTACTAATGGTGTTGTAGTTTACCATACTGAAACCAAAAATTGGTAATTGGGCAACCAGGCAATTGGGCAAACTGAACGTTGATACACTTTAGTCCAGTAGCTATATGCAAGGTTGAAAACTTCAAGAAGAGGATTTTCAGACTTTGTTCTTGTACTGCAGGTCAGAATTTCTTAAACACATAGGAGTCCACTGAAAGCCCATAAGCAAAGGAACTTCCTTACAGAAAGCCCTAGGTAAAGAGCAAACTTTAACACTTCAGCTTTAAAAGAGTATTTCCCAATACTTATTTTATTCCTAAATGCAAATAATGATCACATGAGCTTCCATATCTTTCAATCCTATGTAAGGCTTAGGCTGAAAGTCTTTTTTATTATTTTATGGGGGACTGAAGATAGTGTTGTTGATATCAAGGAGTTTGGAGGATGAGTGGCTACTGAACCAATGTCTCTGGAACAGCAAAAAGTGGTGTTTGGGTTGTGACAAATAGTAGAGTAGCAGCAATTTAATGAAGCATTTCTTTCTGTACATTAGTTAAATATTAATTTAGAAACTGGGATTCTTATCATGATTTCAAGAAAATCAATGTTTAAACACCCACTGAATTGTATAAAAGAGAGATAAACTAATTTCTTGAACCCTGCTGCTTATTTTCAGTTCAGGTGTCTGGTTTCTTAAGGGACTTCGGAAAGATCCAAATCTTTCCTTATCTCAAACACCAAGCAAACCCAGACAGACTCCAACATAATCTGTACCGCAGGAGGACCAGTCTGATGAACTGAGGTGATGCATCACTCCCATGATGCTCTGGATCTTTTTAACACACCAAATTACACTAAATAGTACATGCTTTACCTTTGCTCTCCCAGCTAGTCAGAGCAAGCAGATCCAGTTCTGACTGTGCTAGATCGTCACTGTCTCTCCATACCGGTAACAGGATATCTATTTCTAAAGAGTCATAGCTGCAACCTCTTCTTAGTCACCTCTGTCTGTGCTGGTCCTTCAGGATCTCTTTATTTCAGTAGCATCAGCACAGACACGATTGCTTAAGGATAAGAGAAATTCAAATTTTGAACTAAGAGGAAATGCTTGTCATTGAAATGACTGATAACTGAAAAAAATCGTCCAGCTTTCTGAGACAGAATGGAAAAAGTCTTCCTTTTAAAGGCCAAAATGGTAATAGCATAAATCTGATAAATAGTAGCTGAGACTTTCCAGATGTAATTATGTGAAACTTAATTTGCACCCTTAGAAAACCATATTTAAGGGCAATGAAGTCACTTTTGTTCCTCACATTTTGAAGACATGTTCCTCTTCATTTTGTTTTTTTTTAAATTCAATTCCTTTTGGTACTTGCTATTAGGAATAGATGTTTTTATAAATAAGTTTTGTATCAGTTACCAGAAAAGGCAGATATATGTTCAACAAGAATTTGAAGGAGATTGTATAATTACCTGCAAATCAAGAGCAGAAGAGAGAATTTCATTGCAGAGCAGAGCATAATAAAAATTCACTTACTTTGTTTTGTTAAAACATACATCTTTTAAATTGCTCTTTTAGTTGACTAGCTGGTGAAAGTTAAACAAACTGAGGGAAGGAGAATAACAAACTAATACCAAGAAAAAACCTCACCAAAAAATTAGAAAGGGTTCTTTAACATTTTCAGTGGACTCTGTCCAAAAATAATATTTTATTTTAAATATAGTCTAATACAAAATAAGCCTTCACTTGATTCTGCCTGTTTTACTACTTTACAAGCTATATATTTATTGTAATTCTATGATAAAGTATCCCTACAACCCATGTGTTCTTACCTGTAATGACTCCAAGTAGATATTAATAAGCATGGAAAGAAAATAAGATTTTCTGTCTGGAAAATAGTTTGCCATTTTAGTCTTTCTTTTTTATGTTATGGCACAGAAACCTAGGAAACTTTTTTTTTTTTTTTTTTTTTTTCTGACAATCAAACTATTTAGCTTTGCTAAATTTTGGATGTTTGTTCAGACATTTTGTTTCCCAGAATAAGAGTAACTTTGCTTAGTAGAACAAAAGATCATGTAGTCCTGTTTTGTGTCCTCAGTGTTGACCAAGGAAGATGGAAGAATAGTAGTCATCTACAAAATAGTACAGGAACATAGCAAATTTTACTAAAGACCTGCTTTCTTAGTATAACTTAACAGCTTTCTCTCATCAGAAGTTCAAGGTCTTCCTGAGTAATAGGTTTTATCTTATGTTTATTAGTCCTTGATAGACTATTCTTCTCTGATTGTGCTTAATGAGTTTAAATTTATGTAAATTTTTGACATTGGCATCATGCTGTAGCAACAAGTTTCACAGGTTCATACATTTTTGTGGAAAAAAAATAAAAACATTTTGTTTGGTTTTAACCTATATGAACACTCAATTTTATTTCCTTTTCTTCCTGTATTCAGAGAAGCAGTGAATAGTCATTGCATATAAACATGCCTTCCCTGGCCAAATAATGCTGCGTTAGATCTCTGTAATTTCCCCCATGTATATCTCTTTTCTATCTTGTTTAATCTTTATCTATCTGCATGTTCTTAATATAAAAGCAATTTTCTTCTTTAATCAGCCTTCTCTCCTTTCTGCGCACCTTGACTTGTTTTATTGTATCCTATTTTAGGATAAGAAGATAGAAATTTATTCAATATTACATCGATTGGCACTCCACCAACATATATAATAACATCATGATATTTTCCATTTCCATACTCAGTCCCTTTCCTAACAGTTCTTAAGTCTTGTTTGTTTTATTTATTTTTTTTTCTAACATCTTTTAAACATCAGAAATCGATCAGATTATGTATGTCAAAACTTGTAAAAGGCCTCCTATGCTTTCTAGGGAAAAAGTTTGACATTAGATATTTCAAATTTAAATCTATAAGATCTTAAACTAAAATAAAACACATGTAACAAACAAACAATTTTGTCAAATTGGAATATTGTTATAGACAAGAGTGATCTAATTTAATAGGAACAACAAACTATGTAGGTAAGATATTTAGTTAATTTATTGAACATGGCTAAAAAATCTGGGTGAAATGCCCTAAGTAGAATCCTTCCATGACACCAGTACTTTCAAACTGGCTTTTCCTACCAGTGTAGTATTAGGATGTATTTTTCAGCATCTGTGCTGTCCTTCCTTTTCTGCTCAGATATAAGAAAGCCTTCTTTTGTCAGAAAAGGTACTGTAAACAAGAAAAAATAAATAAAAGAAAATGAGCCAGCCTTCTCCTCTCACATGCTGAATGCCTTTTGTGCTCTTCAATCTCCCATTTTGGAGGCTGGAGCTAGATGAATTATTAGGTCATGTTATCATTCCCATGTCTTTGCTGGGAATGAGCTATCTATCTTGCTATCTTGCTCTTTGGAGTTCCTGCTCGGCTCCTGTCTGTCCATCCTCACCGTGGAATTAGCACCACAAGCCTGTGTGCAGGGGAACAGCACCCAGACTGCTCTCCACACCCAAAAGCAAGAAGGAAGCTATTGCCCTCCTGACTAATCACAAATGTGACTCCTATTTTTGAAAAAAACTGATGCTTTTAAGGGGATTTTTTCCTTCAAAGCCTTGTTTTGAATACTGATTTTGTGAAGTTTATTTGCATGAATAGTATTTGAGAATAACTGCAAATGTCCTTTCTAATTTTATTTGAACCATACATTTAGACTAAAAGAATAAAATAATTATTTGATTAAATATAAAAATAAATAATTCAGGTGACACTTAAGAATTTTATCAGGTCTTCAATGATCTGTAGAAAGTTAAATATTTGTTTTGCAAAGCAAATTCCACAGCATACTCATCACCGCTGCTCAGCTCTGTGAGATACCATTTAGCAGTGGGAGCATAAGACAGAAGTCAGGGCTCTCACACTGCATTGCAAATACAGATTCCCTTTTTGCTTTAAAATGTTGTTGAACTTTGAGTCTTTTACTTATGAGATTTAAATTTGCTACCATTATTTGTACCTGTATCGAAAGGAGCTTGTGAAAATGATGTTTTACCTGGGTATTATTGAAGGTGTGCAAGGAGACTTGAGATGTACTGTTTTTTCTCTCAGCTTCAAGATCCTCAGCCATGTTTGGTGATGTGATATCAAAGGAATGACAAACATGTTAAATGCTTGCTATTCTCCACCCTGCTCATTTGCCAATGGTTATTGTGATTATTACCTTTGCAGAAAGGAAAACTGAGCACATTTTAATGCAAACTGAAATGGGATAAATCACTTTTTTTTTTTTTTTTTTTTTTTTTTAACATATTAGCATAAACTGAAGTTGCTGGTAGATTCCAGAAGCTGAGGTGCTGACCTTGAGATGGATAACTGCCTCCCTGTGCCTGCCATCACATTAGAGCCAGCATACCCCCACCATGCTTTAATATAAGTTCGTTGGGTTAGGTGTCTATTTGCTGGCCACCTAAAGGTACAGGAAGGAGGTAGGTGTACTCGTAGATGTGCCCTTGTGCATAAATGCACAGACACCTGCTGAAGAGAGGTTGTGCTTAAGTCCCAGGGAGACTGAAGTAGCTATTTTCCTTGTGCAGTCAGGATAACCCTGTAAAATTGTTTTGCTTCTGTCATCTCCTTTCTGAGAGAGGAATTTCTAAATTATGCCATTGAAGGCCTTAATGGTACTATCTGACTTTTAATTTATATTTATGCTGAAGCCTCAGCATAGTATTCCAGCAGCATAAAAGCCTATAAAATTCAAATAAATTATATTTACAGTAACTGTGAAGCCTCTTTATAGTGGGAAAGTGACAGAAATGATAAGCAAGTGCATTTGCAAAATACTTTGAAGGAAGCCTTGTTTTATAAATTGGAAAACATTATAATCTTTCAACTTACTATCTACTGAAGGTTTCTTCAGTCTGTCCTCCTTTTGTTGTGAGGAAACGTTTGGCTGCAATCAGTGTACACTTTTGGCTGACAGGTGTAAGACATTGCCATCCATAACACTATTCCTCCTAACCTGTTAAGCATGCTAGGGAGGCTTGCTCCTGCCAGAACCTTCACCACCCCAAACGCTGTCAAACCTGTTGTCACTCAGATATTTTGAAGTGTGGCAGCTCCAGAAGAGGAGGGGAAAGAAGGAGGAGGATGGTGGGGGCGGGGGAGAGTGGGAGGAGGCTGGGGGAGGATGATAGGAAGGTGAAAAGGAATAAGAAATGAGAATAAATTAGGAAAATGGAAAATAAAATAAGGATGACTACAGAACAAAGATCCACACAATGGTAAAACTCATTATAAAAGAACTGGAAATGTTTTGTAATTAACAGTTACACGTCTAGTATATCTTTAGCTTCTTTAGGCCAGTTAAAAAATTCTTTATTCAGTCTTTAGTGCAGGTCTTGAAACTGACACTTTTTTTTTTTCTTTACTCCAGGCAAAGAATTATAAATCTGGCCTTTTGTGTCTGTATAATTCATTCCTGCAGTGTCAAACTGAAGTCTTTATTATTTGGGTTTGATAACCTGCTGTATGCAAGCAATTCATCAAAAGTGCTATTAAGTTAAAAGCTAGCTGATTACAAAAGATTTTTCTATTTAATTTACCAAAAGTGACATAGTAACCAAACACATATACTCTGCTGTCTGCAGTTCATCTATATGACACTTTTATCTCAAAAAAACAGAACAAAAAAAAGTGACAAACAGGTCAGATGCCATGAGTTCTATTTTTCCATCAAAAGTTAAGCCACAGTGTTGCATATGGAAGAGAGTCACACACGCAAATCTATGGCATGACAGACCTGAATCTCTTCTCATCAAAATCACTACAAATTAGAGGGTAGGCCAGTGAAGCCAGTATGTCAGTATCAAAGAGCACAGAAGAAAGCCACTCCCAGCCACTTATTTATAGAGCAAGGTAATGCTATTTAGATACCTCACCCTGAAAGGAAATCTGATAGATATAATTGAATTTTCTTGAGAGAAAAGGACCTTGATAACTCGGTCAAAAAAGGCTGTAAATTTGGATGTTGGAAACAGGAAGACTGAAGTACCATGATGCAGTGGTTCACACTTTCTGAACTTATTTTACAGTGTTTGCACAATGACATGCAGCACCCAGAAGATTACATGCCCACAAATTCTTAGAAAGGTTATGCAAAAAAAAAAAAAATAATAAAAAAAAATAAATATATATATATATGGAGTCTGAGGTGACTTAATTTACCAAGTCACTAAGGTCCTAAGACTGTACTGTTAGCCTGGATACTCAGGCTAAAAATCAGCTGTGAATTCTCATTACTCTCCAATGGAAATTCTTATACCTATTTCATGGGCCCAGTGCACCAAAATATTAGACTTCCTCTGCCGCTGGCACACCTATTTAACATTCTGCAGGAGTTCTTCTCCCTGAGTCTTGATTTAAAAGGCACAGACATATTTTTTTAAAGCCTTGCAGCAAAATTGAGGAAAAAAAGAACAAGATTAAGATGACTGAGATAAGTGAACATAGATTTTATAAAAGTTGTATTAAGGTTATATATACTAAGATAATTTCCCTTCAGAAGTAATGAAAGCTCTGATCTTGCCCTTGCTGTCATCAAAGTCAACAATGTAATGGAACAGAATTATGCTGTGATATGCCTAGAACCTTATCCTGCTGCCCTACCAGTTTTGTGCTGTAACTTATTTCAGGCAAGTTAATCCTTATTTCCAACCATATCTAGTTAAGAATTACAACCACTGGTTGTGAAACTTAGTGGAGTTTGTCCACTAGTCCACTGAGTTATCCTAGGGGAGAGAACTTAAAGGCAAATTGAAGAGAAAACTAACTTGAGACAACTGCACACCACCAGCTGTCCTGAGCATAAACTGATCAGTACTGTAAGTGGGTCAAAATTTCTTGTCTTAGAGAAGAGTGGATATGTGCAGCACGAGAGCGCATGATCGTTTCTCTGAGCAACACGGATTTTCCTAGGAAATCCATGTCCCTGTAGAGATTGAACAGCAGTGATAAAGCAGATGACTTTCAGAAGTCATACTTTTAAATAACTGTAAAAACTCTCTATTGCATTGGTTGTGAGCCATAGTTCATGTTTTTTGCAATCACAATTTTGAAATTGCAGTGTAATTATTTACTAAATGGCTGAACTAATGTTGAATGCATGCTAAAACAGTTTGTGCGGGTGATTCCTAGAATACTAGAAGAGGCTTTGTGATAGATAAGAGTTACTATTGCTATTTAGTAGACAGAGAAACCGAAGCAAGGAGGTGAAATTATTTGCAGAATTGTGTTGCATATGAGTATCTCTCTCTGCTGAGGCCCTGATAAGTACATATTTGCTATCTATCTCTTTATCTATGTCATTGTGCCAAAAGGAGCAACATTAGTGCTTATTAGCAATATCCTCAAAGGTATTTAAGCAATTTTCTTCTATTCTGTCCTTCAGGATATAGTCAGAGATGTGTAGATAAGCAAGGTGACTGATTCCTAAACTTTATTTAAAACTAGTATTCAGATTTTATCTTTCTACTCCTGGGCACAAAATAAAAAGTTTTATCTTGAAAAGAAGACTTGAAGAGATGACTGTCTGGATATAACTTACAGTTTAGGCATTCACAGAATCACAGAACCACAGAATTGTCAGAGTTGGAAGGGACCTCCAGTGATCATCTAATCCCAACTCCCCTGCTAAAGCAAGATTGCCTACAGCACATTACTCTGAACTGCATCTAGATGTGTTTTGAATATCCTCAGAGAAAGAGGCTCCACAATATCCCTGGACAGCCTGTTCCAGTGTTTTGTCACCCTCATAGTAAATAAGCTTTTTCTCATAATTAAATAGAACTTCCTATGTTCCAGCTTGTGCCTGTTGCCCCTCATCCTGTCACTGGGAATTACTGAAAAGAGTCTGTCTCCATCCTCCATGCACCCACCCTTTAGATACTTATAGGTATTAATAAGGTCTCCCCTCAGCCTTCTCTCCTCCAAGCTAAAGAGTTGCAGCTATCTCAGCCTTTCCTCATAAGGGAGATGTCCCAACCTCCCCAGGCATCTTTGTTGCCTTCTCTTGGACTCTCTCTAGTAGTTCCCTGTCTCTCTTGAACTAGGGACCCCAGAACAGTATTCCAGATGTGGCCTCAGCAGGGCAAAGTAGAGGGGAAGAATGATCTCCCTTGACTTACTGGGCACACTATTCCTTAAGCAACCCAGGATTCCATTGGCCTTCTTGGCAATAAGGGCACACTGTTAGCTCGTGGTTAACATATCTTCTACCAGGACTCCAAGGCCCTTCTCTTCAGAACTGCTTTCTAGCAGGTCAACCCTTAACCCATACTGGTGCATGGATTGCTCCTCCCCAGCTGCAGGACCTTACAATTGCCCTTGTTCCATCAGGTTCCTCTCTGCTCAGCTCTCCAGCCTGCTCAGGTCACACTGGATGGCAGCACAGCCCTCTGGAGTGTCAACCACCCTTCCCAGTTTGGTATCGTCAGCGAACTTGTTGAGGATACACTCTGTCCCCTCATCCAGGTCATTGATGAGTATGTTGAACAAGACCAGGCTGAGTACTGATCCCCGGGGAACATCACTGGCTACAGGCTTCCAACTCAACCCTGATCCGTTGATCACAATCTTCAGAGTTCTGTCACACAGCCAGCTCTCAATGCATCTCACTATCCACTCATCTAGCCCACACTTCCTGAGGTTCCTAATGAGGATGCTATGGGAGAGAGTGTCAAAGCCCTGTTGAAGTCAAGGGAGAAAATATCCATTGATCTTCCCTCATTTAACCAGTCCAGTTATGATATCATAGAAGGCAATTAGATTGTTCAAGCACAATTTCCCTTTGGTGAATCCATGCTGACTTCTCCACATGTGCAGAGATGACATCCAGAACTATTTGCTCCATCACCTTTCCAGGGATAGTGGTGAGACTAACCAGCCTGTAGTTCCCTGGGTCATCTTTCTTGCCCTTTTTGAAGACTGGAGTGACATTAACCCTCCTCCAGTCCTCAGGCACCTCTCCTCTTCTCCATGACCTCTCAAAGATGATGGAGAGTGGCCATACTTTATTGTATCAATAAGAAGAGCGTTATCTCTGTGGGATCAAAATTTCAGAGCAAAGTTTGAGATACAGCTTTTGCTACACTGAAGTTTTGAGCCAATTTCATTTTTTTAGTACTTACTTTAAGAAGAACTTGATAAGAGAACACAGCCATTGCCTGTGAAGAGAACAGTGACTAGAATCACTATTTGCATCTATCTGTGGTTTATGTATCTTGTAACAGATCCCCTTTTTAACTATCCCTAAACCCAGAAACAGATGATGTTCTGCTTGTAATTACCACATATAGTGATAATAAGCATTGCTCAAAGATGCATGAGCAAAATAAAAATTTGGATTCATAGCCACAGTTTATTTAACTAGATTATAGATACTGAGCACTCAGAAGGCAGAAATAACAACATCAGAACTACATTGGGCACAGAGATGAACCTTTCAGGAGTTTTATAAATGTGTCTTCAACATTCACTTATAAGCTCTTTGTTGAATAATTCTAGTGAGTACATTTATAAATGTATTTCTAACTTCTTCCTGGAATTCATGTATTATTTCTCCGTTTTTCCCCATTGCAAACACTGGTGAAATGACTAATGCACTTCAGTCTTTAAAACATAACTGGAAAAAATAATTGCTGCAATAGTGTGCTGTCTCTTTAGTTTTTCTTCCTTTCCTCTCTGAGTTACTTCTCATTAGTTCCACCCCAAACAGAAACAGCTTTTAGTGCAGTTGTTCATTCTACATCATACGCTTTGTGCTTGTGGCCTAGGTAGGAGAGTTTTGTGTTTATACTGTCATCTTTTTGAGTCAGTTCATAACATACCCAGAGACAATCAGAGTTCAATTCCAAGTCAAGCTAAACTCTGAACTAATTATTATCCAAAGTGGACAAACAATGGAAATGTCACCACTGTCACTCACTTTGCCCCATTGAACAGTCAAGGAGGGAGAGAAGCGATTTGCCACCTGTTAGCCAGGATGTCCAGAATACATTTTGAAAAGAGTGAAAATTTACTGAATGAATGGTGTCATGCAATGGTGTCAGGGCAGAGCCTGTCCTCTGGGGTACCAGGCCACATCAACTGACACATGTACTCTGTGATTTGAGACTCTGAACCATTGGTTGAGATCTGATATATTTGGCTAACCCACTTATTTTCTATAAAGGGAATTCCAAGGATAAGGAGGTGGTGTTTAATGGTGAAATATAGATTTTCTTTCATCTTTCTTGCCCTTTTTGAAGACTGGAGTGACATTAACCCTCCTCCAGTCCTCAGGCACCTCTCCTCTTCTCCATGACCTCTCAAAGATGATGGAGAGTGGCCATACTTTATTGTATCAATAAGAAGAGCGTTATCTCTGTGGGATCAAAATTTCAGAGCAAAGTTTGAGATACAGCTTTTGCTACACTGAAGTTTTGAGCCAATTTCATTTTTTTAGTACTTACTTTAAGAAGAACTTGATAAGAGAACACAGCCATTGCCTGTGAAGAGAACAGTGACTAGAATCACTATTTGCATCTATCTGTGGTTTATGTATCTTGTAACAGATCCCCTTTTTAACTATCCCTAAACCCAGAAACAGATGATGTTCTGCTTGTAATTACCACATATAGTGATAATAAGCATTGCTCAAAGATGCATGAGCAAAATAAAAATTTGGATTCATAGCCACAGTTTATTTAACTAGATTATAGATACTGAGCACTCAGAAGGCAGAAATAACAACATCAGAACTACATTGGGCACAGAGATGAACCTTTCAGGAGTTTTATAAATGTGTCTTCAACATTCACTTATAAGTTCTTTGTTGAATAATTCTAGTGAGTACATTTATAAATGTATTTCTAACTTCTTCCTGGAATTCATGTATTATTTCTCCGTTTTTCCCCATTGCAAACACTGGTGAAATGACTAATGCACTTCAGTCTTTAAAACATAACTGGAAAAAATAATTGCTGCAATAGTGTGCTGTCTCTTTAGTTTTTCTTCCTTTCCTCTCTGAGTTACTTCTCATTAGTTCCACCCCAAACAGAAACAGCTTTTAGTGCAGTTGTTCATTCTACATCATACGCTTTGTGCTTGTGGCCTAGGTAGGAGAGTTTTGTGTTTATACTGTCATCTTTTTGAGTCAGTTCATAACATACCCAGAGACAATCAGAGTTCAATTCCAAGTCAAGCTAAACTCTGAACTAATTATTATCCAAAGTGGACAAACAATGGAAATGTCACCACTGTCACTCACTTTGCCCCATTGAACAGTCAAGGAGGGAGAGAAGCGATTTGCCACCTGTTAGCCAGGATGTCCAGAATACATTTTGAAAAGAGTGAAAATTTACTGAATGAATGGTGTCATGCAATGGTGTCAGGGCAGAGCCTGTCCTCTGGGGTACCAGGCCACATCAACTGACACATGTACTCTGTGATTTGAGACTCTGAACCATTGGTTGAGATCTGATATATTTGGCTAACCCACTTATTTTCTATAAAGGGAATTCCAAGGATAAGGAGGTGGTGTTTAATGGTGAAATATAGATTTTCTTTATATTTTGAAGACTGGTGTCACCTGTTCTCTTTACTGACTCCGTTATCCCCAAGTCTGTAAGTTACTGGGTCAGCTTAAGGTAGTTATTATTAAGACTTATTTTTTCCCCCTGTAGATGAAGAGAGGTCCGAACTTCAGTTTTAAGCCCTACATCCTGGACCTAAGAAAAGCAAAATACCACCTTAGAATTATGCAGTAATTAGGGATAGAAAGGACATCCAGAGGCCATTAGTGCAATACCCACTCAAAGCAAGGTAACCACCTAAGTCAGATTCAACTATGAAAGACTGAGTTGCTGAGGATCCTATCCAGCTTCGTCCAGTAGAGTGTCCAGAGTAAAGAGTAGCTACTTCTCACTGAGAAAAGTTCCAACCACCACCACTCTCAGCTTGCTGTGAAACCAGTGCCCCATAAGGGGCAGTTGTCTGTCCTAAGTGGAAGGAATTGCCTGTGGTACCATACATGCCTGAGTCTTTTGTCAGAAGTTCTTTGATGGAGCTTGATTGTTTCTTTTCATTCTGTTTAATGAAACAATGCAAGATGAAAAACTCCAATGAAAACCTGCTCTTCTGAATTCCCAAGTCAGAAATACTTTATGGAGTATTTAATGGGCTTTGCTAATGTATGTAAAAAAATATGCAGATTTCCTGAGAGTCATGTCACAACTTCTAGGCAGATATTACAGGCAAAAGGAAAAAGGAGCTAGAGAGCACTCTGTGGCTGCATCTAGGAACTATGCTTTCTTAATAGTCTTCCTTTGTTGCTTGGGATATCACATCTAAAAAGGAAGTTTCAGCAAGATCATAAGTGGCACATGCCCAAGCCCAAAATATAACCATCAAAATCTTAAAAAGGGACAAAGACGAAAAGGAGAAAACTCAGGATATGACAGACCCACTAGCTATTTCATTTCCTTTGAAACATGGGCTCTTCTTACTTTCCACTAAAGATTTCAGTGAGTATTTCTGCTCAAATAAATGTTCATAATCTTTCCCTTTGTGTTGGATGGTTGATCACTCCCAATTGATTAGACCAGAGCTTAGAAAGACTTCTCTTCCTGGCTTGCTGTGACTTTGGTCTAAGCATTTCCTAAGTAATTGTTTCAATACATCTCTCTTTTATTAATACCAGTATCTACCTTTACAGCTGAATCTGAAATGCAGGTGGTGACATGTAACATTAGTACTACTGCCAGATTTTTATCATTCTGTAATATCATATAAGATGAATTTATTTTTTTTTTATTAACACAGTAGTGAAAACCTGACCCAACAGAAACCTGTCTATGATCAGGGTATGTGTTGTTTTCAATGCAGATCATCATAAAATCAGGAATAACTGTGCTTAACATAAAGATCAAGAAGACATAAACTATTCATTATTCAATCAAAGAGGTTGTAGCCTAAGCTGTTAACTGATTCATATGCCATTTGTAGCTGATTTTTCTTTGCATTAGATACCTTTATCTGCTATTTTTAACTCTTGGTTGAGAAAACTGTTCACTCAAATGTCATATGCTTCCAAAGTCAAATATAGATATGAATTTCTTTGGAATGTAGACATATGTATGGTGTTAAAATTCACAGTGATGCATGTTAGGGAAATGGAGCACCTCCTTCTGCTTCAGCAAAGACACCATCATTCATAGCAGAACGTGAGTCCTTGATTTTAGTGTGTTTTTAAAAACTATTAAAGGCGTACTTTTCTTCTACCCCTAAAATATTCATCCCACAAACAAAAATTTTGCACACCAATTTGCCCTTCAAAATAGAACACAGACAAGAGGTTGAGTTTATGTCAATCTAAACACCTTATAGATCAGGTTTTATAAAATATTTCAACTCTTTAATGTGCAGAACTATCTTAGAAAGGTGAGGTGCCTTTAAAAATACCACTAACAACCTATTGGCTTTCTAAGACAACAATATAGCTCTTAAAAACTCTTACCAAGTGAGTCAGGATCATAATCAATAAGCAACTACACAACAATAACAAACAACTATAAATAGCTCTGCATTACTTTTATAAAAAAGAATCTTGGCTTGAACACAGATTAATTTGGCTAATGCTGAATGCTTCACACATATATAGGAACTTCTCAGTTACAAGGGTAATGTTTGGAGAAAATGCCTCATTTACTTGTGCAAAGGCTATTAAGGCTTCTACAAAGCAGGAAATGAATTGATAAACTAAAAACCTTGTTGTTTTCAATTACATAGCATTGGTAACTGCTTAAGGCAGTTACCTAGGTTTGTACTTCTTCCTATGCCTTATAACAATATTGATTCATTTGGTGAAAAAAAATGTTTAAGATGTTTACTAAAAGTGTATGGAAATGAAGGTCCTGGCAAATAGTTTTTAATTTTGTTTGATGAATTTTGGTATCCTCAAATTTAACTGTCCAAGATCTGTTAAAAAGAAATGAAAAAATAAAACACAACAAACCAAAAAAAAATTTTTAAAATCCAAACAAAACCCCCAGACACACACAAAAAACCCCCAAATCAGACAAAAAATCCCCAAAAAACCAGAAAAAAACCAAAACCAAACCAAAACCAAAACCAACCAAACAAACAAAAACAACCAGAAAACCTAAAAAAAAATGCAAATTGATTAGATGAAGCGCAAGAAAGAAAAAGAAGAATGACTGAATCTAAGTAAGAAATTCTTCACTGAATGTTTTTTTGGGCTTCACCTTTCAAGAGTTCACAGTCGGAATCCACTTCCTGAACTCCTGTCTTAGTCTGTGTGCCAAGGTGGATTTAAATCTCCTGTAACTGTATTTAAAAAAATAAATAAAAAAATCCATAAGCTGAATTTATTTCTGTCTTTTGCCATGCTAATTGTAGATGTTAGGGGCAAAATGGGGTGTTCTCAAGCATCGTATAAAGGGAAAAAATGCTGAAAGACAAGATAATATAAAAGCTCCTATTTGTACACTCAGCAAAACTATGACAAGAAAAATATCTCCTTGGGCCAGTGCTGTTATCTTAGCTTTACAGATGATACAAAAATAGTACAGTAACTGGAGACACATAAATATCATAGATAATTATATTCCCTTTAGTTAACTTCAAAACATCTGTGAATGAGATCACAGTCATAGTTAGACTTTCCAAATGTCAAAATGATGCTGGTAAATCAACACTTCCATGCATGTGACTATGCTATGATGAGCTCCCAGGTCAGCCAGGGCTACCCAGCAGGTGGTCCTGGTCTCATCCTTTTCCAAGTGGTTCTGCTGAACCCATCCAGCAAAAGAGCTCCTGTGGGGACAATGTGCTGGTCCCTCAGCTGCTTTTACACCCACAAAGTCTTTTTAATCCCTTGCTGGTTCATAGAAAACTGTTTTGCTGACATTTGCTGTAACTTTTTTTTGCTGAGTCAGTGTCCCTTAAAATAAAGATTTGCTCATATGAACGTCAGCAGTTTCTCCAAGTGATCTCATATTTGTTATCCTCTTTAGGGATATTCTATGTAAGCTAGCAAGCATATTTCCTTTTTCTTCTAAATTTAGTTTCGTCTTTTTTTAACAAAGAGTAGCATAATAAATCCCTATTGTCCATTAAGTTACAAGATTTTCCTAATTTTTTTTTTTTTTATTTTGCATCTTAGAATTAATGCTGTAATTTGTCTGGATTTTATTTTTTCTTTTAAAATATTTGGTTTACAATATAATGTTTACTATTTTGAAACATAAACAAGCAAGATTATTTATTTATTTAAAAGGTACACTAACAATCAGCTGCAAATGGATTGTAACTGTGATCACTAATAAGGTAGAATTCTTTGATGTGTTTCTTATTGAAAGAAGGGTTTAATAGATGAGGTGGATGACCTTAATGTGCATAATTTAAGAACAGAAATTACTGGGAAAAACACGTGTCCAAATTCAACATTTTATTCAGAAATTATAAATAAAGAAATAAATAAATATCACCATGAAAGTTTTTCTTTTATTTGCTAGCAGGAACTAACTAGTACCTTCAAAAACTCTCATCAAAAGTAAGCTAGTTATATAGAAAGCATGTTGAGCCAATATTGGGATATAGAGTCATTCCAATATGTAACAAAAAAGCAACTTCCTTGTCTTGACTATAGCCTCAGAAAGCATTAGTTGGATTCAGTTCTACACAGAAAAAGCTTTTGGCTGTCCTGGAAAACCTTCTTAGTACAAATCAAGATTTGAATGTAAACCGAAATACCAATTTAATCCCAAAGTAGGTTTTATTGCTGTGGTTTAGCTACCTGTTTACTTTTACTGTTTACTTTTTTTTTTAGCTACCTGTTTACTTTTACCACAGTTTAGCTGTGGGAAAAGTAAAAAATAAAAATAATTAAAAAAAACATATTGCAAAGGAAAATTAGAGTTCATATGAAGCCTTAAGTCCTCCTGTACATGAAGTTTAACTGTATCTATAACACATGAATATTCTTAGCAAAAAATTTACATACAGACCTTACCTTTATAATCTTGAAAGTTTTTACCATCTTGTGTACTAAAACACAAAACTATGTCACTATGGGTTGGGACAGGCTTTCTATAAAAATGTAAGAAACGAAAAAAGAAAAGGAAAAAGGAAAAGGAAAAAGAAGGAAAAAGGAAAAGGAAAAAGAAAATGAAGGAAAAGAAAAAGGAAAAAGAAAAAGAAAAGAAAAAGGAAAAGAAAAAGAAAAAGGAAAAGAAAAAGGAAAAGAAAAAGGAAAAGGAAAAGAAAAAGAAAAAAAAAGAAAAAGAAAAAGAAAGAAAAAGGAAAAGAAAAAAAAAAAGCCAATATTAGTTCTTTGAGAAAAATTGACTACACTTGCTAAAACAATTTTTGGCTGGAATAAATGTGTCTGGTTTTGCCAACATAACAAAAATTGGATAGATTTTATCTCCTTTGTTTTACATACTTTATCTGAGATATGCTACAAAACATTCCAGAGGAGTGTAGGCCAGATCTTCCCAGAGTCTTAACTAGGATAGTTGACTTCTCCTTTACTCCTCTTCCTTCTCATTTCTCTCCACGTGTTCATTATGTTTCAGATTAATTTTAAACATGAATCTAGCTATGTATAACCTTGATCTTTAGTTAAATATTTTTGTCAAGTTTGGTTTATTGGGGGGTTTTGTGGGGTTTTTTTGTTTTGCTTTGGTTTGGGCTTTTTTGTTTGTTTTATTGGTTTGGGTTGTTTTTCGTTTGTTTGGTTTGGGTTTTTTTTTAATTGAGTTAGTGTATTATCAGCAAAGTTCTTTAAAATGCAGTGGAAACTGAGAATATTAGATCTATAGTTTTTTATCCTGCAGGAATTGCCTCTTTACTGGTAGTGCTTCAACAGATATTTTTCAAGAGGTACAATTCTGGGAGCTGACAAGGCTTTACATAGCTCACTTGGCAAAGGAGCAACTTACCACAGGGTAAGAGTGTGAAATTACAGCAAGGTGATAGCTGCCAGAGGCATGTTCTTATCCCACAGAAAACATGATAAAGCTTACCTCCAACCCACGAGCTCCTCAAGCAAGACACTACGGCACAAAGTGCACCTTACATTGGATGAAAAATCTTCCCAAGAGGCAGAGCAAGAGCCTGAGATGAGAAAATCTTCAGCCATTACAAGTAACTACAAAACTGCTGTTTGCAGTTGACTACAAAGAAGAAGGTGTGCCAGATCCCTTATTTATAAATCTCATACTCCTCAGCATACAACTTCTATCACACTTCCTACATATCATCAGTGACTGAAATATCATTCAGTGGCCCAGAAAGTCTCACTGGATGCACAAGAGCTGATGCAAACATGTTTAGGCAGGGGTACAGAGTTATAGCAAGAAAACCATCTGAATATTAGAGAATTCTCATAAAAAGTCCATTCCTTCCGATAGGTAATATCTCCACACTCTTCCAGCTCCTCCACATGTAAATCACATCAATTTACACTCCATTTCACTGACTTATACTCTAGTAAGTGAGTGTAAGTAGGTCTTAAGGTGTCTAACTGAGCATAAAAGACTCTAAATTACACATTAAACGCATCACCTCTGAACTTACCTCATAGGTTTTAAACAAAGCAGAGTAATAAATCGATAGTTTGGAGGAGGGAGGACATTAAATATATGTCCATTTTGGTTTCTTGAGGTTATCATAGTAGTCCATCAAAACTAATAAAAAGCTCCTGCCTTTTTACTTGAAACATTATTTACCTCAACTTGAGATATGCACATAAGTATGGAATTATTTAAGCAGGTAAAATAAAAATAGAAACACATAAAGGCACTAAATAAATCAGGGTTGCTTGTCTGGGTTTTTTTCTAGTCTCAGTTTTGATCTGTGCATGAAAAAAAGTTTCAGAGGAATGCATGTTATTTTCTGGTTTGGAATATGCACTGAAATATCTATCTTTAAACTTCGTTCTGATTCACTGTCAATTTAACAATTTAATATGCATTTAACTAAATTGCTGATGAAGTTTGTAGCAAAGCTACTAGAGGGAAACAGGCATATTGAGAGATGGAGCATCCTGCTACTTCAATGAATAGCATCTCAGTCAGTAAATACCATCTAGAAAGAATGGAATCTATTTATTATCAGATGACTTACTCCTGAGGTCAATTATTGCTAAAAACATTTAATTAAATGGTGATGTAAATTTGATGAGCCTACTCAGTAAAAGCAAGGTCTCTTCTGCACTTTGAAAAGGTGAATAAAAAAACCGTCCCTCCATTATTCCAGTTTAAATTAATTGGTCTCTTGGAAGTCTAGCTATAGAAAATATGCAAACCCCTTGGTTCATCTCCTTCAGAATATTATCTTCATTAACTTAAAAATGTTCTGAGAATGAGGTTTCTCAAAGTAGAATAAAAGAACAATGTGATCTACTTTATTAATGGAAAAAAATCCTGAGGGTTCTGTTTTGTTAAGGAGGGGGTTTTGGTGATTTAGGGGGTTTTTTTGTTTGCTTTTGGTTTGTAGTTGTTTTTATTGTTGTTTTTTTCCCTGAGCTTAAGGGAGGGTTTTTTTAAATTACTATGTGCAGCTGGAAGGGAAATAGTATTTAAGCTGAGAAACCTGTTATTAGTGCTCTGCCTCCACAGTTTTAAAAGCAGATTCTGGTACTTATGAGAATGGGGAATTGCATTGTTCTGTGACTTCCTCCCTGATAACAAATTAATTAGATGCCAAATGCTAAATGCTGGATTCAATGCATTCAAAGGGACACTTACGAAAACAAAAAAGTTTGGCAGCTGAATAGCCTGTGTTTGCTTCTGGAAATATTCAGTTATTTTAAGGCTTCAAAATAATGACAATCCATAGAATACAATATTCACATTTTAGAGCTCATATTTCGTCACAAAGATCTTTCATTTCAGTTTTAATAGAATACATTCTTAGAATTGATAATTATACACCAAGCTCATGCTGCCAGCACCACATGGTACAGCTATGAAAATCTAACTACTTACTTTGATGTATTTGCTGAACCAGAGATTTTCTTGAAATCTGTTTTTTTTTTTAGCAAACCTGCCTGATGTTTTGGACAACACAATCCTTCAGTCCTCATTTACATAACATTTTCAGTGAGATAAAGACACTTTCTGGTGTTATAATGTAGTTATAATGCAATTTACACTTATTCAAACCACTTCAGCTGGTCAGACTTGACAACAGTTAGGAGGTAAACTTTGTGAGTCTCAGAACCAGACCAAATGGATCACTTGAATTTTTGAAGCACAAATGTGGCATACATATCTGTCCTATTTAACATCTCTAACAATAACCTGAAGGAGGTGATGAAATGCTCTTTCTTCAAGTTTGCAGGTCACACCAAGAAGTGGGGGAACAGTTGATACAGGTGATATTGGAGGGAATCAGACCTGCTGAAGGAATGGGGCCAACAGGATCCTCCTTGAATTCAAAAAAGACAAATGTTAACTCCCGCACATGGGAACCAGAGCCGCTTCCAGTGTTATGGGGAATGGACCAGCTGTGGTCAGTTCTGCCGAAAAGGTCCTGGGGGTCACAGTGGGCACCAATCTGAACATGAGCCAGTGTGCACCTGCAATAGCAGTGGTCACCTGCAATCCTGAGGTGTGAGAACAGGAGGAGACACATACAAGAAATCAAGGGAAGTGTTTATTCCCATTTACACAACACTCATTAGAGCACTACAAGATTACTTTGTCCAGGTTTGGCACAGAATTATTTTCACAGAATATTGTTACAAAAACTAATAAAGAAAAAAAATTCAGTTTGCATATAACACTGAAAAGTTATTGATTTTTCCTGCTGTTTTATCGCTTGAGAAGTATATCCAAATGAAAAAAAAATAATAATTAAAAAAAAGAGAAATAGCAAGCGGCTGATCTAACAACGCACCAAATCAAAGTTAATAAGAAACAGCTTTCAGATATCCACTGCTCCCTAACTTTCCTTCATCCCTACCTCACACACTTTAGTTTTCATATCTTTGATTTTCCTTTCAGTCTTCCTCTCAAACTTCCACTGAAGGTTGCACAAATAGTGTAAATTACAGACTGTTCTTGCATCTTTTCCTTTGGGGGATTAATTTTCTTTATAGTTTTCAAAACAAGTGTAGTGCCCTCTGCCATTTTTTTCATTCTTTAGCACTGGAGGGAGGAGCTGATGAGAAGGGAGAGGTCAAAGACTTTCAGAAAATACAACTAGATTAACTATTTGGATGAAGACAATGAAAGTTGCTTCATTTTAGAAGGCCCTCAGAATCCTCCCTCAACACATGACCAAAATATGGTCACTGCATTCACAAACTGTAGAAGTGGTCGCATTCATCCTTTTTCCTGAATGCTTTGGTGCTCAGGTGGATGATGAGAAGGTATATATTAAGTTTTAGTCACAGCATAGGATTATTGTTATAAAAAGACAGGGAAGGACTTGGGTTATATGGCCTAAAATACATCTGCTGGACCCAATTCAATACCAAATTTTTTCTCCCCAATTTGCTTCATGAAGAAAACTCTTGATGGCAAATCCATAGAATGGGAGACCCTCTTCTTGATAAAGAATTGTGACACAAGCTACCAAATACAGTCAGATTCTGTCTCCAGCCCAGTATCTCTCTAAATTTCAGTGGTCTCAGGCTGGTTTCTCTCATAAATTTCCTTGCCAGTATCGTCACAGGATTAAGAGAGCCAAAAACCACTGTATTTGAGCAGTTACTCTTAGGTGGAGAAGCTGTAGCAATAACTTATGTGGGGAAGAAAAGAACAGTTTCCCACATCAGTCAAGTGGACAGTGTCTCTAAATTATGCTGTCAGCTATATAAACTGTAACAGTTTTGGCTTTTACCAGCCATTGCTAAGCAGAACTGAAAATTAAGACTGGTGGTTCCTGGTTCCATGCACTGTGTTTAGACCCAACAAAACACTACTGGTAACATAAGAAAATTTTAAGGAAAAATATAAGTTGTGGGGAAAAGAAAAAAAAAACAAACAAACATAATTTCTAGAAGATATGCATGTCTATCAGGTGTAGTAATTTCATTAATTCCATTTTCCACTTCAGATTGTCTTTGGCTGTGGGCAAGTTGGGGCAAAGTTGAAAGTTGCTAGTATTTGCTATCTGTCCTTCAGGGGAGAAAATGGCTATATAAAAAACCAGGAGCAGATATTAACTGAGGCATTTTTCCCTGACCCTTTTTCATTTTCTTTTGAAGTTGTACCAGCACAGTCACTTGTCCTTGTTATATTGAACTTAGTGATTTAGGGCTTAAGATTCTAGGGTAACATAAGAAGAAGTTAAGAAATTAAAGAGCAGGAAAAAGAAGGAAGGCAAAGGAATACAAGAAGAGAAAAGCAGACAGCATGAGAAGAGTTCTGTTCTTTGAAGCAACAAATCAAGGTTAGGAACTAATAGAGAGAAAGAGTTAATCCACTTTGTACCTCACCATAGATGAATAACCTCAGTTACACAAGTGGTACCAGTGGAGCACTTAATCTATTGGCAGAAAGGAGGTGCAAGCTAGCAAATGTGATTAAACAGCAAACAAAAAGAGACAGTCGAAAGGCTTGAATGTGCTATAGCATTTTGCAAGGCCAACTAAGTAGCAGGAACAAGCAAGCCGTGAAACACTGGACAAACAACTGACAGAATTTACAACAGAGCAGCAGAGAAGCAGAGGACATGGGAAGTAGGAGGTAAAGTCCTGTCTCTGGCCCTAAGGACCAGGATAATGGAGATCCTTCTGGCTGCTGCAGCTGGAAATGTGTTTTTCACAGGCTACCTTGGCAATATCGCAAACATTCTATTCCCATTGTGTGACTAGCTGTGGAAGTCCAGAAGTTTCTCCAGAACCACATTATGTGTTATGCTGGTGAAGATCAGGAAAGACTAGAAATAGAATTCCTCAATCTTTCAAACATGGATAGCTGCCAGTAGTCTTGGATAAGTACCTATGTCTTGATTGTTTCTTGAGAATGAATGGCAGTATTGATAGCAGGTGATGCATTCTACTGTTTTGGATAGAAAATAAAACAGTGGCAGCTGCAATGTGTGGGCAGGTGATGCTGTAGTTGACAAGGAAGTGGTAACCAACTGAAGAGTGGAAAACTAGAAAAAAATATTTTATTTCTTAAGAGAGTTAAGGATCTTGCATCTGAAGACGAAGTTCATATGCAATTTGATCATCATTTATAAGTCATTGCATGAAGAAATAAGTAGTAGGGACCAATGGCTGACAGTTCAAGACAAACAAACTTAAATGCATAATTAACATTGAAGACAATTAACCATCTTGATAGATTATCAAAAGTTTGATTGTCTTCCTAAGCTATATTTTTTTTCTCAGTTAAAGCTTACTAGCGTAATACAAACATTTTAAAATCAAATTAGGCATACTCTAGAAATGCTGCATAAACCCCTTTGATTATTACATCACTAATTTAAAAAATATAACACGTTAAAGACTGTTTTGCTGAATTTCATGGTACAGAATGTGTAAAGATACGAAGTGTTTCTGTTATTTACAAAAGTAATTGAAATTATATATAGAAGTTAAGTATACTGTTTAAGTCTTTTTCATTTTTGTGATGGCTTCTGCTCTTATTAATGAATGTCCATTAACTGTTTGCATACTATATCAGAAATTTCTGTTTTAGTGAAAGCAGAAAAATTAAATAGAGACGTATGAAAGTAAATTGAGCCTCAACGGATTTTTTTGTGACCTATTACTTTTTCTCTTCTAAGGAATTACTAAACACTAAACAGTGCTTTGTTCACTTGAACACAAGTAAATTAACTTTCTATGCCTCTAAAGCCAGCCTGAATGATTTCATGATACCACAGCTTTATCTGCATGAGTCATGTTAGATGGAAAACTGAACAAACCAATGCACTCTCATGTTTTCCTTTTATATAAAAAAACATAGCTTCATTGACCCCATTTAAGTTATACCAAAGCACATCAGTTAAGAAAAGGAACCGTAAAGTATATAATATTTTATCCTTTTACAGCTACTTTCTGTCTGATAAGCTTCACCTATCATGAAAATAATTTCATTGTGAAGGAAATGATGCTCATATGTCCCATTTTACAGATAAGGAATACAGTATTTGTACAGCTTATAAATAATGTTTTTTACATGCATTTCTTTCAAAGCAGACCTTTGAAATTTGGGTTCTTCATCTAAGCTGCAAATCACCTATTGAGGCCCAGCTTTTCCAGGTATTGCATATATGTGAAAGACAATTTTGCTGTTAGCATGTACTCTTTTTAAAAATTATAATCAATGAATGATGAAACTGGTACTTAGGAAGAAAAAGCTCTCAAAGACAAGTGTAAGCAGTTATATGAGGAAAACAAAACAAAACACCAAAAATTAAAGAATTATTTAAATTAAATCAAAATAAAACTTGATGCATAGAAAAAACCAAGAAGGAATGAAACCCATCAGTAACAGTTTTTATTCTCTCCTGGCCACCAATCTAGTCATAATAGGCTGATAATTATGCATCACAAAACAAATTACTCA
This sequence comes from Chaetura pelagica, assembly GCF_000747805.2. Taxonomy (NCBI): domain Eukaryota; kingdom Metazoa; phylum Chordata; class Aves; order Apodiformes; family Apodidae; genus Chaetura; species Chaetura pelagica. The sequence goes on from NW_009952694.1 coordinate 9,457,936, forward strand.
CAACAAAGAATTTGGAGAGCTTTTGAGTTTTAGGTTAATGAGGACAGTATCCAGAGAATAAAAGACAGACTGGGAAAAACTGCGTAGACAGCTGTGGGGTATAACAGATCCTGAGTCCTAAAATTTTTCCTGCCTTGCTTCGGGACATTGATGTTAAGAGTATAAACACTTGTCAAATGTGGAAAAAGACCAAACAAATATTTCTCAGTTGAAACTGCTGGAAATTTACAAATGCAGCTGGTAATTAAAAAAAAAATAAAATTAAAAGCAGAAAGAAGTTAGCAATCAGTAATGGATGATTAAGTAGGAGCAAATAATGAGGAAGAAGGCAGATAAGTACAGAAAGACATATAGAGCATTCAAAATGCTAACAGATGACAGGCAGTTCAATGCAGACAAATGAAATGTAATTATGACTTTGATGAGCTTTCATCAACAAGGCTACTCTTTGTTCAAGGTGAAATATAAGGAATATAGATGAAAATAGATTTTAAAAATGGGAGACAAGTCATTGCACATCATTAATGACTGATAAGAAACAAAAAGAAGAAAGACAAATCAATGCATGTAACGATTCTCAATAGTCCAGTCATGTATGTCTGTGGATTAGTATGTGCATGCTTCATACAATATGAGCATTTATAGAAACAGTAAGAAACAAAAGGGAGTTTCTTCATTTACTGTAAACATAAGGTGTCTATCTGAGCACTCAGATAGAAAATGTTCATCAGTTTCCCTGACTTCTGCTTCTTCATCCAAAACTTTTTAAATCAAGATATGTAGCTTGAACTACTGGCCAGTTGGTGTATGGATTTTTTGCATATTTCTCTTAAGTGTCAAACAATGGCATGGCCAGAAATAGTAAGGTGTTTGCATAGCTATACCAATTTTTAGATTTATGGCATCAAAATATGTGCAGTCAGTGTGATGTGTCCATTTGTCTCTAGTATAGAACTCCAGACCAAATCCATAGGAAGAAATTTCATGACCTCTCTTTCAGTACAAATACAAATGAGGTATTCCTGAAGGACCTAATAATTTCTCCAATGATAAATTTCCTAGGAGATGGCAATTTTTTTTTTAAAATATAGAAATTTGCCAATCTAGAGTAAGCCTAATCAAATCAGTTCTATGAGAGTATAAGGTAAGTGACAGTAGTCAGGGCCCTGCGGATATGGGCATTGAAGAATGCACAGGTACTGCAACTGGTTACTTTGCGTGGATACCACATGGCACAAACATGATTCAGCACTTCTGACCAGTTTTGAATATGGAAAAAAAAAAAAGGGGG
>NW_009952694.1:9459577-9467274 GCF_000747805.2 Chaetura pelagica
GGGGGGGGGGGAAGAAAAAAGAGAAAAACAACTGCTAGCTTCAATTCTTTCTGTCATAAAACTGAAAATCATGAGATTCAAATCCTGCATTTTTAGTAGAAATGATTATGGGAATCCACAATATAATGTGGAAAGCTAAACCAAAATTGATCTGGAAATTCTTTTTTTCCAGTAATTTTTGTATTGTTTGTATTGTTTTGTTGATGGGTTTGTTGCTTTTTTGGCTTGTTTTCCAATCTGAGGTTTTGCATTCTTGAAAGTCAGATACTTTTTTTTTCCACTCATTTGCAATGGGGAATCAAGCAGGTCTGGTTAAAGTTGTTACCTACCCCAGTTTTCTACCCAGCTCTTTCCTCATTTTCCCTCAACATGAAGAACTTGCTTAGGCTGGTAGGAACCCCTGATAGTTACCAGTTTACAGCCTAGCATAAAAAAAAAAAAAAAGATGAAAATTGACCCTAGTCATTGCTAGTACATCTTTTGCTCTCAACTGCAGAGGTTCAAGAATGCATTTCAGTAACATGTGCTGGACAAAAACTACCTGCACAAGCACAGCAAAGAACACTGAGCAATAATTGCTTAAACCATTTTAGTTTAGGTACAGAAGTCTGAATGTCTCAGGCAACCACTTTAGCCTAGAAATTAGCTCTGTCAAATTATCATCAGTTATAAGGACTATCATAACACAACTGTTCAAATTTATAATATTGCATCTCCTCTGTGAGACTGTTCCAACCTCATGTATGGCAACCAAAAAGATTAAGAAAATTTAAGCATTTACACTATTATCAATGAGATTAAGGTCTTCTCATGTAGATGAATTATCAGAAATTTCAAATATTTGCTGAATAGGACTGTCGAGTGTGAATTGATAAAATTATCATAGCCTGAGAAAAGAGTCAGAACTTGTTTGTGAGCTTATAAAATGGCCCTTTGGAGAGTTGCTGTTATGTACTTGTCTAACAAAGCATTATGGGCTTTTATTTAGTCAAGTATGCAGTTGCTGGTGGTTAATAAGTATCAGAATTCTCAGGGCCCTCAGAGACCCTGACTAGGTCTATTTTTCCAGCAAGCCCCACCAACTGCACCCTCTGCCCCAGTGCAGGGGCTCTGTGTCAGCTTGGGGCTGGCCCCAGACCCATCCTGAGCACTGATGGAGTTGTGCAGGTCTCCAGTTCATCTTCTGCATGGACCTTTGACATATATCCTCCCCTCCAGTTCTATCTCCTGTCCTGGATGGATCCTGAGCGTGACTGTCCACCTTGCAGTGTTTGGGACTGTAAACGGACCTTGTCCCCAGCACCCCGCTCTCCCCACCTTACCTCCCTGTGGCAGGACTGCCTGAGGGTATTGCCTCTGCCTGGGGTGACCCTGGCCTTCTATCTCATCCTCCCTCGTGCAGCAGCCTTGCTCTTGCTGCTCCCTGACAATAAGTCCAGCAATAAGCCAGGAATCATTGGGATGCCAATACTGGCCATAACAATATTCAGTAGCCAACAGTAATTCAGAGACCAGAGAAATCCCCAAGAACAATTACAACGGAAGTATACAATTACCATATTTTGCTCATTAGTGGTTAAGGCAAATTCTGTTTAGCACATGCACAAAAAAAACTCAAAAGATGTTCCTATAGAGAAAATCCATCCAGTCTCTGAGCTTGCAGAAAGAGTTCCTCTGCTGAAAGAATGCTGATAACCATGTATGTGCTGAAAAAATAAAATGGGTAAGTCAGTTCCTGAAAACTGTCCTGTCTCTAACTCATTTTGTTTGGGCTCAGTAAAACTCACCAATAAACTATTACACAAACAAACAACTTAATTTTCTTCAGGGAGGATTTCACTGCCTTCTCTAAGCCTACCAAAAGAATAGCATAACTTCTTAACATTCTTTTTGCCTGAGGAAAATAAAGTTTTTTAATGCAAGTAAAAAGTTCAGTTTATCTTGGGGATATATTTCCGACTCTTCTTCATACTCCATCTAGGACTTTGTATGTGTAATGTGTTTTAACTAAATAAGCCTGTGCTTGATTTCAAATTAAATTTTTCACCACCAAGTAAGCAGAAGTAACTGAAAAGAAATTTCATAATTAATTGTGGAAGGCTCTATTTGAGTCAAAAGCAATGAAGTGGTACACTGCAATTTCTTAATTACTATTATTAATAATAATAAACAATCCTGAGAGCAATCCCATATTCTGATACCTTTTCATACAGCTATTTTCTTTTTAAAAAATGGTCAGCAGTCTCTAATAGGCTGAATGAACAGAGTCCATACAAAGCTGATATAGGTTGTTGCCCAGGGATTGCTCAAGATCTCGAGAACTGTGAAGACTGCAACATGGAAAACAAAGAGGAATGGAACTTCCTAACAACCACCCATACCTAAATTATACTGATACTAAATTTAGTATTTAGTGATACTAAATCCTGGTGCAATTTTGCAGATGGTTTTAGGCAGTCTAGACAGGTTACTTTCATATCCCATTAGTGAAATAAACTAACACCTTCCTAGTTCTTTTACAGCATGGGAATGAATTTAATTTAAAAATGCATTGGTATTATATACGCATCATAATGTCAATGTAGTAAGTAGCCTCATATCTTTCAGCAGTGAATTTCTGCTTCCACACAGCACACATCCCTCATTAAAGCATAACCTATCTATTTCTCTACCAGCAGGCCCTGGTTACCTGGATGGATGCTTGAACATTTCACTGCTTCAGTAGATCTCACCAGAGAATCTTGATCCTTCTAAAAACATTTCCCCTAAGTCTAAAAGGCAACGCCTTCCTGTCCATGAAGAAATTATTGAAGTGGCATAAGGTCTCTTTTACTAGATCCTAATAAAAAGTTTAGGACTGAATAAAATTTTGCTGGTACCCTATGTTTCAAAACTGATGAAGAGTTGTTGACTGCTGTGACAACCTTCTTATCCCCCTCAGTCCACAAATCTGTGACGTGGGTGCTTTGCACTGCTGAAGAACAAAGCAAGTGGTTTCACAAGACATTTTCAGTGCCACAAAATCCACTCAAAGACCTGAAAGCTTACTGCCAATGTATCAGAATTCAAAACAGATGTCATCTGCCTACTCATTCTGCCTGGGTTGGTTTGTTTTGGTTTTGTTTTCTTTTTTTTTTTTCCTTTCAGGTGATCAGTCTGTATCGCAGTGACACGCTTTTCTGCCCGCTGGTGATAGCCTCTGGAAAGGGGACCTTCTGGTGTAGCAACACGCAAAGATTTTTCCTCATTTATTTCTGAGTTTGGAGGTGTAATGATGTAGCTTCTGATTCTTGACCTTGGTGGTCAAGGTAATGTCTTGATACCTTTTTTTTGGGTAATCAAAACCAACTTTAATTTTCACCTATCCATTTTACAACAATATGTTCTAAAACAAATAAACAGGAAGGATTAGAAAAGGCTTCACAAAATGGCATTACTTCTTTATCACAATCAAGAATTTAACACAGAAAAAGCAAAAATCAATACATTTCAAAAGAAAATCTACATCTTATTACACATCATTAGCTTATACTAGAATTGGAAGAAGGTTGACAACAGCTGTCAGACAGAGCTCAATTTTTTAAAAAAACATTGTAGAACAAAGCTTACTAGTCTTAAATAAAGTGCTGCATGGAAATTGAGCACCCATAAAGCTGTAAGATACATGCTTTGAGAAAAAACATCTGTATTATGCATTGTAGCATTTTTTTAATGTTCTCTCTTTAAATAATATTGAGATACTTTGATCAAGCTTATTGTTTTAAAACAATTTTATCCTGTCCAACTTTTATAAATCCTCATAATTCTAAAAACTGAAAGAAAACTGGATTCTCTTAGATCATTCAGAGAGATTCTTCCATATTTACAACCGTCCCCTTGAAAACACTAAAAGTTACAGGAAAAGACTTGACAGAAACAGAAGTGTAAGGATAAAAATGCTGAACCCATGGATAAGAAAGTACAAATGAATCTGGTTTTTTAATAAGTAGAAAATTAGAATTTGAGGTCCCTTGGGAGACAAGGCAGATGGCCTTCTGATCAGAAAGTGATAGTTTTTCTAGAATAGATTGATAGTCTGCCTTCTAGCCTTCTACACTTAGAATAAAAGAGGAGTGATGATGATAAGGGGAAACTTAATGAATGGTGTATGACTTTCACTGAGGTGGTGTTTCAAATCTATATAGTGCAGCTAGAGTACTCTGATAGAAGTGTGTGGATTTTTTTTCCAGAAAGGTAAGGGTTCAGTGACAGAACCAGAGATGGAAAAGAATTCTTTCTTTTAAAAGCTGGCCAAGACAATGAAAATGCCCATATTGATTTTACTTAGAAACTGTTAGAGAAACAACTTACATGAGCCCTTTGTATGCTGTTCACAAGATTCTACTTATGTCTTTTACTTCCACCATGGTAAGTAGATAGGTCAGTCATAAATGAACGTGTTTTTTTTTCTTAAGTGTAATTATTTCAGCCAGTTGCTTTTCACATAATTATATTTCACCCTGCTATTTTGCATATATGAAAAAAAAAAAATAACCAATACCTAACAATATTTAATGACTGCCAGATTTTTGTCTATTACTATTTAGATATTTCAATCACCTGAATTTCATCAGATGCTATTAACTGTTGGCTGGATTAGTCTATATATGTGCAACTGCTTTCAGCATGGACATTAAGATAAGCAACCACCAATTTATACACAGGTACTGTCTCCTCTGCAAACTGTGTTTAAAATTATATGGCACAATACAGGATGCAATTTGTCATAGTTTACTTTGGTCAAAAAGTATGTTCAGAAAAACATACTTTTTCATTGTTTCAGATATAATAAAATGTTACAGATGAGCCTTCCTGTCTTAGCTATTTATCAGTTTTTTTCCCACTGTGTCTATGAAATAGCATCTGGGTGGATGGATTTTGATTTGAACAAAATTGGACACAAGTCTCTGAAGTATTCAGAAGAGGAAAAAAGAAAACAAACAAAACACACACACACAAAAACACAACAAAACAAGCAAACAAACAAACAAAATCCAAACAAACAAACAAATATATTCAACAGATCTTAACCAGCTTATTTCCTGATTTTATTGAAAATCAACTTCACAAAGAGGCTGCAAACATAAAACCTTGGAACATCTTCCTCAGTATTAAAGACAAATGAAGATTTTTATGACCCCTGAATTCCTGTGTCTCCTGGGAAAAGACAGTGAAGAATGGCCCAAAGGCAATCCATAGAAATAGTTTATCATGGTACCTTCAAAAGCTAAATGCAGAAATCTCTTAAAGGAAAGAAAGGAGAACCTCTACTAGTTCAGGGCTATGAAGTACAGCAACTCAAAGCATTATGTATACTCTTACAAGGTGATACCTAACAACACATAACAGTTAAAAAAAGTTGACAATGGGCTGAAGTGAAAAGGGAATGGAAGAAGGAGATGATAAGAAATGCAACAAACAAAGACAGCCTAATGGCATACTTACATTTTATTACTATTTTTATTTGGAAATTAAATTCAAACCTTACATTCCAAAATGGTAGAAATTTACCATTTGACTCTTATCACAACCTCTGCCAAAGTCTGTTTTACAACCAGTATGATATTTTATTTTTAAGCTCACCATAGAAGGGACAGTTTACAGAAAATACTAATAGGGTTTGTGGACTTTTTTTCCAGTCTAATGTTGTTCTAGTTAAAATGCTTCATTTTTTTCATTAAAGTGGAAAGGAATGCAGCCATACTTTCACAGAATCACACAGAATCACAGAATCACCAAGGCTGGAAAAGGCCTTTAAGATCATCAGGTCTAGCCTATGACCTAACACTACCACTTCGGCTAGACCATGGCACTAAGTGCCACATCCCGCCTTACCTTGAAGATATCCAGGGATGGTGCCTCCACCACTTCCCTGGGAAGTCCATTCCAATGTCTAATCACCCCCTCTGTGAGGAAGTACTTCCTAATATTCAACTGAAACCTCCCCTGGAGCAGCTCGAAGTCATGATCTCTTGTCTTGTTGCTAGTTGCCTGGAAAAAGAGCCCAGCCCCCACCTGACTACAACATTCCTTCGGGTAGTTGAAAGAGAGTGGTAAGGTCCCCCTGTGTTTCCTCTTCTCCAGGTTAAACAGCCCCAGCTCCCTCAGCCTATCCCTGTAAGACTTTCCCGCTAGCTCTTTCACCAACCTTGTTGCTCTCCTTTCTTATTGTCTAGAATCTGACATAATATAACAGTATCTTAATAACTCATTGATCTACTATTCTAAATGTTCTTTCCTTTTCTTTTTTTTAAATGATTTTGCCAAAAACGTGGTGAAGAGTCCATGATTTTTAGCTTCTGACACCGGCATGAATTTAACATCTGGTCCAAATTTTGACATTATTGACAAAAATTGAGATGATTCGGTACATTTTAGACCAGACTTGCAGCTACAGAACTAGCTTTAGCTCTTTTTTCCCTCTCCCTTGCAAGCTGGAGAAATCATTCCAACAATATCTCTAAGGGAAAAAAAAAAAAAAAAAAAAGAAAAGAAAAAAGAAGACATTTATTAAAAAAAACACTTTCATATTTATCTTTTAAATTAGTGAGGTTGTATTACAGATCAAGCATCCAGGCTAGCTGTCTTGCATAATCACAGGTAATTTAAAGAGAATACATTTCTGTATTGTCCTTTCAGCTCGTAGCAATGCAGTTTCACAATAAATAAAAACATGCTTCGCACATCTCGGGGGACCAGTTTAAACAGAGTGCGTTGGAGGGAGAATACGTGGGAGATTCCCCCGCTGCGGCTTCAGTTCTGGCCGCCGAGCTCGGCCCTAGAGCTGTGCTCTGCTGCCACCTTGGCCGCGCCGCGGGACGTGCAGGCGGCCTCGATCCGCGCCCGCGGAGCTCCCGCTGCGCACCTGAGGCAGCTGCCTGGGAAACCTCAGTCGGTCAGGTCTAATCACGCTGTCTGCATATGTCACTCTCTGTTATAAGCAGGATAACGATATGTGTTATGTTTAAAGGGTCTACTTGTTTTGGAGAGGAGCTGGGGGATGTTCGCCAGAGGGTTTATTTGCCTGTTGCGCTCAAGCTGTAAACTTAGAAATGTGAGTGGGAGGAGATTTATTTTTTTCCTGCCCTTTTGCTTATTTTAGGATTCTTCTCCTTCCTTGTTCAGCCTTATCTTACGTGTTTAATGAAAAGAGCACTCAGATTCCCCTTCACACTCACTGACCTGCCTGTGTGTCCTTCCTGCTGCGCGACCACTGGGGCTCTGAAGAAGCTCCCAGCTGTCCATGCCACGTCCAGGCTCTCAGTGTTGTTCAGCTGCAGTTAGAGGTCTATTTTTTTATTATTTTTTTTTTCCCCTTGGGTGTGGGGGTGGGGTGGCAGAGAAAAGTGACAGAAACATCCTAATTTACTGGAAAATATATATATTAATAGTAGAAAACCAACGGAGTTTGTTAATTTCCATGTTTCTCTCTCTACAGCTTCGTGTTACTGTGCTACAGCGTAGTCTTGACATCAGGCTCCAAGTTGGTGGTACTGACTCTGGAAAGCTTTCATGTACTTCATTTCATCTCTGAATTGCACATTATTTTCTCTCATTTTTAAGGCTCTTTTCTGCTTCGGAGGAAATACGGTCTGACAGGCTAGAGTTAGCTAGTGATAAATATTTCCTTTGACTACAAAGTGCCTTTCCCCCCCCCC
>NW_009952694.1:9467389-9472856 GCF_000747805.2 Chaetura pelagica
GTGGAAATACTTTCCGTTCTCGCTTGCTGTTTTCTCTGCTGTTATTAGTAAACTGTACACGAGTTGAATTCGGAGGTTTGAGTGAAATAGCACTTTCGGTTCTGTACTTTCTGCCACACTACACTGAGGAAAGTGCAGAAGCTCTGCATATGCGTGTGTGAGAGGATTCATGCCTGCATACTAGACGCGGTGACAAGTTAGGGACCACAGGTGAGTCCGCAAGAGACTGCTTTGCCGAGAGGACTTTCCTAGCCCCTAACCACAGAGAAGAATTCATCTCTCCAGCTGCTCCTCCGAGTTCGTGGTCCTAACTTGTTTCAACTCTAAATAACCAAGAATAGAAAATGACAAGTACTAAAATGTCGCAAGCCGAGTAGCCGTGTGCGCTGCAGTTCAAATACCTGCTCTCCCAGGGGCTGAGATCTCCGTGCCCGGGCGAGAGAAAGGGCTACAAAGGGTTAAGCCGCTGACTTGCTTGCTAGGCAAAGTTTGAGGAAGAATATGTCTGGGGCTGAGTACGCCACAGCCCCGCGTTTGAAATCTGTCACCCGCACTTAGAAGCTCTGCATCTCTGGTTGTCACCGGTGAGTAATGATCACACGGCGATAAGATCGCTCCGTGGCGCTCAGCCGGAGCCGCCAGGGGAAAGAGAAGGAAACTGGGAGGCGTTTAACCGCTTTAGAAGGGTGTTCTTCAGTGTCATCGGTGGGTGTCAGGGTCAAATGACCGGCTGGACAGCAGCTTGGAAAGAAAATTTCCTTCCTCCTTTCCTTGAAAGAAACCTTGGGTGATGGTGACCATTGTCAGCTATGGAAAATAGAGACCTTGGTGGTGATCCTTAAAATAATGCCATGCCGGATCCTAGCTGTTCTGCCACTTTCTCCCTTTTCAACCTGCCCGACCCGGTGGGCTTTGGGTGACTACCGAGAAGGACTCATCTCCGCAGGAGCAGGTAACCGCTAATTAAGCCACATTCTGGACTGACACGATCTTGATTTGACAAAAATGTGTCCCAAATATCTTTCTCTGAAGTATGGGCTGGTTGACGGGACAGGGAGGGGACAGGTATAATTCCTCTTAATGTCCCTGAGCCGCTGGGGCAGGGCAGCAGCCTGCAGCCTTATAGAAGGGTTTAGCATTCCCATTTTTCTCCGTGACTGGGGGCATGGCGAGCAGAAATGCCCTTGATCAGCAAAGATCTGCTTTGCCTTATGTGTTGTCGACAGGTCGCTCATACTGGTGACGTGGAGAAAGAAGGAATGTGTGGACAGAGGATGAGAAAGACTTAGAAGGGGAATTTAAGTTGTTTTTCTTTACCCCCAAGAGAAAATGCACCGGTTGTCAATAATATTTGGAAAAGAGATACATATCATGCGCCAATAAATATGCGCATATCATAGGTAAAAGTATGCAACGTCTTAAAAATAAATACATAAATAAATAAGATCTTAAAAAAGTCAAAAAGGACCCAGAAGAGCCTTTGAAAAAGTTGTTCATTCGCTTTTGGACCTTACGAGTTTCCTGATCTTTGGGACCGGAGAGCAGACTCTACTTCAGAGCAGCCCCGGCTTCGAGCCGGGGATCCAGGCTCCCCCAGAGGGAAAAACCCCCCCCGTGGAAATACTTTCCGTTCTCGCTTGCTGTTTTCTCTGCTGTTATTAGTAAACTGTACACGAGTTGAATTCGGAGGTTTGAGTGAAATAGCACTTTCGGTTCTGTACTTTCTGCCACACTACACTGAGGAAAGTGCAGAAGCTCTGCATATGCGTGTGTGAGAGGATTCATGCCTGCATACTAGACGCGGTGACAAGTTAGGGACCACAGGTGAGTCCGCAAGAGACTGCTTTGCCGAGAGGACTTTCCTAGCCCCTAACCACAGAGAAGAATTCATCTCTCCAGCTGCTCCTCCGAGTTCGTGGTCCTAACTTGTTTCAACTCTAAATAACCAAGAATAGAAAATGACAAGTACTAAAATGTCGCAAGCCGAGTAGCCGTGTGCGCTGCAGTTCAAATACCTGCTCTCCCAGGGGCTGAGATCTCCGTGCCCGGGCGAGAGAAAGGGCTACAAAGGGTTAAGCCGCTGACTTGCTTGCTAGGCAAAGTTTGAGGAAGAATATGTCTGGGGCTGAGTACGCCACAGCCCCGCGTTTGAAATCTGTCACCCGCACTTAGAAGCTCTGCATCTCTGGTTGTCACCGGTGAGTAATGATCACACGGCGATAAGATCGCTCCGTGGCGCTCAGCCGGAGCCGCCAGGGGAAAGAGAAGGAAACTGGGAGGCGTTTAACCGCTTTAGAAGGGTGTTCTTCAGTGTCATCGGTGGGTGTCAGGGTCAAATGACCGGCTGGACAGCAGCTTGGAAAGAAAATTTCCTTCCTCCTTTCCTTGAAAGAAACCTTGGGTGATGGTGACCATTGTCAGCTATGGAAAATAGAGACCTTGGTGGTGATCCTTAAAATAATGCCATGCCGGATCCTAGCTGTTCTGCCACTTTCTCCCTTTTCAACCTGCCCGACCCGGTGGGCTTTGGGTGACTACCGAGAAGGACTCATCTCCGCAGGAGCAGGTAACCGCTAATTAAGCCACATTCTGGACTGACACGATCTTGATTTGACAAAAATGTGTCCCAAATATCTTTCTCTGAAGTATGGGCTGGTTGACGGGACAGGGAGGGGACAGGTATAATTCCTCTTAATGTCCCTGAGCCGCTGGGGCAGGGCAGCAGCCTGCAGCCTTATAGAAGGGTTTAGCATTCCCATTTTTCTCCGTGACTGGGGGCATGGCGAGCAGAAATGCCCTTGATCAGCAAAGATCTGCTTTGCCTTATGTGTTGTCGACAGGTCGCTCATACTGGTGACGTGGAGAAAGAAGGAATGTGTGGACAGAGGATGAGAAAGACTTAGAAGGGGAATTTAAGTTGTTTTTCTTTACCCCCAAGAGAAAATGCACCGGTTGTCAATAATATTTGGAAAAGAGATACATATCATGCGCCAATAAATATGCGCATATCATAGGTAAAAGTATGCAACGTCTTAAAAATAAATACATAAATAAATAAGATCTTAAAAAAGTCAAAAAGGACCCAGAAGAGCCTTTGAAAAAGTTGTTCATTCGCTTTTGGACCTTACGAGTTTCCTGATCTTTGGGACCGGAGAGCAGACTCTACTTCAGAGCAGCCCCGGCTTCGAGCCGGGGATCCAGGCTCCCCCAGAGGGTCCGAGCCGTGCCAGGCCCCCTCCTTCCCGGCCAGCTCTGCCCTGGAGGGTTCCCTCCCCTCCATCTCGGAGTCCTGTAGCAGACCCCGGTCCACGAGGCTGAGATGCCGGGAGGTGAGAGGGGTCTCGTCGTCAACTTCTTTCCCCTCGCTAAGTCCCCTGAGAAATACCGGGCTACCTGCGCTCCCACTTACGCGCTCCGCCCCCTACCGCAAGCATCTCTGCTCGGGACTATAAAATACACGGTGGTTCTCCTAAGCCCCCCTTGGAAGGCACGGGATGGAGGGCAGCGCGTGTGCGAGGTAGCAAGAACTGTACCGAGCACACCACGCCGGGGCTCCGCGACGGGCATCTCGTTATGGCTTCTTAAGGCTTTGAAGTCGTGAATAATTTAGACACCCCCCCTCCAGCCTCCCCCTCAGGCGAAGGAGGTGCGGAGACAATGGCGAGTGATTCAGCTTTTGAGGTACGGCTGACCAGAAAATGCAACTAGTGAGCAGCCAAGGGTGAGGGGGCAGCAAACCCCGAGGCGTTTCACTTGGCTTTTCTGTTTCCTCGACACATGGCATTGATCAGCCTTCCTCTTCTCCAACCCTCCTCAGCCCCTCTCTTAAAGTGACTAGCACCAAAAGCTGCATTGTGCTTTTTCTTTACTAATGCTGGAGTTTGAAGGCAAATTCTCTTTGTACACTTCACGTCCTACCTTGATGGCTTTATCCTATTGCTCAAGTGCTTCTCGGTGTTAGACAGTCTTGCCTTTAAGTGGACTTGTCAGGACAAGGCAGCAGCTTATAGGGAATTGGGCGGCGGGGGAAGGGTTACCCCGAAACAAGCGCAGACAGCACGGGATGCATATACACACACGCACCGAATGTGCACAGGAGACGTTGCGGGGGCGGGAGTGGGGGAGAAGCGGGCGGGGGGAGGGTGTTGTTAGCGCCTTAGGGCAAAAGGCGGAATCTGCAGCGGTTTTAAAGTCTTTCTGACTGATGATGGAAATCAGACGAAATACTGAAGGAAGTCCGTGTCTTCCCTGAGGGTTGGACTTTCTTTTATTCTGTGTTATATTTATGGCGTAGTGCTATTGCCTACCTAAAAGTTATCAAGGGGAGAAGGAGAGAGAAAAAAGGGGGTGGGGGAGGCGGGCTTGCCGGTGGCTGCACATAAAATATCGCCATGTTGGTAGAGAGCACGGCTGTAATTACAACGAGCGAGGGCATCTCCCACTTAGGGTCGCAGCTCGAGGAGTTTTTCAGATCACTTCCCAGCTTTCCTTTCCAGCCCAAGAGCCTGCAGAGCAGCGGGGCCGAGGCAACCCCACCGTGAAGGGCGGGCGACGATGCCCGCACTCTCCTTTCCAGAAGCCCGGCCCGGCGGGCTATGCGGTGAGGCGGGGCAGGGGTCTTGGGGCTGCGCAGCCCACACACCCCCTGACAGACCCGCCTGCTTGGTTCCCCTCGCTGAGCAGGCAGGGGGGAAGATGAGTGCAGAGGGATGCATCTCACTAAAATGCCCTCAGCAATCAATGAGTTAAAAGCGGGAGAGGAAAAAGAAGGGAAAAAAAAAAAAGAAAAAAAAAAAAAAAGAAGGGAAGAAAAAGGGAAAACCTAGTCTGACTTTCTCTCTTGGAAAGCTTTAGGCTGCAGCCCTGCCTTCCAAGCATTCTTTAAACTAGAAATGTGGGAGGGACTCCAGGAGAGAGAGAGAGAGAGAGAGAGAGAGATGGCTATCAACTGAATTCATTACTGTAAACATCTCCCTGGGGTGTCAGGCAGGGAGGAAAAAAAGGCACGACTTACATTAGCAGGGAATAGTCAGATCTGAGCCATCATTGCTGCTAAGATCAACCTGCAATCCCGGCTGAAGGCAGGCGCAGGACTTGGAAAGAGCCAGACACACTCACACATATACTCACATATATGCGTTCGATGCCTCCTCCGACTTCCAGGGGTCCTGGGTCTCCGTGCCTACTCCTCATGTGATCCTTTCATCATTTCCAGAGGACAGAAAGAGAAAATTTTGAAAAAAGAAAGAAAGAAACCCCAAGCCTAGGCGTGCTCGCAGCCCCTTCTCGTTTATTATTGTGTTGGTTTTTTTTTTTACCGGAGAAGGAGGAGCGGCGGGGGGAAGAGCGAGAGAATCGAGGAGAGAAAGTGCGTCGGGGATGCCAGAGCCTCGGGCTGCGCGCCGGAGGAGGAGGTGGCGGAGAAGGGGGGAGGACGATGCCGCTGCCTCGTGAGGGCGGAGGAAGG
>NW_009952694.1:9472912-9497471 GCF_000747805.2 Chaetura pelagica
CTTTTGGTGTGGGGGGCCAAAGGCGCGGAGCGGGATTATGATCGATGCTGGCGAAGAGATTCTCAGACACCGCCAGGTATAGTTGGGATTTCTGTTCTCTCTCTATTCCTTGCTAAGTAATACTAGCCTCAGGCGGTTTAAAGTCCCGGTGCCCTTTGCATTCTCCGAGAAGGCAAAGTTGAGGAGCCGGGATCAGGTCGTGTGTCAGAATATCGTCCCCGCCTCGGGGCCCCGTGCCTGCCAGCGTGCGGCACCGGGCACACACAGGCACGAATTTATGAATGGCCGGTGGCAAGTGTTAGGAGGGTCCCTGGGTCATTTTACGCCAGCGTGTGGGTTAGGAGCGGGGCTCGCGGCTGCGGCGGGTCTCGGCTCCCCTGTCTCATTTCAGTGCCGAGCGGGCGGGTGCCGAAGCTACCCCCACCCGCACGGCGCTGGGCGGGGAGGGGAGAGCCGAGCGCTGCCCCTGCTGCTGGGGAGCCGGCGGAGCGCCTGTGTTCGCACCTCCATTAGCATTATTTGGGAAAAGGGAACTTTAAAGGTGAGCCTTGCTCGGAAGAGACAGGCGGCTTAGTTCGGCGCTGGCGAATGTTAAGGGCTCTAAACGACGAGAAGCGCAGGGAGCTGCGTCTAGCAGGAGTATCCATCAGATCCCTATTAGCAGCCTTTGGAGTGGGGGCTGGTGGTGAGTGGGTGGGGGCGAAGTTAAGAGAAGGACTTCGGCATACAAAGGAGTCCCTCATAGACCTGCTGCGTTAGACGTTGATCTCTGGCAAAAAAATTATATAAAATACTGCGAGGAGGGTGTGAACAAAAAAAACGGGTCGCAAAAAGAAGTGAAACAGCTGAAGAGACCTCTCTAGGGCATGAGATAAAACCCCATAAAAGATAAAGAAATCAGCAGCAAAGTAAGAAAGTAAGACTCTCCAGACTCTCCATCTTCTTTTCGAAGTGGGAATCAGTCAACAGGAGCTTTTAATTAATTTTAATGGAGGAAATCTGTTTTAAGGCTTACAATAAGCTAATAAATCCAAGGCACAAATCCGTGTAAATTCCTATACTCCGTGTGAAAGTTACTGATTAGATTTCTTCAGACGCTGCTTTTTGCAATGCAGAGCTTGGCTAAATAGAAAGGGAGAGGTTCCCTGTGTGAGGAGCAGGAAAAGATACTAAAGCAAGTCGGACCTCTCTCTCACAGAGACGTGTACAGACACACACACACACACGCATATGTGCACAGAAAGACAGGGTGCGTTAAGGTTTACTTACTGCATCTAACTTTACAGCACTTGTGGGGAAATTAAACCAGTTTAAAGGTTGAGACTGATCACTCCTTGTTTTTTAAAAAACCTCCCCTCCCCCCAGACTTCCATGGACTTTATTCCTTGCTTCATTCACTGATACTCACTTTCTCCAAGAACACTTTTATATATTTGTAGTTTCAGAGGAAATTAATGAGTTGGTCTCAAATATATGTATTTTTGGAAGGAGAAAAATCCATCCTGGCCTTTTTTTTAAAAACCCTTAAAAAGTACTGTACATCCATACCTTTGTCCACCTTTCTTTCCTTCATTCCTTTAGAAAGTCAATGTATGCGATGTTATCACTGAGACATAATCTTTGCATAATTAAATAGATACAACAGATGTTATTTAAAAGTCACCATTTCTAAGTGAGGAAAGTGATGTTAAAATGTTTGTGTTGATTTTTTTCTTGAAATATATAAATTATATATAAAATAATATAAAATTATATATTTTTATTTTTTTTTCTATCCTGATATGGTAGCGAGACAGTTAAAATTAAGACACTGCAAGTCAGGAGTACTGTAGGTAAGCAAGTCAGAGCACTGTGTAAATACAGTATCTATAAAACTACCTGTGACTAGAACAGTCATCAGTGTTTTCCAAAGTCCAAGGCTGTAGCAAGAAGTGGCGCTGGCGTGCACCCAGCATTCTTGAAAGAGTTGCTCCTCACATACATACGCCCTGTATTTTGTATAAGGTGATGTTATCTGTGTTTGGCTTTGAGAGTCTGGATCTAATTTGGGCCACTGTTACAAGTCACATTTATATCCTGGCCTGCTGGATTGTTTGATTTAGGATATAGACGTATCTCCTTTGCGCAACCCTACACCCTCCCAGTTGGAATCTGCATTACATAGGCTATGGTTTCCTTTGAGAATCAAGAATGTGTTTGCCTTTAGCTGCTTAAAATAGCAGTATCTAAACCGTAGGATGTTATTGGGGCTGACTTCTCTACCCTTCCCGCAGAAAAGAAAGAGAGGCATAGTTTTACCAAGTCAAGAAAACAAAAAGAAGTTCAAACAACCATCACTATCAGGCTTTTCCTGTACTGCACTTTCTATTTAAAGGACTAGAAAGAAGACACACTTAAGATAATATTGTTTCCAGGAAGGTGAGAGCTTTATTTCTTAATCATTGCTGCTACTTCTTTAATCTCAAAATGAGTTCATTTTTCACTAGATTACTTTCATGTAACTTTCAGGCATTTACCAGATGGATTCAAATCTAGTCCATTAGTGACCTCTATCTGTGAGAAGTATATAGCCAGTGGTATTTTTTTTTTTTCCTTTTTCTTCACCATAGTGGATAGGAAACACAGGCTATAAATTGCTTTGGTCTTTTATACCTGCAAATCACCTAGCCTGTCAGGTTATCAACGCCATATTCATTACGGACAGTGATATCCTAGTGTTTTAGATCAGAAAACTAGAAAATTAAACTCCAGTTCCACATATCTATCAAGTACTTGAAAAGAACTCTCAAGTCTGTTCCAGCTATTCCTGTGACAAAATGATGAACATTTGCAAAAATCAGAACAAAAAATATCCAATGGTATTAAAAGTCAGTAATAAAGGAATTGCATTTATGTTCATCTGCTTGTTTAATACTTACTCTAAAGCAGACTGACTCTATGTGAAATTTTATTGCCCCTGAGTGCTTACATAATAACTGAAACTTGATACATACACTCAGACCAGATATAGTATAAGTAGACTTTATAGTAGCAGGGTGTTTAAAGAATGTTAAAAAAAAATCCAGCTGTGTCTATATTAGGAATACATGTCAGAGATCAAGGAAAAGGGGGTCTTTATAAACAGATGGTCTCTTTTAGGGGATTATTAAACCCAGCTTCCCAATACTAATTTGTCTCTTGTTTATATCCACAGCTATATTCCATATTTTAGTTAGTGATTGTAAATGGCAGTTGAGGACTTGATTAGCAATATATTTGGGTAGGTGAATACCATTGTTTGACATTTTCCAGATTGTAGCTGATTACCTCAGTGCTTAGTAATATTAAGTTTTCAGGTGTTTCCTTCCCTCCCCGTTGGGCAGTCTTTTTAGGAGCCTTTTGGCCAGTGCTTTTTATTTATTTCTTCAAGAAAGTAAAGAGCTGGAACTTGCTCCATAGGTATAAAAATTGCTTTTTATTTCCTCATGGAAAAAGAAGTATTTGTATTTTACTTGTCTTTTATTAAAAAAATTATAGAAAATAATAATATACAGTTATTACTGTAAAGAAGATTAATTTGACATACACTGAAGACATGAGCTTTTGTGCCCCTACAGCCATATGTAATGTACACCTTTCAAGTAATGGACTTATTTTAAAGGAAAACTGTCACAAAAATAATAATTAAAATATGTATGTTGGCAGGGATGTTTTATGTATTTATTTAAAAGAAATCCAAACCTTAATTCATGGGTAATACCCAGGAAAGAAGCGCTTGAAATGAAAACTACACTGATACTCACTTTCTCCAAGAACACTTTTATATATTTGTAGTTTCAGAGGAAATTAATGAGTTGGTCTCAAATATATGTATTTTTGGAAGGAGAAAAATCCATCCTGGCCTTTTTTTTAAAAACCCTTAAAAAGTACTGTACATCCATACCTTTGTCCACCTTTCTTTCCTTCATTCCTTTAGAAAGTCAATGTATGCGATGTTATCACTGAGACATAATCTTTGCATAATTAAATAGATACAACAGATGTTATTTAAAAGTCACCATTTCTAAGTGAGGAAAGTGATGTTAAAATGTTAGTGTTGATTTTTTTCTTGAAATATATAAATTATATATAAAATAATATAAAATTATATATTTTTATTTTTTTTTCTATCCTGATATGGTAGCGAGACAGTTAAAATTAAGACACTGCAAGTCAGGAGTACTGTAGGTAAGCAAGTCAGAGCACTGTGTAAATACAGTATCTATAAAACTACCTGTGACTAGAACAGTCATCAGTGTTTTCCAAAGTCCAAGGCTGTAGCAAGAAGTGGCGCTGGCGTGCACCCAGCATTCTTGAAAGAGTTGCTCCTCACATACATACGCCCTGTATTTTGTATAAGGTGATGTTATCTGTGTTTGGCTTTGAGAGTCTGGATCTAATTTGGGCCACTGTTACAAGTCACATTTATATCCTGGCCTGCTGGATTGTTTGATTTAGGATATAGACGTATCTCCTTTGCGCAACCCTACACCCTCCCAGTTGGAATCTGCATTACATAGGCTATGGTTTCCTTTGAGAATCAAGAATGTGTTTGCCTTTAGCTGCTTAAAATAGCAGTATCTAAACCGTAGGATGTTATTGGGGCTGACTTCTCTACCCTTCCCGCAGAAAAGAAAGAGAGGCATAGTTTTACCAAGTCAAGAAAACAAAAAGAAGTTCAAACAACCATCACTATCAGGCTTTTCCTGTACTGCACTTTCTATTTAAAGGACTAGAAAGAAGACACACTTAAGATAATATTGTTTCCAGGAAGGTGAGAGCTTTATTTCTTAATCATTGCTGCTACTTCTTTAATCTCAAAATGAGTTCATTTTTCACTAGATTACTTTCATGTAACTTTCAGGCATTTACCAGATGGATTCAAATCTAGTCCATTAGTGACCTCTATCTGTGAGAAGTATATAGCCAGTGGTATTTTTTTTTTTTCCTTTTTCTTCACCATAGTGGATAGGAAACACAGGCTATAAATTGCTTTGGTCTTTTATACCTGCAAATCACCTAGCCTGTCAGGTTATCAACGCCATATTCATTACGGACAGTGATATCCTAGTGTTTTAGATCAGAAAACTAGAAAATTAAACTCCAGTTCCACATATCTATCAAGTACTTGAAAAGAACTCTCAAGTCTGTTCCAGCTATTCCTGTGACAAAATGATGAACATTTGCAAAAATCAGAACAAAAAATATCCAATGGTATTAAAAGTCAGTAATAAAGGAATTGCATTTATGTTCATCTGCTTGTTTAATACTTACTCTAAAGCAGACTGACTCTATGTGAAATTTTATTGCCCCTGAGTGCTTACATAATAACTGAAACTTGATACATACACTCAGACCAGATATAGTATAAGTAGACTTTATAGTAGCAGGGTGTTTAAAGAATGTTAAAAAAAAATCCAGCTGTGTCTATATTAGGAATACATGTCAGAGATCAAGGAAAAGGGGGTCTTTATAAACAGATGGTCTCTTTTAGGGGATTATTAAACCCAGCTTCCCAATACTAATTTGTCTCTTGTTTATATCCACAGCTATATTCCATATTTTAGTTAGTGATTGTAAATGGCAGTTGAGGACTTGATTAGCAATATATTTGGGTAGGTGAATACCATTGTTTGACATTTTCCAGATTGTAGCTGATTACCTCAGTGCTTAGTAATATTAAGTTTTCAGGTGTTTCCTTCCCTCCCCGTTGGGCAGTCTTTTTAGGAGCCTTTTGGCCAGTGCTTTTTATTTATTTCTTCAAGAAAGTAAAGAGCTGGAACTTGCTCCATAGGTATAAAAATTGCTTTTTATTTCCTCATGGAAAAAGAAGTATTTGTATTTTACTTGTCTTTTATTAAAAAAATTATAGAAAATAATAATATACAGTTATTACTGTAAAGAAGATTAATTTGACATACACTGAAGACATGAGCTTTTGTGCCCCTACAGCCATATGTAATGTACACCTTTCAAGTAATGGACTTATTTTAAAGGAAAACTGTCACAAAAATAATAATTAAAATATGTATGTTGGCAGGGATGTTTTATGTATTTATTTAAAAGAAATCCAAACCTTAATTCATGGGTAATACCCAGGAAAGAAGCGCTTGAAATGAAAACTATTCTCTGTTTAGCAAATTATATTCCAGTCACACCAAACAATATGTCCCAGGTATAGTGTAATGTAATCTTTTTGTTTATTTGTTTGTTTGTTTTTTTTTTTGTTTTGTTTTTTGTTTAAATTAGTGGCATACCCAGCTAACTGTTTTTCCACTCTTCAATTCCTTCTTCTGACATGGCGCTTTGAACTAATCAACATTAAATATTGACAACTTTTTAAAAAAAGTCCATCCTGCTCTATTCAGCATTTCCAAAAACTTCATGATGCATAAAGAGGTCTGTAAAATATCCCTTTTGAAGAGAAATTGTGTGCTGTCAGCTTTACCCACAAATAATCTCCTGTATGTTTTACTTCAAGTTATACCTGTTTTAGTTTTTACTTTGTTGTTAAAAAAACCCCTTTTTTAGCCTAGTTTAATGTGAGGATGTATTTATAAAAGCATGAGGCTCAGAGAATTGTTGCTCATTCAAAGATGAACTATCATTGAAACTGACCCTTCAGTCCTCGCAGACAAAACTCAGTAGGCTTTTGATGTACAGGATTAGATCATTGTGAGGCTTGGTCCTGCAAAGTGATGATTTTAGTTTGGCTCCCAGTGAGAAATTACTTGCTTCTGACAGGCCCTGGTCAATATTGCCTAGGACTTACAAAGCAGAGGATTAAAGGTCACAGATAATGTTCAGGCTTGGCCTTCAAGTCAATAGGCCACTTTCATAGCACTTAATCACCAGCTACCTATTTACAAGGTAGATTATAATTGTAATTTTCTGCAACACTTATGGATTAAAGACTAGTAAAAAAAAAAAAAATTGAGAAGAAGAATCATTATGAAAGGTAGTATGGACAATGATATGTAGGTTACTGTAATGGTCTGCAGTCTGGTTTTACAAATCTTGGCTCAGGTGAGGATGTATTTTGAGCCACAGAATACAGAAGAAGACATTTAGTTCATTTTGTCATAATTTATTTGTGCATATATCACAGTGAAAATATGAAGGAGCAGAAGTTCAGTTCTTTGGTCAAAATAATTTATTGTGGCCAAGTTGTTGCAGATAATCTGATAATCGTAAAAATGCAAAATCATACAGATAAGAAATCAGTTCCTTCCTGAAAATAATGCTAGCTACAGTTGAATTAATCTGAAACTATTCCACAATCTTTATTTGAAAAAAAGTTGACAAGATTTGTTTTATATCAGGGATCTTGAGGGGGAATTATATTGGAATTGTATCTCCCTCATTCATTAGCTGTTCAGTGGCATGTACTTTGTGTTCAGCAAGGTCTGGCCAGGCTGATCGCTAGATACTTCTCTTATAGGAAATACTGCAAACTGTATGAATTACTACATGACCCATGAAGAACAAGAAAGGTCAGAGCTCTGAATGAACAGTCTCATCAGCACCTTCTGAGAACTGAAAACTGAGTGCAGTAGTGTCAGTTCCTGTTCATGCTGGCAGCTTTTGTCATTCCTTCACCTAAACTAACAGGGAAAATGAAACTACAGAAGAGCTTTTCCCAACAGCACTTACAGACCTGCACCACCTAGCTGCACAGGTAGCTCACACCCCCCTAAGCTGTTCCATAAGAGTTAGCCAAGAGACATCATGTGGAAAAGGATAGGGAAAGGATGCATGTGGGGAAAGGATGTAATGCTCGTGCAGTGTGTCCTAGTACTCCTGGGAGCTTTCAGTGATGCTCATATGCAGTCCTCAATCTTTACACAGATTCCAGAGGATCAGAACATGGTCAGACTGCAGTCATAGAAGCATCGACGACAGGCTTGTAGGTTCAGAGTTACAAATACTTATTTCTCTTGAGATTTCCCTCATGCTTTTCCTTCAGAGAAAAAGAACTGCAGTATTAGAAGTGTTTTGAAATGCGTGTGACATTCACAATGTCATTGTAATTTAATGCAACAACAAAAAATATTAATTTACACCAACATCTTATGATACACAGTTCTAAAGAACAAATGCAGGGTTTTATACATATGTATATGGATAAATACATCTTCTGTGTATGTGTTATATATATAGGTAGCTCTGCCTTCATCTGCAGTCACAGAGGTCTCCCTCAGACCCTTCAAAGTATATATATTAAATTTGCGTTCGCAATTAGTTTTGTTGGTGAATTGCAAATCAAATTAAACAAGAAAAATAATATATTTTCCCTTTAGTGTGTAGGAAATTTCTAAATTGGGTGAAAATCTGAGGTATTGCTCACAAGGTCAATGAAAAGTCTGTAGCAAACTTACCTGTGCCTGTGGAATAGAACTTCACAGCCGAAAGACTGTTTTTTACATTAATTTATTTGATTCCAGACTCAATCCTTCTCTCTTTTGCTGGCAAGTTAATTTCACACTCTTCTCGTGATTAGAGATTACTCATGTGAGTAATAATTTGAATAACCCAAAGTGATGTCATTTAGCTGTAATTGAAGATGATACCACCCCATCAGTTGTATCTCTGGTTATACTAATGTATATATGCTCTCATTAGCAGCTCCTTCATGTGTGTACAGGGATACAAGCCATGTAGGTACACATCATTTAAATGAATGCATCTGCATTAGGCTTGTAACTTGTGTTTGTCACAGATGCAGCCTGCATAGGTATACTTCTATAAAAATCAGCTGGAGGCCAGGCACCGGGTGTGCATATCATTTAATTAATTATGTTTGTGGTAAATGAGGTGGTTTTTTAGTCATTCTGTTGCATGCCTAAAATGCTAGCTGAAACCATGTGAAGTGTCTCTAAGTGAAGGAATATTTGTTAGTAGTGTCTTTGTATTACCTTATAATTTCACTTGTGATCTAGGAAGTTTTTCCTAGGTGATGCTTCTCATGTCATTGAGATTTGTATCCAACTAAATGTACCCTACTTAGCAATCTTGTTCATCTGGTTTCACAGGCCACCTCACTGACTGATGTAGGTTTAACCTTATTCTTATCTTTAACCACTTAGCTTTGAGTTGTCACAAATGCTCCTAGACTAAACAATATTTCTTGAGCCATATCAGATGAAAACTTGATGTTTATTTGATAATTTATTATGATTATCTTAAAAAATATAATTTAGATACCTGAATTGGTATGAACCTGGATCAGGTGGTTGGAGGTTTCTAATTTAATAAGTTAATGCTCTAAATGTATATTGCATCATATTGTACTGATCCATTACTGTAAGGCCCCACATTATTAATTGAACAAGAAAATCTGGAGGTGGAAATGATGCTTAAGGCTAACTAATAGCTCACAGTTAGCTCTCTAGTGCACTCATAATGTTTTCATTCTTTATTTAAATGTTTTCAGATATTTCATCTGAGACCTTTTATCCTTTGAACTGCTGACAGAAATTTAATTTCCCACAAAAAAAGTAAAATAAAAAAAAATAAAAGGTGCTGTTATCCAGCCTGATAAATTTCTCCTCCTTTAAATCAGATTTAGCAGCCTAAAACCAAATTTTTTCACACTGAATACAAGTATATAGTTAAAGGCCACTAAAATTTAACAGAACATGAACACATCTACACATATATATGGAGTCATTTCCAACTGTATTGAAAAATCTTGTGTATCAAATTGGTATATACCCAAAAGTTATTTTTGAAATAGCTCATTCTGGCCCTGTGTCATGCTGCTCAGTGAAGAGCTTCTTCTTGCAGCAGTTCAGCAGTAAATTGTAAAATACATTTTTCCAGTAGAAGTCTTTTTTTATCTGAGAAATTACTTTTGCTGTTTGACAAAATTAATTTTGGAACATTTTTCTTTAGCAGTTTTGCAACAGAATAACAGTTTTTACTCAGAGAGAAGTGTCTACCATTATAACTCTGAAAATACTTAGGCAAGAAAGAAGCACAATGGACATATTTTTTTTTTTCAGTCTGTACTTTGAATGCCACAGAGAGAGCCAATTCCTTTATCATTGCTCAGAGACAGTTAAGCTTCTGTGGCAGAGCATTTAACAGTAAGGTTACTCTAATTGCTTTATTCATTTTGTGTGCTATCAAAATATATTTTTTAATCTTGTGGCATTGTGTATTCAGAATGATACACATGTACATACATTTATGAAGGGACAGATACAGACAAACAAAAAAAAAAGGAAAAAGTGGGAATTAGAGTGGCAAAAGATCATTTAGCAAAATCTATTCCCTTCTGAAGCTCAGTTAGCATCTTTCTTTTTTAATATGTAACTAGATGGCAGGGCAATCCATGATCCTGTAGAATTTTGAAATGGAAACTATATATAAGTTTTTCTATTTTATTTACCATTCTCCCCTACTCTTTTCCCTCATAGTTAATAGACATTATTGCCTTAGTTTTTAGTTATGTATAATTCCAGTAAAATTCAGTGATTTAAAATTAAATAAAAATGGAACAAACCAAACGAAACCACACACACATGAAAAACCCCAACAAACAAATCAAACCCAAAAGCAAAACCAAAGGAAACTCAAACCCACAGCTCAGGAACTGTGGCAATCTCTATGCTAACAATATGGTTGTTTTCTCTCCTACACTAGATTATCTTATCAGTATCTATTTAACTTAATATTTAGTACAAAATATAGGTTTCAACTAGATAGTTTATTATCACAAAAGTCAAACATTCATCTCTATCCTCAGATCAGCCCAGTGGGTCTTTATAGATCTGGAATAAATGAAATGTTAGACTTGCTGCCAGCAGCTCTGGCAACAGAACTGTTGATCTGCCCAGATTGTCTTTCCTGCAGAAATTTCTTATCAGCAGATCCACACATCCTACATGGTGTGACCACAGATTTACAAAATGACTGAAAGCAGATGGATGTCATGAGTATAAATAAGTTGTGAGTTATCAACTTCAGATCTTGATCCTGAGCACTGGGAGGGGTGATTATAAATTTCAAAGCCCCTCTAAGGATAAGGAGGTCTCTAGGTAGAAGGGTTCAGCTTTAATTCTTCACCCTTCATTTGTCTAAAGTTGAAGGTGCATAAATCAGTCTGTATGAGCAGAGACGACTCAGAAATTCAGAACCACTCATCTCTGTGACATTGATGGAAACTCTATTGGATCAAATGTAGAAATATTCTAATTATGAACCTCTGATATTCAGAACTTCCCTTAGGCCACCAATATCTCATACGCAATCATATTTTACAAGCTGCCGAACGATTGCCTGGTTATGCATGTGCCGACTGAGAGAAGATATCCTGCAGTCTAGCCAACCAGCTGCAGAAAGATCATCCTCTTTAAACACTGGGAGAATAAACATCTTAACATTTCAGATAACATCAGTATCAGTTCACAAGCTACTTAGGTCTTGTGAAGTAATATTTGGCAATCTTGGGAAGGGGTGTTTAAGTATAGCCCTGTCTGTTGTGTTGTGTTGAATGATAACCATTTTTGGCAGTAAGACATTATATTTAACTCCTTCAGTGCTGTGCTAAAAGAGATTTTTCTGCTTATTAGAAGCAGAAAAAAAATGCAGAGATCTATAGCCTTTCTATGAAATTTACACTCCCTTTAACCACCTAAGGTACTTGTATTGATGTGAATTTATATTCTCTGCTGTTTCTTTCTCTCACTCTCTCTTCATTTTTTAAATACATGCAGCAGCACAGGTTGAATCAGAAATTTTAGTTAGGTCTTCAGCTAAGAAGGATCTCTCTTAAGCTGGAGTTCATTCTTTTATGTCTGTCGTATCAGATGCACTGTGGACACAAAGTATCCTAAAGATACTATCAAAACTAAAATAAGTAATAATGCTGATGGAAGATTTAATTTTTATTTAAATATTTCCCATATTGCTTTTGCAGGTCAAGTGTTCCAGTATTGTGCAGAGGGAAGATAAAAGCAGTAAAGGGAAAGTGACTAAAAAAAATACTGGGAAAAAACAGGATGAGCGTGCGTAATCAAAATTGTCCTGCCTGAATGATGTGCAGAGATAAACAATCAACTATCAGTGCAACAGGAAATAGGGGGTTCTTAATGTTCACAGTTTTAATCAGATAAGCTGTTATATATCTGAGAGCTGAAGGCAAGGCAGAATTCAGCACTGGATTCTAAGAACAGTGACAGGACTATAGGTGGTACACACTGAAGACTGAACCAGCAGCAGTCACAGATACTCCCTGCATATGTGTACATATGGGAGGGTTGGCATTTCTTAGGTCTCGTGCATGACAGATGTCCACAATCAGCAGCATCACGAAGTCTGTGTGCTCAATATGAAGGAAGGAGATAATTTAGGGGAAAGTTACACTAAAAATGTGTGCCCTCGCTTTGGTAAAGAGAATGTGCAGTATTTTTTAAGCTTTCACCATCCTCCACAGGTGTTTTCCTAGTAATAATATTTGGGACAGCATGTAACTCTTCTTACAGGCTTACCTATAATCTTGCAGAAAATATAGTAAAGAATCTGAGTAGAATTTTGTTACTGTAACTGTAAAAGAGAAGAAAAACCTAAGTGGAAAGATGGCACTGTATGAGTTAACATGTTAGTCCTTCATTCTTTCAGATCGAGCTTCCTGTGAGTAATAAAACACAAGTCAGATGAATTTGGCTGGTCTCAGTTAAGCCTCTCATGGATAGTTGCCCACATGGGAATAACTACCGCATAGATTAGCTCTGTGAATACTTCCAGGACAGGTGTGGGACTGAACTCTGTTGGCAGAACTGCTCCAGGGATCTTGTGTATGATGCTTCACTTAGTGGTATCTGTCTTCCCTTTTGATGAACATTAAAATTCAACCCAATATGGTTTTTTTAAATGATAGTTTTAAGGAGTTAGGAAAAAGTAATATGTTGTCAGATTTTCAAGTATTTTATTGGACATTTCCAATAAATGAAATGCAAATGCAAATTAATATACACTGCATTATTTCTTTCTAGCCAACATTTTGTTCCCGCGAATAGGAACAATAGTATGGCTTCTGATGCACCTTTCTTAACAGTTTAAGACAAATAACAAAAAAGTGCAATATTTTTAAAGTTTAAGAGAGTAAAGAATGATACAGGGTTTCTTCTGCTGAATACAAAATATTTCTGTTTCTATTTGAAATCCAGACATACAAAATGAAAGGTGGACTCAGGCAAACCCACTCCTATTAACTGAATCTCATTTTTCCAGTCCCTGTCAGAACTCGAAAGATTTATTGGGATGAAGAGGATTAACTGCTCCTTCATCTACACGTCTTCTTCTTCCCCTGTTCTTAAAAAGAAGAACTGAGCCTAAGTCAAAACGTACAAGTCTTGCAAAAAATGTGTACTCAGAAAGAAATTCTGTGCTATTTTTCCTGACATAAAAAGTGAGAACACAGATAAAAGATAGAAGTAAGCATTAATAACAGCATTTGATCAAAAGAGTACTGATGCAGAAGCAGATTCAGAAAGCTGCTTGGTACTAGATGTATAGCACTCATGTAAGTCAGGGCTGGCCAGTTTAGAGCATCAAATATCCACAACATAAAACAGAAAACTTTTCTGTTGAGTTCCTTTTTAGAGCTATGACTGTAGGCCATCTTTCCTTCTTCAGCAATAAGGTGAAAGGATTGTAGTCTCAGAGCTGACACTATGCAGTTTGTGTCATAGTTGCCTCTGAATCAACAGAGACTTGCTCTTCAAATCTGTCACAAAAAGTAAATACTTTTATTTTTTTCTTGATTTAACTGGTGATTTAAGAAAATGTTTGGGCATACAGTTGTCTATGGTCAGATTTACAGTACTGCTCTGGTTACTTCCTGCATAGTTTGGAGCTTCAGGTTCTTAAGTGGACATAGTTGTGTTATTTATTGAGGCATCTTTTCTACTTCCATTACATTTCTTATATCTGAGTCATAGCAACTGCTAAACCTTTTGAGACTGATGTATTTTCCATTATATTTTTCACACATCCCACCATTACTGTGTCTAATAAATCTTGATTTTCATAAGCATGTGACCATTGTGGGTGTGTAGTATGGCTGTAAAAAATTTACCAGCCTAACCTTCATCTCCTTTTGCTAGATGACTATAGACTTACTAGTCTTATCAATGCAACTGTAGACCTTTGGTACTTGCAATAAATTCCACTGATTTGTTTTAGTGAATTAAAAAGTTTATCTTGCTATGGGAACTCTCTGCTGCAGGAGTGGCAAGAATAATGATAGATGTCCTCTATCAATTTACCATTTTTTAATTTTGGTTGAGCTTACCTGTATCTGTGCATATTCTGATGATGTTGTTGTCCAAGAAATATAAGAATGGTATGAGGAAATTGCTTGGATGTTACTAGAGATGACTGAGTACTTCTGCTATGGGGGTAAATATTTACCTCTAGAATCTACAGTGAAACTTTACAGTGCTGTCTCCAAACGGTCAACAAAGTGTGCCAAGTTTTGTTAGTTGGAAACTGGTGATATTTTTAAATTAATGGTTTAGCAGCCTTTTTCCAATACAAATTTCAGTACTACCCCAGGGGCAGTTAATGTCTGAGAATAAATGTATCCAGTTTGTTACTCATTGTTTCCTTTATAGAAACAGTATTTTGCAAACAGATATAAACAAATCTGAATAATAATGACCCATATTCTGTTCTATTTGAATTTACATTCTTCTCATTGCTGTAGTAGCCTATTGCCAGTCTGTAAAACTTCAGTGAAAGGTGTTGTTACAAAATAATTCTGGAGTGTTTGATAATATCAAATGACTTTATTTAATGTAGAGAATAATTAATATGCAACATGAGACCTGGTCAGTTAGCATTGCAAAGCTTTAAATTTCCTTCTGAACATGAAATTCAGGGCAGTGTTTTTTGGCCATGATTATTTATGAGTGCATGGTTCATACTTATAACTCCACTGGCTTTATACATCTGAACAATCTGCAAAAGTAATTAGCAAAATGGCATCAATTATACTGCATATTCCAACTTCAAATAACCAAAGTGATTCACAATGAATAGTTATTTTAGAAATGTAATATGCAGCATCTCTCTGATTCTCTTTCTAACTGCTATCTTAACTTCCAGTGCTTAATACCCTATATATGTTGAAACCTAGGTCTTCCCACTAAGATAAAAGGATTGTACTGTCATGGTCCTATGATTCTATCAATTTTAACATCTCTTATCTGAGAGAGCTACTTTAGGAAGGAGTCTACAGGTTCACTAATAGATAAAGGTACAGAGCTGTCATTTTAGACCATGTGAAAAAGAGATTAGAGTTGATCTGACAAGAAACAAATCTCTCCTTTCACTGTAGTTCCTTTCTCTCCAGTAATTATACAAGTTGTATTCATCAGCCTAGTGTATTGCTTGCTTTCGGGCAATTTCCAGCAGGAAGATTCTCATTATAAATAAGTAGGTGTGCTCTGTATTGCTGACAGTCACATGGGGATTCTTGTCTTTTTCTTATATGCATTGCAGTGCTGGAAATAAAATCATATGAACTAAATATCTCTCCATATCTCATATTATGGACCTGAAATAGCGGAAGACCTGAACATTTTTATACTATTTAAATCTTTTCATGACACACCACTACCAGTAAGCGAAATTGAATTATAAGACCTGAAGTAGCAAGAACTAAAGTGTGACTGGTACACTTTCACCACAGATTTTCTCCAGTATTTTCTCCAGGTTTATTCTTCTGAAATCTGGAATTAATTTACATCTACATAATTGAAAACTAAGACACTTGCTCCTTGTTTCAAATCTTCATCCATAGGTTAAAACAGAAAGAATGTGAGCATCCTTATATCAGACAATTGACGGTCTCACTGCAAAACACATTTAGGGCTGCAAATAATGAGAAATGCAGCACATGTGCAGAACTGATGTGATGTAGAGGGTCTGGATGGTTTATGAATCAATGCATAGATATCAGAGTGCTGACAAATCAAGTGGGTAATTACAAAGAGATGCCTGTTTGTACACACCATGCATATCTATAGTAAAATTTAAAAAGCAAGTGCAAAAGTCCACCTTTTTAAGAACAGAATCAAAAGCAGAACATTTAGTCCAAATGGAGTGTTAAAAAATTCAGTTTTTTACAATGTGTTAGAGTTTAATTTAAAATACTAACTAATAGGGAAATGAAAGAGAGTCTTCTACTTTTTAGTACAAATGGTGGAAAAAAAAATGCATTCCGTAAAGAGCAAATTTATCACATTGCTTAGCAAATTTTATTTATTTATTTTGATGATTAACATTCCATCCTGTAGAGAAACTCATACATGTGCTTAGTATGTGTCCATTCTGCCACTCAAATGTGTGGATCCCAGGATAATAACACGTAAATTGTCTACTTCTAGCCCAAATACAAGCATGAAAATATTTACCCTAGTGTGATAATTCTTAATGAAGGTGCAACTTTGCACTATTTGATTTTTTTCATATACAAACAGAATTTGGAGTAAATAGGGGAAGGTTATTGTAAGGCTGTTCAGAACGTACAGCAAAAATCTGAAGAATACTATAATAGACTATTGCTATTGCAGCTTATGTATGTATCATTTTTTACAGAAAGCTTTAGGCAGCCATGGTTGATTTCTAAGAGTTTTGATCCATTGTAGCAATGAAAGTCAGGAATACTTTCTCATTAGTATTTTGGTGCATATAAGATATTGCTCCTGCATAGAATTTAATCCATATTACTTGAATTTATTTATATCTAGACTGTTTTTTTCCCCCAAAGCTTAAGAATGATGCAGCTGTAATAATTTTTGCAAAAACAATAGAATTTGCTTTGATTTGTCCCCTGCTTGTCTCACACATTCAAAAGCAAGTAAGGTGGTATTCCTGTGAAATGCAGGCCTCTGTTTTATTCTGTATATGACCTAGGCTCCTTCTGTTTCCAGCTTCACTAAAAATAAATTTGGGAAGCAGTCTGTTTTCCACATCTGAGGCCAAGTTCTTTAAAATTCTGCATACTTGTAATCCCAGTCCAAGTCAATAGGTTTTGAACATGAGGACTGTCTTGCAGGGTCTCCACAGATATTAAACCAGACATAAATGGCTTGTGGTTATCTCCAGAAGAAGCATCAACCATTATATTGTTAGATTTTTGAGTGAGAAAGATTAAATTAAAAAAATGTAGAATGGCCTAAAATATAAATCTGAGACAGTTTGGAACAAAAGATCTTTCTGAAGATAAGATTTGCTAATGCTGACGTTTTTTGTTTAATTGTAGCAGTATCAGCTGCAAAGTCCACAAAATAACAGCAAAAAGTAGTAAAACCCATATGACTAGGTAGCAGATTGTCTGGCATACAGTGAGAATTAAAGCAAAGACAAATATCCCTTGGTAAATGTTGATATGAATTATTAAATGAAACAGCAGCAAAATACAGTCTATCAAAAGCAGTTTCCTTCTAGAGGCAAGGGAAGAATTAACATTTATTTCAAAGGAAAGATTTTCTGCATATTTACTTAGTTGTGTGACTTGTTTCTGTACTAAAAATTCCCAAATTAACTTCCCAAATAAACAATGTTTATTGGAATCAATTTCACAATGTGAGACTCACCTAAGCAACTTCTTATACATATCTGAAATTTCCCTTCTCAAGTGTTTCCTGGAGAGAAAATATTTTAATATTGTAGTAAGTGTGGTTTCAGTGAGCTGAAAGCATGAAATCTGGTCAGTGATTTGATATTTAATGTATCTGATTATGCTAGAATATACACTCTGTAATTTGAATGTGCAGGTCTGCCGCTCACTTGGTCTGTACTGACATAGTTTTCTTGGCTTTAATTGTCTCTTTGTTAGCTGAGTTACGTTGGTTTAGCATTTGAATGAAGGAATGAATGGTCAACTGCATGATCTGATCTCTAGATTAGCTATTCAGAGTAGCAAAAAATTGAAGAGAAGATATGAATGATGAAGCCATTCCTCTTAAATTTAACACAAAGTCATGAATTTTCTCTTTGACATTATGCTCAGAATTGGATGGTAATTTTGAACTATTTAAATAACGTTTGAATAAAGCTTTTTGACCTAGTGAAACAGAGTATCTAAAATGATGCAGAATTACTTCTTTGTTTCCTAAGTAATATTTTGATTTGCCTAAACCCCAGAATTTTAATACCAGCCCATTTTTATATGTAATTGATTAATTTGACTATAATCCATATTTGAGCATTTACCTATCTAATAGCACCCAAAAACCTAAGAGGAACTGTGTGACTATCTGTTTAATATAACTCGTTAAAGTTCCTGGAGTAAAAGGCCTAGGCGATGCTTTGGCCTTCAGCAAAATCAATAGATGTAATTGCTACTGACCTCAAAGGAGTGGGGTTACTTCTTATGACTAATCTTTCTATATCCCTTATAGCTAATTAGAACTTTATTCAAACACATTATTGGCTACTTGCTCAAACTTTTAATATGCTTATGAGCTCTTTATATTTCCTCTCTCATGCAAAAAAATAAGTGTCATATATTAATTCTTAACTTATGATCTGATTGCTAATTTTACCTCTATTGTGAAGTCCTACAAGCCACCTGGAAAGGGACATGTTCCTTTTCTTCCTCCTCAGTGCACCAATGTAACATGGGTACTAAGACAAGCTTGCACTGCAAAGCCAGACAAAAGTATTTCATAGGCACCTGGATCCTAAGATAATTCACAGGAGTTCTGTGTATAATTCAGACTCAGTATTGCATATTGTAATCTGTTGCCAAAAACTAGAGAGTTTGTAAAACCAGGTGCCAATATTTATACATGTATTTTGCCATATAGACTAGTTGTAACATTCAGACTTGAATTCCTCACAGACCCTAATAAATTGCCTTTCTTACAAGTTTTTGTCTTCAGATAACCAGATAACAGTTTTTAAGAGATGTTGAGTATTCTCTGAGAAACTGAAATCTTCATGTTGTCTCAGCAGCTGGAATGCCATCTTTACTCTTTTAACCATTGTTTCAACTAAACAGAACATCAGGATATATTTTTTTTTTTAAGAGCAAAACCTATTACACAGTCTCCAAGAAATTATGGAAGCCTCATTTTTAGACATAAATAACATTAGCTTTGAAAAGCACAGGTGCATTAGTGTGGAAAATGTGCCTGTAGTGACAGGGCTGGTACAGCTGGCACAAGGAAACTTTCTCATAACTTAAGATAAATTAATTAACTGAATTTGGTAATTTGAAATAGCAAAGAGGAGTGACCAAGGCTGAATCTTACCATATGATTCACATCTTCTCCTTTAACACAGAATGCACTGACTGTAACAGCGTTGTCTTCAGTTGGAGCTCTGGGTGAGTAATTAAGAAGATAATGGGAACACATGGCACTGAAATAACAGCAAGAGTCTATTGAACAGTGACAGACTTTTTGTCCAATCACCTACTAGTAAGATCTGTTATGTATATATTCCAGATCTTATATGCATAGGCCTAATTTGCTAAAGCCTTGGAAATACCCGAATTTCCATTCACTTCAGGAAACCACATTCACACAGAGAAGTACATATGTTGCAGTCGACAGTTAAAATTGTGTACTATACAAATCTCTGGAAAGATACCATGATCATTTATGTTATTGAGCACTGCATGCAACCAGTGCTTCCTTCTTTCTCTCGTTCTCTCTTACTTCTACTGGGCATCTTCTCAGGCTGCACTTCCTTCCTGATGGACTTAAAAGCAATAAATAATTTTAAAAATAAAACTTCTTGTGACATAAGTAATGCCTTACTGACATAAACTGCTGTGTTGCACACAAGATAGGGAGTGATATTTTATACTTGAATACTTCATACTTGGATACTTTAGGTGGCATTAATAACATCAATATCTATATTGCCATAAGCTTAGCTTGCACTAGAGTGTCATTAATAAACTGCTATGTTTCCTGCAAGTATTCTTCCTGTCACATTAATTTCTTTCTTTTTGAAGGCAATCACAGCAGAACAAAGCCATATGTATGGAGTTCCAGTATTTTTAATGTTATAACTATTAAAATAATGACCTTTATGCAGCCATCTTCAGGTCTAAGCAATACCTTCAGACTTAGAAGTTCTTGGAGATTTATAAAAGCAATAATTTTATGTCAGTAATGTGAGAACTGTAGCTCTGCAGATTCAATGTCACTTGCAAAACTGCATGGTAAAATATGCCCATCTATATTGGTTAAAAATGTAATTATTAAATCAAAGTATCAATCCTTCCATTTCAAATGCTCCTCACGTATTTTGAATCTGGAGAGTTGTTATCATCAGAAAATTGTTAGGATTATCAAGTATTGAAGATGTCCAAGCTAAGCTTCTACTATTTTTTTCTAGTCGAGCTCTTGCTGCTTACCATGTTGTTTAAAATATTATGCTACCTTATTTTTATTATATTTTTATATTCTGTCTAATACTACATAGCCTTTTCAGCACTGATTGACAGGTTTAGTATCGATTAAAATGCATTTTTCTGAGCTACTATTCTACATTACTGATCTGTATTTTATGAAGACTTTTCATGCCTATACATATGCACCTGCACATATATGTTACCTATTCTGTATACACTTCAGCTTGTGTAGCATTTTCTGTCTTATTTGCTATCATGAATTATGAAGCTATTGTAATAAAACGGTATCATTATTTTTTTTTCCTCTGTAGGATTAGTCTGTAACAACAGTAATGGTATAATAACTTATTATTATAGCACAACAGCAAAAAGGCTGTTCTTCTAGAAAATACCTACATATATTTGAATATTTAATTCAGCAGAAATTACGAGACACTCAAGAGGGTTAGCATTTGGACACTAAAGTTATGAGGTCAGTGTAGTTTACTGGTGACGTGATTCTATAAACAGTGTTTTTTATTCCCAAAGCAGCAAGTAAATATAAGCAAATCAAACCTCTTAACCCTGCTTTGGGTGACATATATTTTGTTATCCTTATTCTGGGGAAACAGATGAGGAGAGAGGTTTTTGTAATTCCTTCCAAGTAAGTTAAAAGGAGAGAGGTTTTTGTTATTCCTTCTGAGTAAGTTAAAATAGTTTTTGTATCAGGCTTAGAACTCTGTTACTGAATTTTCAGTGAATATGACAATGAAAAACACAAAGGCAGAAAGGTTAATAGAAACATGTACTTAAAAACTGAAGTTCCTTCATCTGAGAGTGCAGCAGGAGTTAAAGACATATGAATTTACTTTGGAAATCTGAAAGATTTGAAACAATAATTCTTGAAGCATCCTTCATAATTGGAGAATAACATACTTGGAACATATTAAAAAGAAGAAGAAAAAAGTGATCATCTTTGTTATGATGCCTAATGGTTCTTTGCCTTTGTCTTAATCAAGGGTTTAAAACACATTTGGTGACAAATATTTAAGAACTTGGATATCTGTGAAAAATGGAATGGAATGAAATTTGCATTAACCAAGGACAGAGGGAGGAGTCATGGCAGATTAGCATGACAGCTGTATTTAACAAGATAACTGGTTTTCTAGGATAATTATAGTGCACATTTTCTATCTGGACTTCAAGACATCTGATATGGTGAAATTGTTTAGCTTGAGGAATAGATTTAGGGATGTACAAGACTTAGAAGCATTAGAGTACTGCAATAATATATGAGAAGTCTTTGACAGTTCTAAGACAAAGAAATAACATTTATTTGAAATTAAGCAAAACAAACAAACAAGTTATTGTGTATTGATGCATTTATATTTTTAATTAACAAGAAGAGTAACTTGCAGGCTAGAAAAAAAACCCCAAAACACATATGGAAAGGGAGGCTTGGATGTATAAGTCAGTCACAGAACACTTGTGTGATTTGGCCATGACAGAGAAAGAACAGACAAGGAAGAAGGGAAGAGAGAATGAGAGAATGAGAGAAAGAATACATATTAGGATGTATGAAGAAAAGTATTTCCAGTAGGTAATCTAAACCTGATGGTTAATAGTAGGAAAGGTTAAAACAATTAGGAACATCATAGATAGCATTCAAAAAAATATGTTTGACCTGAAGTAGGTACATAGACCAACTTATTTGATAATTAAAGGAATAAAGAACATATTTTACATGA
Source organism: Chaetura pelagica (assembly GCF_000747805.2). NCBI lineage: Eukaryota > Metazoa > Chordata > Aves > Apodiformes > Apodidae > Chaetura > Chaetura pelagica. Next base: position 9,495,041 of record NW_009952694.1, read on the forward strand.
GGGGACTAAAAGAGCTGGATTTAACCTAGGAAAATAATAACTGAGAAAAAGTATGATTGCTTTCTATAAGTAAAGGGGGAATAGGAGGAGGATGAGCTATTTTTGCTAAAGGACAAGGTTACACAAGAACTAATGAATATAAACTAGCTATGAATGCAGTCACTTTGCAAATTCATAAAAAGGATTTTAAGATGGAGCTCAAATGAGATGAATGGGATTATATGACATGATTACTTATGATAGCAGGGAATTGGATTCACTGACCCAGGATGCCTCCTCTAGTTCTACAGTATGTGCTCATACAAATTGCAGTTCCGTGCTTGGACCAATAGATCACCTATTTCTATGATTAGTTGCTTCCTCTGCTGAGATCTTGTTCAACACTGTGTAAAGTCTTGACAATTTTCATTTCCAGCAGAGATGCAGTCAGGGAGACAGTTTTGGATTTGTTTCTCCCTCCCTCCAAAGCTTCTCTCTGTCTTTTATGTAGAAGGGAAATAATGCTAGACTCCTGCATTTTTCAGTGAATTTTCAAGTTCTGAGCAATGTATTTTTGGCAGAAAAACAGATCAGGGCGAGTGAAGGCAGGAAGTACATGAAAGGTAGGTGGTAAACTTTCTGAACAGGAATTATACGTGAGTAGGTATGAACAACAACCAGATTTACAGCTATTGTAGCACTACTTCAAATATGAGCAGTAATGTATATATGCATGTTACATTTTAATTTGGGTATAAAAGGCATTAACAGCTACTTTGATTTAACTTTAAAGACATATTTTATTTTTACAGACATATTGGAAATTCAAATACAGAGGTGTAGATATTACTCTGTAGATTTTGTGTGTGTGTAAGTTCTGCTTATACCACAGATTTTTCTTGGTCTTCCAGCTCACTGAGCTGATGTGAGCAACCTGATGCCTCGAAGTGCCTTGTTGGCTCAGGTGACCTGATGGACTCAGGTGACTGAGATGATCAGGGTTCATCTACTCATTTTAGTGACTCAGATTTCTTTTGTGATGAATGGCCTAGATTGAATGCCTTTTCAAGAATGCCTTTTCAAGAACAGGCATTGTTGATAAATTGCCTAGAAGGACACGTAAGCTATGAACAACTATGTAACCCTGTCCATTGGGCCTTGAAAAGTCAGCTCGATACTCCTTGGCCATGATGTAGAAAGAACTTGTTCAAAAGAAAACCACGTGCAACTGGTCAAACACCTTTCCTATTTATTAGATAGAAAGTTTCTCTTTGCCTTTCGCTTGGCTTTGAGAAAGAAGCAAGGAAATCTTTGAAATAAACATTAATTATTTGGTAAATTTGTAACAGAAAGGAATTTCTGTGAAGAGTTAAGTACTAAATGTTTTGTTCATCCACTGACAGTTGTGAGGGCTATTAATCAGACATAAGGGCATATCAGTCATAATGTTCAGAAGTTCATATCTTCCTGCCGCTTAGCATGTGCTGGATCTCACTGTGGTATCATCGGACATGTCAGAAAAAATATCAAAGGAGTATGAGAGCAACAATGCAGAAAAATTCAAACTTATGTGTTACATTATGCTCTGTCAGTCAGGGTGAATGTGGCCTGACACAGCATGGTATTTGAACCCGGATGGTCTCAAGGGCTTAACATTCTTAAAAGGAAAATTTCTTCTGAGCTAAGTTATTAAGAATTTCATCTGAATAAGGAAAGAAGGATGTAGCCCTTTAGAAACAATGGTGTCCCAGGAGGTTCCTATGTCTTTGCCAATTTAGAATGATGGCAAGCAGTAGCAGTGTATTTATTGTATAGCAGTAACTATATTAATAGCCACCACATAACAGCTGAAAAACATTCCTTTTCTATCTGGGCATGTCGCCTTAGTACATTAGCGAATGTTCAAGAACAGAAGATGACAGGCTTTCATGGAGAATCATGCTGTTAAAATAACATTCTCTCCTGTGCCATAGCTTCTGGCACTGGAACCCACCATCTCATCCTAAATTGCTGACATCAGTGTGGTATAACACTAATATTATGTCTTTAACCCCTTTGATGCCATTTCTCTGGGTAAACCTGTATCAGATTTAGAAGGAAGGGAAAAAACTTCACCAGAAAATACACACATATACATACATACATGCACACATACACTGTATTTCTTGCAAACATATTTCAAAACTGAGACTTCAGATTTTCTTAAGATCTCATAACTTTTAAGATATTATGGCATTAATTATGATAGTTCTTTACTTTTCATTTATAATCAAAAGAGAAATTAGATCCCATATATTTAAAATGGCATTCTTCAGAAATTCCTGTTGAATTCCATCTACATCAATGTATTAATTTCAATAACAGCGGAGTTTAATGAGAAGGAAGAGATAAGCACCCTATAGCTGTTCCAGGAGCATTTTCTTTTATTTTGGTGAATGAAACTCCTTTCCCT
>NW_009952694.1:9497661-9568306 GCF_000747805.2 Chaetura pelagica
TTCCCTACATAGATCCTAAATCACAGTTCTCGTTCTCTAGTTACTTCTATGCAAATTTTAGGTTACATCTGTTACTGTGGAACAGAGTCTTTCTCATTTTCTGGTAGCCATTTTACTCTGCTGATACTTGATTCATAAAGAAATACATCTAACTATAGATATGACTGAATGCAAAGTAAGAAGACAGCTAGAATGGATGCAGAGAAGGCCAAGGTTTCTTGGTTTTCAGGAGTGCCAAACTGCTTGCAGTATCAATTTACATGTTATGGATACATTTCTGAACTTCACCACAGCTGAAAGAGGAGTGAAAACAAGCTGAGGTTAGTGACTTGGATGACCATAGGGGATCTTGCACATTTGTTGGAAACAAAACACAGTTAATTTATCACACAAGTTATTGACCAAATCTGAGTTTCTTAACCTAGAGTCACAACACTAATCACAACTCAGTGAACAGTCTGTGTAAAATTAATGCTTGAATCCAGTTATTCCTGTTCAACTCCTTGAGAAGCTGACCTTTTTCTAGAACACATGGTAAACAAAATCTTTCATTCATTTTGTCATTGCCCTGCATAAATACTCTGCTCTGCAGCATAGCTCTTCCAGGAGTAAAATATATTTTCTCACACAATGTGCTGGAGATCCTCAGTCACACTGGGTCAGACTAGTTTAAATTCACTTTCTTTTCTGCCTTTCAAATTGCTACTTATCTTAATACCTATACTTTTGCAGCCCCACCACAGCAAAAAGTTCATCAGATTTTCTGATCCTGTCAACCCATTGGCGGAAATTCTATTATATACAGTATTCTGTTTACATCAAATTCTACTCTCGTGTAGAGGGTGTGATTTGATATGGAACTTAACTAACAAGATACGGATAAAAGAAGAAAAGTTATGCTAAGATACAAAGATTTCTAAGACTGACATATTCACCTCTGAATGTGTTTGATTTTCTTTCAGTGCACATACAGTGTGAAGAGACAGAAGAATGAATGAACTTTTACACTACAAAATCATATTGTATTTAATATACAGCCAGCTATAACAAAAGCTCATCTGCTTTAAAATATTTTTTTACTTTCATTTACTTGGGAAAGCACATAGTTATTAATCTGTCTTCTTCCCTGTTCCTTTTGTTTAAACAAGGACAGATAAATTTCTTTCCAAGAAGCCAATTCCCCACTAACAAAACAGAGCATGTAGATGGAAAGTTATCACTTTGATTTATCCCTGGAAACTAATATCATGTCTTCCATGCTACACCATTATGGAGGCGTACACCACTATTTCTGGAGGTGATGATAGACTGCTGATCTTCCTAAGCTGCTTGGACTTCTGTCACTACTTTTCACACTGGCTCTATTTTTACCTTTTCAGGACACTGTTGGAATCTAAAATCCTCATTCCTTTGTAAACTACAAACTTCTGCATTTTTTCTGCTGTTTTTGCAATTCCAATTACTATTTGATATCTATTGATTTTTTAATATTTTGTTCATGTTTTTTAGGTCTTACTGTGCCGTCCTTTCAGTTCTTCCCTGAATTATAATGGGTAGATGTCTACTGCAGAGCCTGAGGATTTGTCTGAAGGCTCCCATTAATGGTAGTGGTGATCATACACAAATCTGTGTGCAGCATAGAGAAATCTTTCCCATCATTTTTTTGATTAAAGGTGATGTGTGATTAATTTTTCTCTGATACCATATTAAGAAGGATAAGAATAAAGATTTTAAAATGGCTTCTCATTTTGATAGAGAATAGAAAATACAGTATGATGCCTATACATGACTGTATTTACCTATCTTGTCATTTTAGTGAGTAGAAAGATATATTTTTTTACCATTTTCTATGATTAATAATTATAGTGCTGGTTTATCAGACTTAAAGTCTTAAACAATAAAAGTCTCTGATTACTCATAGAAGAAATACAGCAGAAGCACTATGGAAGCATAAGCCATGCTTTTATCTTCCTTTCACACATACATATTGTCTCTCTCTCTCTCTCAACTTAGCCCAGAGGGACCTTTCAGTGAAAAGTGGATAATTTCATCTCCATGCTTATTTTCTTTTTTGGACTCAGAAGGGGACAGTTATTGCATATGGGAACTGTGATTTGTCCTGTGTGCAGCTATCCAGTGATAACTGTGCTGGAATCTACTTAATTATTTCAGAACTGCCATCAACTGGTAGCAACTGTTGGGTATAGCTAAGATTGATTTTAAATAGTAATTCCAAGTTTGAGGGACCTTGTATTCTATTTTTAAGTTTTTCAGCCAAATATTTTCTCATAACTATATTAATCTAATATCATGTCTACCACACGTATATTTTTCAGGACAGTATTTCCAATCTAAATTTCAATTGGCTGAAACTAGGAACAGGTCATGCAGAAACCATTATAGATTTGTCTGGCTTTGACGTGGAAGCTAAAGCTAATTGTATTTGACCCTTACTGCTTTGGGACAAATCTGCACTGTCCTAGCTCTAAATCCTGATTATTTTTTATTTGTCCCACCAAAAAAATCTGTGAAAATGAGGACTATGTTGAATTTTATAATCTAAAAATATGTTTTGTTTTTAATATTTCTGACAAACAGAACTCTTCACATTATCTGAGGCACCTCGATTCAGCCTTCTTAATTTTTTTTTTTTTTTTTATTTTCTAGACTTAACTAAAAGTAGTTTGTCTGTCATTGATAACTGTGAGACCTGGACCTGGCTATGTGAATGTAGCTATGGCATCTTCTTGCCCAGAAGGAAGACTGAATCCACATCTATATACATCCAGATCCACCTTTTCTCACTTTCTGGCAATAGAGCCAGGGTGGGCTATAGGAACCTGGCCAAGAGGATGTGTTATCTGTTCCCTGTGCAAAAAAGTGTGAGACTGATTGGATTCAAACTCAGAGTCATCTGGGCGCAGGTTGGCAGTAGGAAGATACTGCTTTATATGAACAATGAAAATATCAGCTATGTCTGAATAGTTTTAAAATTGAATTGACAATTTAAAATTCAATAATAGCAATACAGTGAAAACCTCTTCAATGTCATTGATTCAGTATTTTCCACCATAAAAGAGGTGCTGCTGAAAAAGAAATGCCAGTCTGGTACTAAGCATCTAAATCAAGCCACCTGTGGTTGCTCAGAATCTCCAAAATACAGTTCTTCAGTTTTCTACTTCAACTAGTTTGTCTACAGTATTTATCTATCCTACAGAAAATGCTGGTGACTTGTTCATGTTTACAACATGCTTTTAAATGTAAAAAGGCATGTAATCAATTGTTGCTGTGATGCATGCACTGCTAACCACGCTCAGTCTGAAAAGCTTCCTGATCTCACTCAAGGCCCGACTGCCATACCTCTCAGTTTTGTTAATTTTTGACAGTGCTTCATGAGATAAAATTCTTACTATTTGTACAATCACAGTCTCTAAGTGGTAGGAATAATAATTTGGCATTTAGAAAACACTCATATAAAGTTTGTTATGACTATATGATTGAAAATAGGGAAATTTATTAAAATACTAAACCAATTGCTTTTGGAATGTGTTACTAGTATTAGTGGCCTCTAAGTTTTTGTTAAGGAGACTTAGAGAATTTTATTTTTCATGGGGTTTCATCTGGGTTTGGACTCAATAATAACAGTCGGAGCTAATTGCAAGTTCTATATTTAGGTTGGCTAGCAATTACTTTACAAAGGATTACTGTGAGCTCTTCTTTCAGAAACTTTCACATCTGTCTTATTTACAGCAGGCATCTGATATTAGTCGAGAGATAGGCCCATGGCTTTGTCCCAGACAATTAAATTTCTAATTTGCTTGTAATGCAAAGTGTTAAACATTGTCATTTCTATTGTCTTGCTTGTGAGTATATTCATTACTTTAAAAGTACAGACTACAGCTCCAATCTATCCAGAGCAGCTGGCAATATTCTGAGAACATCCTGCATTTTTGACAGTGCCCAAAAGTAGTTGGGGTGGAGGTGAAGGCCAGAGTCTTCACACACATATATATCCTTTCCTCCCCATTGGTCCAAGAGAAGACAGATGTGCTGAACACTCCATCACTGGAACTGGGGACATACTACAGCTCTCCCCATAAAACCTCCCCATCTGATTTACGGTCTCATCCTGTTCTGATTATACAGTCAGTGAACCGGGGAACACAGGAATTCCTGCACTACTCTAACAACAAAACAGCTAGAGAGTCTTGGCAGTCAAGAAGTGTGACTAAATCTTACTCAGCAAGGCTAGCAAGAAGCTGTACATCATAGTGCATCATCCCTTCCAGGGTACTCATATGAGCCAGAGCCCAAGTACCCTCATCACTAGCCCCATCACGTGTTCTTATGGGGGGAAAAAAAAAGTGGGAAGAACTCCCTCTTCAATGTCCATGGAAAAACAGTCTGCATGGTCATCAAGATTAATTTCTGGACACCTACGTAGCATCCTTTGAGAGGTTCTTCGTATGCTAAATCCTTCAGTAAATTTTGTTGCATATATTGCCTGCCCTACAGAGAAATGTTCAGAAGTTGTCTTACAGTCCAGCTTAGTTCTGGCAGAGCAAAGTAGAACAATGACTAGTACTGCTTATTCCCAGCTGACAATTCCATTGCTAGCCTAGCCACAAAATATGGGTTACCCTTGGGGTCAGATGGTCCAGAGCCAACCATTTACCAGGGGCAATCGCCTGTCATCTGCTTACAATTGCTCTCAGATGGCAAATGGCTGTGCAGAGGCTGTTACCAGCCAGAAGGGTTTAGAACAATCTGAAGTGCCTCTAAATTTTGCAAGTACTAGAGCTACCTTAAAGCAACAGAGCAGGCATTATCATAGAGCAAAGATCATCTGAGCAAAGATCATGTGACAACCTGAGATTTGCAAACCTCTGCTGGTGGCAGAATTTTATGCCTGATATGTTCAGTAGAGATGCTAGGAAAACACTGATTTCTGCAGTAGTCTCCTGAGTATTGGTAGAAAAATATTGCAGTCATTCAATATTTAGTTCGCATCATTGGCTTTGTCCACTGTCATATGCAACAAGCCAAAAAAGAGATTTTAAAGCCCACTTTGTGATGAAAGGTCCAAACAATTCTGGAAGTAGGAATAATATAGGATTCACAAGTAAAAGCAACTTCATGTGAATTTATTAAAGAAAACTCCAGTTTGAGAATAGGTGAAACACTACCCCCACTTTGTAGGCCAACAAATAATGCCTTCTTTCCCAGAAACAATTGGAAGTGAGAAAACATGTGCTTTTAAACCCAACCCTGCCAACAGATTTAACACAAAACATATTTTTCAGTCATACCAAATGTGTATTTGACATCTGCTGCTGCTAGGAATGCGGGAGAACGATGCCAGGGAAAGAAGGGAAAGGTGCATTCATACCCTCTCCTCTTTGCAGGTGTTGTCCAGCAGCCAGTGGGGGAAAATGTCCCAAACCTTAAATTATTCATCAAGGCAGGTGGACAAATACATTTTCCTCTCCCATAGGAGACCATGAAAGCCCTGAAACACATACAGTGCAATCAAGAAATGTATTCAAGCACTTAAAACCCATAGAGGTAGTAACATACTAGGTAATTTAAGACTCTTATCACAAGTTCATGTTGTTTATATCCAGAATTTGTGTATTCTAGTTAGAGGCATTATTGACATACAATTAATTTTCTCTCTTTTACATATTTTTGCAATGGTCCCAACCATGCTTATGTGAAGAATCTTACTTGTAGATATTTTATTTTTAACCATAGGAGATGTTTCATGATGTGTTCTCTCTATACTTTTTGAGTCGTTGACCGCTTTTTTATTCCTGATTCCTGAACTCTCTTTCTACAGTCTTTTTCCCAAAAAAAATGTCACTTGCCAGTGTTTAATACTTATTTCAAGAATTTATTTATTTTACTTGTTACAAACAAATATATTCAGTTATGCAGTACCTGCTTTCGGGGTGTCCAGCACTCCTTCTTTGGTAGCTAGCATTTTCAAACTTAGACTTTTAATTAAAAATTGAAACAAGTGTTTCATTGAAATCAGTAGGTCAAGGGATTCTTTGCCCATTGAACTCTCAGCAGGAGGGTGTCTGCTAGATATTATTATAGTTACCGCTGAAATCAAGTTAGACTGAACTTAATGAACTGGCCTAGCTGCATGTCTGGGGTTTTATAGGCTTTCTAAAGTTCATTGTTTTCTTAATTATCCATTTGCTGTTCCTCTATTGAACTAGAGGTTCATTACTATACTACTATCCTACTATTACATTTCTATTATACTTGAGAGATGAAAAGTAATTTAGCAGAATAATATATTTATTGTAAGTGCTAAATGTTCTTATTATCTCCTATTTGCAGAGCCTGGGCATCCTTAAATTCATTTATTTATCACAGAACACCTCTTGCAAGAAAAACGGTTTTATTTTCTATGTTCTTTTCATGTAGGCCATTTTTGAAACATAGTGGTATACCAAAGGAAACAAGACATTCAGGTCACAAATTGAAGGGGAGTATGTTGGAAGTACTGGAGACTCAATTACTTTGGTGTTGAAGAAGGAGAAAAAACACCCTAAGAAATTATGTTTTGAACAATTCAGAATTCAGTTTCCAACCAAATACAGTCCATTCAAAAATGTGGATACCATTTAATTCCTGCAAGTCATGGGAAGGAGAGAACAGCAGTTAAAAGTCAGTCCGCTCTTGCTGAAAACCACAGAAGCTTCCTGGAGTGGACCTCGTGGAGTGGGGAGAGAAGGGAAGAAGAAAGTAGAATGAATGCCCACAAGAGAGAAAGGGAAAGAAATGGTGGAAATAGAGATGCATGTGTCTGTGTGTATGTGAATCTAGTCTATTTGTACAGAATAGAGGAAAGCATATATAGTACATGCTTCCAGTTGAGTTCTTCCTTGGCATTTCACTGGTATCAGGTATTGGGAGGGAGGAAGAGGCAGAAAAAGCACTTTAGAAAATATAACTGACAGCAAATTAAATGACAATGATTTTGTAGAAAGATGTGAGGATAAAAGTAAAAAAGAACAGTGCCTGGAATGAGTTAAAGTTTTGGCTGACGATTATTAGCAAAGCTGCTGTAACATGCAGTGGTGTTTTCATCTTTACTTCAAATTGAATCAAACCGTGGCTGCTAGATTGTACACAGTGCCTGATGGTGGATTGCATCACCAGAAGAAACTTTGGGGTAAATTTTCATTTTGAAATGTGAGTTAGACACTTAGATATTCTATGAAACTGATGGAGCCCATTATCTGGTTTGTTATTCAGGTCTTTAAAAAATCCTTTGATGCAGCAATAATTGCATACCTGAGTCAACTGACTTTATGTAAAACAAAGTTTCAGATACTTCTTCGAAATATTGCTCTCAAGCCTGTTACATTTAATGTCATTCAGAGCAGTCCCAAGAAACTTGGAGAAAATTGCATTTTTGCTTTTTACCTAATGCACTGAACATACTCTGTCACAGTTTTATGTCCTTGTCATTACACAAAGTATTAACTGTATTTTTCTAGTGAGCTACCATTGTTAGTAATATAACTTTTGCATAAGCTGCAGAGCTGTATTTCCTGAATTACAAAGTGGGATGAATAAACCAAATGATGTGATTGACATTCCATGCAACTAACAGAACATAGCACTATAAGTAGTGATGTTTAGTCCGCCCCCCCAGGCTCATTGAATTCGGTAACTGTCTACTCGTGTGCACAAAAATTATTTCAAGATCATACCCAAGGTTAAATCATGGGAACTTGGAAATGGGAAACTTTAAAAATACTTTCAAAAATAATACAAAGGGCCAGCTGAAACTAATGGGAAATTTTCCATTTACTTCAAAGGCAGTAGAATAGGATCATAGCTGTGAAGCTTCATACATAAGAAAGGAATCTGTGTCTATGATCTTGTACTTGTTTCTCAAAATTGTTTTATTATTACAGACCACTTTCTTTTACCAGTTTTAATAATTTATGACTTCTCTAGAAATAATGTGCATAGTCTTGCAGCCCAGTGCAAATAGAACTATCTTCCCCTCAAAAATATATGTGAAGTATTATAGAACTTGAATATTTAAAATTAAGTAATATAATCACTATCATTCATGGTAAAGTCTAACTTGTCCTCTATTAATAATACCAATAATAATATTGTTGGGAAAGCACACAGAGCTAGATGTTTTTTCTAGATTATTAGCATACAACATTTGAAAGAAGGTCAGAATGGAGGCTTTTTTTGTTGTTGTTCTTTTAAGAGAGGAAGGACATTCACTTTCTCAAATGTTATTACTGGATTGTGGCATCAATTTAAAAAAAAATAAGTATTTCTCCACAGATCTTACATTTAGAACTAAACCTGAAAATCTTTGTTAGGTGCTAAACATTATACAGCTCCTTTTGACTTGTTTTTTAAAATGTCTGTGTAATCCCTTAGTCAGACCTTGGTGTGAAATGTAAAACTATTGTACAGTGTGTTCTCTGCTGGACGAGCACAATAAAATGGCTTGTTTTCAAGAGAGAATTTGGCACTGGAAGCAGAAATTTCTGAAAACTGTATGTTTTTGCATTCCTTTTTTCTGGGTGTTTGGGCACATTTGCATAAGTTTGAGGAGTGAATTGTAATATGTTGTTTTCATCTTACATATAGTTCCATGAGCATTTCCACCAGAAAATCAATTGTAGGTATTATGAGCACTGCACATGAAAACATAAGCTCTCTGAATGTGACCAACTGCAAATAATAAGGACACTTTCAATACTAAGCTATTTCATTGATGTAATTTGCAGAATATTTTGTTGTAGAATTACAAATAATTAATGTATTTTTTAAAATAATGATATTTTAATCAGGAGCACTCCGGAAACAAAATAGGAGATGATATTTTCAGCTAACTATTTCAATTTTTTTGTCTCAGTTTGAAGACTAAGATGGCTTATTGAATACTATGTCAATAGAAGTGTAAGTAGTGAAAGATACAAAGATTATTTGATTTGGTCACAAATTTGTCCGCATGATATTGCTAAACCAAGAGTTGGGGTAATCTGCCAATGTGGAGAATCCTAGCATTACCACATTATTAACACATATTACATATGTGTTTTGGTCATGAAGTAAAATAACTGCCATGAGTTCTTCTATATCTCATTCAGGCTACGTTAAAACCTGAAGGCCATAAAATCCGTGCACTTTAATTCATGCGGGTCTCTGTATTCCAGGTTTATGTTTGTTTTCTATTGTGCAAAGTTGACATAGCATGTGCAGCTATTTTTTTTGGCTTTGACTCTGCAGTGCCATTCAAAAAACACAAAGAGAAATTCCTTCTGCAATTCAGAAAAGGTAGACTTGTGACTTTTCAGCATTTAAAAGACTTCTGTCACCTACTGTCAGAGAGACAGGTAAAACCAGCGTGGTCACTAATAGCTGGTACTTAAAGCAAAGGATTTGAATAGTTGCTGTGGCTTTAGGCAGTGTGTGTTTGTGCTGTTCTGTCACACAGCACTATAGTTTCCAAGCTGCGTTAACCACAGAATCAGGGCAAGTTGTGTACTTTTTTTTTTGCAACCTTGTAAATCACACTGTCCATTTACATGCTTTCAGTAAACAAAAAATTTTTGCTAGTGTTTTTGTTAAATTGAGTTCCCTGCTGTGACACCATACTTGCCTTGGATGACTCTGTCCAAGAGTGGCTGCAGGGAAAAACAAAACCAAAAAAATAACAAAGCTGGGACAGTCAAACCTCAGGCCATAAGGGCCACATCTTCAAAGTTGGATGTCTAAGCAAACAGAACATTTGGTTTCATTGATTGGATGCGACACGGAGACAGGAACTTCCAACTTTTAATTTTACTTGTACTCCTGTCTCACTTTGCAACCCTTAAGCAACTTTACTTAACTCTGAGGAAGATCTAGCATGACCTTATTTAAGAGTTGCAACACCAAACCCAAAGGCCAAGGGAGATTTTAGATCCATTTTGAGTGGTCTTCATTCTGGGCTGTTCCAAGGTTACAAGAAGGCCTCCTGAAGGAAGCTCAGAATTACTTACCAATGTGGTACACTTAGGTAAGATCCTAAGGCCTTATTTCCTGGGTCTTATCCTGCATTTCTTGGAAAAGTCTAAGATGGTTGTGACATTGGCTGTGACAAACCAGTTTCCTCTGAGGAGACTAAAGGTTTTCTGTAGTTCCTACATTCTGTCATGATGCTGCATGCTGTCCACAGCTGAACACAAACCATACAGTCGTGGTGTCTCAGATTCTCAATGGAAATTGAAAAATAAAAATGCTTTTTGAATTCCAGGAGAAGATTCCAGCTGGGATTTTGCAAGAGATAGGTTAGCTAACCCTCGGAACAAAAGCACAAGGTCTTATATCCCAGGAGCAAATGGGAAGGGCCACAAAAATATTCACAGCGGGAAGGACAAACCATACATCAGCTACTAACCAATGTATTGCTTTTCAGTGACAGGGCTGCCTGCAAAAGCAAGGATCTGGACTCTGTGACCCAGTAGGTCAATCCTGGTCCTGCATTCCCATAAAACACAAATGAAACAGGGAATTAGCCTGTATCCTGCTGGCAGCCATCTGGTCAGAAACACGGTCAGTGTTGTCATTCCAGGGTAGAGCTCTCAACCCCCAAACTGACAAATATAAATGAATACCTTCACAAAGCCAGCACGTGAACGTATGAGGCCTGTCCTTTTGACTCATTATTTTGAAGATGAAAATCCAAATCTTGGCAAGTTTAGAAACAAAGTATCAGAAAAGAAAATTTCCTTCTTTTTTTTTTCTACTGTGATACTGCATTAGTGAAGCCTGTAGTACTGCCGGAAACCCTGCTTCTTAGCCTGTTCAACACAAGTCAGCAGAGGACAATTCTTGCTTATTTTCATCATCTTTGTAGTATGATACCTGGGACAGCCTACCCACACCGCTTGATGGAGAATAATGTTTTTAGCTGCTTGATTTCATTTTCCTTTCTATTATGCTCAGGAGAGATGGAATTGTTGTAAATATTCAAGTGGGAAGCCAGGTGGGATAATTGGATTAATCAGTCATATTTACTTAATGCTCACATTGAGTTTAAGAAACACGTCCACTGGTTATAGGCCTGATTTTAGGTTCTGACTTGCAAGCATGCCTCTTCTGATTTTATTGTGGATGTTGAAATACTTGTCATTTCTTTTATGGCTCCTTCTCCTGTAAGCTGTGGGTCTAGAAAAAGTTCAGCTTTTCTTCCCTGAGATGCAAGACTTTGTGATTATAGGGATGTGAATAGTGCTTGCAAATATGAATTCTAACAGCTGTCCAGATCATCACAGCATTTCTTAGAAAAATAAATTATTTCAGTAGTTAAACAACACAATTTAGAGCTCCTCGAGGTTCAGGGGTGTTCTACTTGCCATACATTAGGAGATGGTCTCATTTTAAATCCTTTCTTCACTTGCTGCTTTTGACAGTAAGGTGATTCTCAACCTAGCAGTTTATTAGAGAAAAAACTGTCTACAAAGAAGAGCGCCTGAAGAGCAAAGTTCTTTTTTGTCAGTCAAGTGATGCTACTCTGTCCAAGCACCCCTTTTAGAGGTATGCCTGACTTCTCCTGGCTCAGTAATGAATCAAACATTTGGTGCTTAATTTAGTAAAGAGAAATATGTCTATCATACATGCAACTGCCTCTGCTTCCTACTTTTCCTAAGGAACAGCCTAAAGTTGCCACCTCATTTTTCACCCATTTTCACACTCATCACCCGTTTTAATGACCTCTAGCTGGACACTACTAATCTAGTCTGGATTAGAAACAATGATCAGAAGTTGAATAATGATGTATACAATGGCGAGTATGACTGTGCCCAACAGATTGTGGGATATAATGATCTTTTAGCAGTAAAGCAGTGTTTGACATTCATGGGTATGTTAACACTGTAAGACCGTGTTCTCTATGTCCAGCAGTAGCTGATGCAAAAACTGAGCTCTCTCAGACACTGCAAATACTGCATGTGATGTAAATTTTCATTTGTGATCACAACTTTGTATCTGTGTTTTTTAGAGGAAGAGAATATAAGTGAGCATTTTTTGCTGTTAACAAGCATTTACTCACTGTGAGTACCATACCTGTCAAGAGACCATCTCTGAAGTGAAGTGAGCTAGTGAGCAAGTCCTTCTTAAAATGACTCAGACAATCTTCCCAGCAGTTAAAAAGGAAAAGACATAACCTAAAAAGTTCACAGATTTCATATATACTATATATCATCTGGTCTAATGTCCTCTTTCACCAAAGGCCAGGCAAGAGTCTGAGAAGAAAGATCCCATCTATATCATACAAAGAATACAAATAGAATTGAAAAAAATAATTTAATGATGTTTATGTAAAGTTTAAAGAAATAAAAATGACAGATACATTCAAACTGAAACCCTATATTCAAAACAGTCTGAGCTTTAAGGCAGTACAAACCTATATACAGACATTGTGGCTTGGATTTTTCTCTGCAGGAAAGGTTCAGAGGTCATTGAAGAGAAGAGTCCAAAACATTATGATATGTTTCAGTTACTTCTGTGGTCACTACTTTGCTCTATAAAGTTTCCAATCCTTTAAAACTAAAGCAGGACATTGCTATTTAGGGAACTAGAACTTACTGTAGTTCTGGAAGAACATTTTCGTGTCAATATTTTACTATTTTATTTTTGTTCTTACTTGAAAAACTCATGGCCTCAAAAGCAGAATAGAGCAGTGAAGTCTCCCTTTTCCTTTTTGCTGCATCTGGAAGGCATGGGTGTAAGTAGCAATTGCTTAAGAATACATTATTTGGTCATTTTAGGTTTAGTATTATATTTATGGTCATTAGCAGTTCTCCAGAGTTTCAAAATGCAAAATTGGAGCTGTGTCAATAGCTTTTAAATCACCAGATACATTACAGGATGGCACCATATTTAATTTCTGAAACAAGTACTATGCAAGTTTAATGACCAGGTCCATGCATGCTACATTTCCACTGTTGTGCTCAGTCCCTAGTTCTAAACATAAAGTGCGATTCACCAACAAGATAAGAAATACCAAATTAACACTGACCAGCAGTCCATCTAGGTGAGAGTTTTTTTTCCCCAACAAAGAAAAAAAAATTTTTGAATGGCTTTTTGCCATCTATTTTCCCCTGCCGCTAACAGTGCCTGAACTAGTCATATTAGGTGGTGCATCCCTTCCTCTTCTCTGTGAAGGAATCTGTTTAAAACCAATGAAATTGTTTAAGCTGTTTTTAAACCTACTAAAACTGTCTGTGGAACAGACAGGCCTATATTAGCAAATTTAAATTTTCTATCTGCTGTGTGAAGGATTAGTTTGTATTATCTGTTTTAAACAAATATCTTACTAATTTAAATGAATCTCAGAGGCTCTTGGTATTAAAACAAGATTTTCGTAGAAGAAATTTCTTCATTCAGTGCTTGTTGTGCAGTGAGATTCAGGAACTTCTCAGATGAAGATTGATACCTGTGAATTTACAGTTAATTTACACAAGTATCTATGCAAATCACATTTAATTTTCTTTCGTTATAATGTAGTTCAAGGATTTGTGAGAAGCGAACTGGGAAAGTGACCAGAACAAAGTGAATATGTTTAAACAACCATGGCTTAGTCAGTCCTTGTCTGTTCTTCAAAAATAGCTGCTTATTTGTAACAGTAATGAATGCTGTTGCTTTGGCAAGCCTTCATCCTTCATATAAGCCCTACACAGAAGATTTGAGCAAATTTTAGGGAGGGAGAAGTGTTAATGCTTAAAATATTTGCTGTGAATGTGGAAAGAGATTATTTTTTATTTTTTTTTTTGTCTTGAATGCAAGATGTTTTTCTGCTTCACTGGAACAGAAGAGGGCAATATCTCCCAAGAGGCTCAGAAGCCTTGAAGAGAATTGCTGCCAGGGTGGGTTAGTTTAAGCCTGTGTTTGGATAGAGCATGTGTCAGTATCTCTCAGGATGTATGGTATTAGGAAGTGCAGTTCATTTTGATTGAACTTGCAAGGAAAGGATTTCTAAAATAATTTTATACAGTAAACAAACTCCACTGCTGTCAGCTGAGCTCATTCAAGCTCTTAGGAGTCAATATGTCTGTTATCCTCTGGATTAGCTGTAACTGTTTCATTTTTTGTCCTTTATTATTTCACACAAAATTTTGAATTAAGGTCAGCTATTTACTGTAGTGGGTCAGAGAGGTCTAGATAGATCCAGAATGAAATGTCTGATTATTTCTGCCAAATCCAAAATGAAAGGAAATGTGTGCACGTGTGCATGTCCATGTGTATGTGTGTGCATGTATGAAGGCTCAGGTGACTTCTCCCCTTCATATTTACTCTAGTACTTATTGCCATTTTTGTTGTCTAGGCTGTGTGTCCTGAGTAACACAACACAGACACAGCAGCCCAAAGGCAGGAGTACTTGTGCTGTAAGAAAATTTCCTTTGGGTAATGAAAGCAACATATGCAGCTACTCTAGTTTTCAGAATCTGTTTTCCAGGCTTCTTACAGGCTCCACTGCTATTCATCTATCCTTTTTTTCCTCATCTGCTCCATAGGTATCCTTCCATACATGCATGTATGTATGCAATATGAAATTAAATAAGAAGGTGCAAACTTAAAACTGCTGTTATGCTTGTATGCAATAGGAAGATTTCCCTAGCTATCACAGCTGATTTTTTTTTGTGCCGTTACCTTATAGACCCCTATACAAAATGTGTGGAGTTCAGAACAGACAGCACATGTAAAATTGTTAAAAATGCCAAAGGTTGGATGTAAAGTTAATACTAGCATTATATTCTATATCAGTAGTTTACAACAAATATATACCTTACTACAAAAAGAGCAAGTAAAAACTTGTGTCTCCAGTATTACAAATTTCTATGTAGACATATGTCAAGATCCATGATTTCTCATGCTTACGAAGACATTTCTATGAGTGACCTACCTCAGTTTTTAGTCCAAGCGAAAAAAAACATCCTCAAACCCCCAGATTCTTAGCAGGTCTTCATATGAGGTCAATTTAAAGTACCCAGTGGTCTACACAGAAAACATAAAAGAGGGTCTTCTGATTTGATTCATGCAGTGACCTGAATAGAGTGCTCTGGAAACAGAAGGAAACAGTAATTGTATTTTTGAGCAGGCATATTTTGTTGCCTGTAGAATAGCTTAAAACACTATTTCTTTATTTTTTTTTTAATATTTCATCTCCTGACCCTCTCAGGTTTTATTGTGCACTGCCTCTCTGCTTTCCTGAACTCATTCAAGATGTGTAGTTTTGTATAAGCACAAAATGCTGATAAGAATACTGCTGTGATTCCTTGTAATAATGACCATGCTGAAAAGCAGCACAAGGACACATATTGATAAGGAGTCCATTGCCTGAAATGCTTTGGCATATGTCAGATGGAATTTGATTTGGGCTGAAGGCCAACTCCAGGCTTTTGCACCTCTTAGAACCCACTTAAAAGCTATTACGTTGAGCATGAGTCTTTTGATGGCTGTCTGCACAAGGCTGAAGATCACCCACTGAGCAACACTAATGGTAGAGGAGTATGGTTTTTGGTCTACCGCTGGTAGGTGACATTCATGGGACTGCTGGCAATTTTGATCTCACTGATGCAGCCATACACAGAACTCAAAGGCAAATGGGATAAGTGGAAAAACAAAGCTGAATTGTTTTCTATGCTCTCTTCTGTCTTTGTCAGGATTCATTCAACATGAAGGCTTTGAACTTCCTAAGTGAAATAAGCTTAGATGAGCTCTTTAAATAAAAGTCAGAGCAGCTATTGAGAAAATATAATGACAAATATAGATAGAGTAGAATACTAGGGCTTTATTTTACTGTGACCTGTTTCTTCATAAACACACATAGATGGCAGGCTCTTTCCTGTCATTTTACATTATTATACTTACTGCCATTACTGTATCGTCTTTGCTAATGGTCAGAAGACTTGCAATGCTGTGCAGTGTGTGAAACTATTCACACAGACTATTTTGTCCTGAAGCCATCAGCATGAGGCAGAAGAAAAATTGGCTGGAGCATCACATTTCTAGCTTCTGGAAATATAATATCCATTTGGCTCTGCTTTGTCTTTGTGCACTTCTTGTGTTGGCAGCATCTCTACTCCTTCAAGGAAAGAGTAAAGCAGGAAAAATACAGAGAAGTGACTTTAATCACAGCTGCAGATGTGAACACCATTTCTTCTTCTGCCTTATTTTTAATTCCCCAGGGAACTGAGCTGCTGCCAGAAATTAAAGGCAGCTAGTAGTCCCTTAGTTGATGTAAACTGTTGCAACCAGTGTTTAAACATATAGTCTGTACTCCTTCATCCTGCAGGAGCAGTCCTTTTCCTGGCTGACACTGCCTTTATATATTAATTTGTGATCCCTTAAGACCTCTCGTGATCTTGTGGTTTTAATTCCATGGCTGAGTATCATTGGGTTAGAAAAGTCTATTTACTATTTCTAGCTTATTCTTATTTCTTCTTGTACCTAAAACTGAAGGTCCCCTCCATTAAATTCTGTGTGCTTCCATGCACCCTTGCTTTCTCAAATAACTTTGAAGTTAAATTGGAAATCTGAATGACTGCTGGGGAAATGTAGTATTATACGTTTTCACAAATCAGAACCAAATCAGAGCAAAGTGCCAAAAACTTTGCTCTGTCAGGATCAGGACTTGGGAATTCACATCCTCAGTGCATCAAACAAATTCTTTAATCTTGCCGCTTACCATATTTTCCTCAATCCTTTTATTCCTCAAATCTGTTCATTTTTACAATATGTGCTTGGCTATCAATACTGTAAAGAGACAACAGGACCTTCTCACTGAAAGTAGTTATCGTCATACAGATACTGGAATCCTGAATGAAAACAAATAATAAATATCAAAGCCAAACAAAATTAACTAAAAAAAATTAAATCTGTAAATGGTCCATATCCCTGGTGAACTATTCTCCACTACTGCCTCTGGTGTTTATTTTCTATCCGTACTCCAAGGGATATCATTGATTTTACTGGTGCCCAAGTAAATAGCAGATTCTGAAAGCATGCCGCCACAGGAGGGATGTTTTTGTATTGTTCCAAATAGTTGCTCTTATATCTTTATTTTTCCATATTGCTGTAAAATGTTCTCTTTTTTTTTGGTTAATTCTGATGATACATGGGAGCACAAGATCTTTCCTGTATGACATGCTCTGATGTCATTCCTTGGATAGTGAAAATACGTCACTTCTTCACTTGTGTATAAATAAAAGTATAATTGGCTCACTGGGAAAAGATAACAAATCCAGATCCCCAGACCATTATCAGGCACTAGTGACAATGAGATATTGTACCGTTGATAAATAATTCAACTATTTAGCTGAATAGGGATTTCAGAAGCTTAGCTGTACATTCCTAATCCATCTTTCTTTATTATTTTCATAATATATTTCCCCTTTTCTGTTGACTGGCTAACTGATGGCAAAAATTTAAAATGCCTTTTTTTTTTTTTTTTTTTTTTAATAACTTTCTGTTCACCTTTTACAAAGGCTGTGTCATTCATATAAGCAAAATGTGTTCTCTTGCTGGGAAACATCTGTTGTTCAGTGGTCCCTTAAGTGACTGCCTTCTACATGATAGGTACTCTGAAGCTCTTAGGGTGAAAACAGCTTTATTAATTTTTCTTGATAACTCCTTAGCAGTGTTTATGGAGTAGTTCTTGGTACTGGGAAGAAACAGCATATAAGTAATATTAAAAGGAGAAGGAGAGGTCTCCATCTGGCTTTGTTGGAAAGATGAATGCATACTTTCACCTTTATTTATATCAAGGTGCCCAAGAAGTTGAGGAGCAGCTAGTGCCATGTTTTCTCTCTGGGCCATATGCTGTAAATAGGAAAGATTAGAACATGGTAGTCCACACTTACTTGCCTAAGACCCCAAATGGATGATACCCTACAAGGTAATGTGACACCATGCAGAATCTCATCAGTGATGTAGCAACATGCAACACATTTAAAATGTATCAAGATGTTGTCTCCACAGAAGCAATGGTTAGTCATTTAGGTCACTAAAAGCAGCTCTTTCAAGTTATGAAAAGATGTTTTACCAGGCTGTCCACATATCTCTAGATAAAAGCAAAATGTTTGCTTCACAGAGTAGAATAATTTATAGGTAGGAAACAATTTGCTTGCAAAGAAACAGCAGGTTGCCTTACTTTTTTCTTAGTACAAAATGCATTATACTAAATATAGTACAGAAAATTTGTGTTCTGAAACAGGAATTATTTTAGTCTTTTAGTTTTAGTCTTTTTAGTCTTTTTAGTTTTTCTCAAACAGACATGTCCAGGTTTTGTCACAAAAAGCTGGAAACCCTCTGGAAAAATGAGTGAGCAAAGAATATCTTTCTTTTATTTTTACTATGTTAAATGCACCTGACCAGAGGAAGATAATTCCACAACTTTCATGGTTTTAAAATGTGGTATATAAACACTTATTAATTAATGCTTTTGTGAAATAAAAGTATGTACAATCTTACCTTTTTTTCTCTGTCCTTTTTTCTCTCTCTGTCTCTGGTCATAAATGATCAAAAAGCATTGGACCTCAGGCATGTTTCCTATTGAAAACATAATCAAAACTGGCAAATGTCCATGAGACACTTTGTCTTTAATAAAATCACATATTCTGATAAAAATACATTTTGTTGAAATATTCCAGATAGCTCCTTATGTAAGTTTATTTTCATCTGCCATATCCAACTTTCTCAATCCAGCTTTGCATTATCTCATAGTACATTACTAAGTTCATGGAGTTTCAGATAAGATCCATCAAAATTATTTCACCAAAGATGAAATAAGTTCTTTGGGGATGAAAGACTATGGAATTCATTCACCACCATACTAAGCAGATAATTCTAATTTTTTTGGCAGATTTTTAAAGTTTCATACAGTGCAGTAGGAAATTAGTGAAAAATTAGACTAGACCTTGGGGGAAGGTTAATAGAAGAAACAAACAACCCTTTGATAGTAGGTGCAATACTCCATTTAATATGAGTCCTGGAGGTGATCATCTGTTCATCTTTGCCCACTGGAGTGAAAAATACCGTGATGGTTACCATGTGCAGTAAATTTTCAACAATCAGAAATTTTCTAATGAAAGCAAAAGTATTTCCTTACCCATAGACTAATGCAGCCTGAAGTAGGATATGGACCATTTCTTCAACATTTTCAGTTACATCTTCCATAGTCTTTAATTTCTGTTTTTTGTTACTAAAAATAACCTCGTTCTGACATACATTGACTATGGCAAAAATTATATTCACCTACAGGGCATCTGTATACACTAGCAGGGGTGAATTTTTCCATTACAGACTGGAAAAATGGGTATTTCTGGTCTCAGAGATTTAGTAATTATCACAGATGATACGGTATTGATGAAGTTATGTAACATCAAGTTTTGAGAATATCTTCCTTCTGTCATAAATAAATAACAAAGTAAATCTAGTGGAAGTGGTCCCTGCCCATGGCAGGGAGATTGGAACTAGATGATTATAAAGGTCCATTTCAACCCAAACATTCTATGACTCTATAAATGCGGGAATTAAGATGAGTTAGCCTGGGCAGTCTCTGTTCTCCCCAGCTGAATTTTTACCCCTCAAGACCCACTTACGGGCAAATCTGAGAAGCTGAGTAGGACATGTGGCACAGAACCAGTGCCCAGTGCGATGAATGACAGCCTTGAATTCATGTCTGCACCTGAAGCATTATCACCTTTTTTTCTGTAGCTATTTCAGCCCTCCTTCCTGGCAGACAATGGTCAGTCTAGTGATTATGTCTTCTAGTTTATTCTCTCTTTTTACTGATTCCTCATTTTTCACTGATTCCTACTAATCTGTAAAAGGAGGTGAATAAATACAGATATAAATCTACCGTAACTGATCTTTATTTATCAGAAGCCTCTCTTGTTTTTCCATTGCAAACTGCTTCCCCCTCTCCCACTTGCATGCCTCCACATACCCATGCAATAAATGCACTCTATAGCAACCCACAAATAAGAAAAACTTAAAAATGTTGAACCATGCATCAGTTAGAATTCAAGTGGGAAATAGTGGTAATTTTTTAGAATATAGAAATACTAATTTTCCCAGATACAAAGTGCTATACTGCTCAAACGGTGTCAGGCATGTAATAGAGATGCTGTCAAACAAGCCAGCAAATCACTGGTGATCTCAGGCATTTTTGAGGAAGGAGAAGTGTGTGCGTGTGTGTGAGTATGAGTCTCACACTTATTCTTACATTTGTTTATTCAGGAGAGAGAAATTTCCTGCTGTCTCAGCTCCCCCTCCTGGCTGTCAGGAGTCGAGCTCTGTCAGATCCATCCTGTACATGACCCAAATTTCCAAAGACAAAGCTTTTGTGATTATAAGATCATGTTTTTTAAAAGGGGATTTCCTGAAGCCTGCATCCTTCTGGGAAGTGTGTCTGCTTTGTAATTTGCAGGAATGTAGCTGGAAAGAGATAAAAGGCTTGGAGGAGCAGAATGTTAGAGAAGGGCAAGGGGGAGAAAGATGGCAAATGATGTTTTTACACCCATTGTTGCAAAATGTATCACTCTCCTGCCTCCACCAATGCACATCCAAATCCATTTCACTTGCCTTCAGCAGACTACCTGATCTGAGCTTTTCAGAATATTTATAAGTGTAAATTGAGAGGCCAAACCAGAAACGTCCTGATCAGAACAGAAAAGAATGCATGAGGGAGGAGTTAATTTGTGTACATTTGCTGAATCATTTTGCTAGGAGTATTGCAAGTGCAATCATTCCTCTCTGCCAAAGTCTGTCCATGTAGACTTCGAAGTATCTGTAATAGTGTACACCGACACTTTAAGGTTCCTTTCAGTCCTAGCTACTGATCATTATCCTGACATCAGGACTCACCAGGAATTATTTCTTCTCTTCCTTTTTACCTTTTTCTTCCACCTTGCCTCTTCTTCTTACATAATATACTCCCATAACTGTGAAGCAGTCAAAGCTGCAGGCAGGCAAAAGAGCTTCCTGTAGGAGCATTTTGGTTCCTTTGGGTCATTTTCTCTGTGCCTTTGATGCAGAGATTATAGCCTCATATCAAATTGTAAATGCAAAGGTCAAACCTGAGCAAGTAATAGAGAAAAATATACACTAAACCATCAACTTAGGCTCCTAATTGGTTAAAAAAACCCAATAGGATGTGTGTTCATGTGTAGATGTGAACTCTACTTATGTGGGAAGAAGGGATTTGTCAGGGATTATTCTATTATTATTTTTGTTACCAGATGATAGAAATATAGTGGAGAATGCAATTAGATCTGTTTTCTGGTTGTCATTCAATTCCAGATATAATAGCTTTGTACTTACTTTATATTATAATTATGTACAGTGAGATTATGACTTGATTATGACCTTGGTCTGCAGTTAAGCCAAGAAAATTGATTCTGAATGGCTTTGTGCTAAATGATACTGACTGGTCTGTGACTGGTAGAAGTGAAAAGAGTAGATATGACCATTTGATTTTGGTTTTGCTTACCTTTCAGTTTATGCTACATGGCACACAGGTTCAGATAAAAGGATGCAATGCTAGAAAGAGCCGTGCTGAGTGGTTATAATATCAGAGAAAAATCTTGAATCCCTAAGACCTATTTTTCATTATTTGCAGGATTCTTTGAAGGAGAGAATAACCAAGCATTGTTAACTTTATTCCCTCAAAAAATTAATAGCCTTAACATAAAATATGGAAGACAGACAGTGTAGCTTCAGGAGCACAACAAAACCTCTGCGCTTATAACATAGGACTATATGCAGGCTGTGCTGCATATGCTGTCTCCTCCCTTGATTCCCTGTTACATCGTCTTAACATTAATATGTTTGCAGGCAGCTATAGAGACCTTGACTCCAGACATGTGGGACTGTGTGCTTGGAAAGCTGTATCCTGAAAGGTGCTAGAATGGCCCTGAGGGTGGCTTTGGAGTTTCTTTAGATACCATAGACACAACCACTGAGACTATACTGGGCAGGGAAGTAGGAAAGTGTTCCATAAGCAAGCTGATTGTGTGAGCTTTTTTTTCCTCTATACCACATACTTATGATTTAGTAGCATTTTGAGTAATACATTGGAACATGTTTATTTATTGAAGATAAAATATTTCATGGCTAAGCACAGCAAGGTGACTAAATCTTGAAGTTGTGTGGATGCATCTGACCAGTGAAGGGGAGCCGGGTAAAACCTTCACCTTTCGAAACTGCAGCCAGGTGTTTCAACCTTTAAATACTATCATCAAAATATGTGAAAGCAGCTATTCAGTTCAAGTGCTGAGCAAAAGCAATTTAAAAATTTTTATCTAGTACACAAAGACAGAATTGTTTTTGTCCAGCTAGCATTAGTCATGCCAAAACAGAATTCAAATAAGGCAGATTTTAAAACAGACACTCAGATAAAAAATATTGATCAGAAATTACTTGTAAAATATGAAAGGGAACACTTCCATTGAAGTAATGAACTCAGGCCACTAAGTCAAATTTTCAGACATGGCACCCTAAAACATCTGCTTATGTTCTCATCTATTTCCATGTGCTTTTCTCAACTTTATCATAGAATTCCTTAAATCTGAGTGGGATTCAACATCCTGGCTGCTGTGAGACAAGAAATGTCCGAGACACTTGGAAGAAGTGTCTTGTGCTCCAAGGATGATCTAGTGAAAAATAAGAGAAATAAAATTTCCTTATCCCAAACAGGGTAAGGGAATAGAAGCAAAAATTACAAAAGTGATGATGGACAGATACACTGTTATTGAGGCATTTGCTTGTTGACTTTTTAGATTTTAACTTAACCACAACAGATTCATTTACTCTCATCCTCTCTTCCTAGATTTTCTTTAAGAAACTTCTGGCTTCACAATAAACAGTCACTGCCATCTATAGTTTATGAGTTGATTCCTGAGATTTCCAATCATTAAAACTAAGGATATTGAGTGCCCTTAATTCCTCCACTTCCAGAATTCAACTTCTACAAATGATCAGTTCATTCGCAGAAAGACTCAGTTCAGGTCTTATAAGAATATTGAAAACAGAGCTCGCCTTAGGATGCCAATGTGGCAAGGATACGGAGAAAGCTCAGCTATTCTACCTGCCTTCAGTTTTGGCAATTTGCTAAAGAACAAACTGTTTTAGCTTTTCCAGCCTTCTAGAGTTTGCAGAGGATTTTTTAAAACAAAGTAGATTGTTCAGCTCTTCTTATTATTTTATTGTCTTTGGGGTAGAGATTTCTAACACAGGGATACAGATCCCTTTTCCATTAGGTTCCCTTAGATTTACTGAAAAATACTGCAATTATCACCACTACTATGAGTTATTATTAGATAGCTGTAAAAGACTACTCAGGTAAAGCTTTTCCCAAATAATGTATTTAAACACATTCACTCGTATTCTGGCTTCCTCGTTCCTTCCCTCTGTCACTCCTCTGTCAACCCCAAGGGCGTAAATATGATTTGGCTTTGTGCTTGTTCTTAATACAATCAGCAGTATTTACGAATGCCTATTTTCTAAACTGAGTTTTATAGTGTTGGTTTATTAAGGGTTGATAGCTGGAGATTAGGATACTGGCATGAATAAAAGGATTGTCCTTATCATTAAACAGTAGTGACAGGAAAGCTTTAACTGATCTCTAAGGGTAAAATCTATATAACAGTAAAAAGGAGATAAACTTCCAACGTGCGGTTAAATTTAAGCGACGGTCCAGTCAAAGCTCTTTTACTCGTACTATCAAATGAGAAGTGCTGTAAATTTCACCTGATTTGCTAGAATCATTACTGATATCTCTTATTCTGATGTCACATTTACCTAGGTGAGAAGCACTCTGGGAAGAGTCCTAGAATAAGGTGAATGCACAAATCAGTTTTAATGTGACATTCCTTCCTTCAGAAAGTCCCAGCAAATCAGAAGCAGCAGTTGCCTGTGGCTGCTTATCCTCAGCTGGGCTTTCTATCATACCCAGGAGTCAAATAAAACCTAATCAGCAATCTGACTTATAATCGGAAGAGAGCTTAGCACAGGGTATTGGCTTTGTTAGGAGGTATAGACTGTCTCTCTCTGATAATGGAAAAGGAGCAAAAGAACTGCTATTACTCTGTGTGGTCCTGAGCATTTCACAGGAGGCTCTGTATGTTCTCTCTTGTTTTAAAAATACAGTGTCATGATGGATTCAAATAGTACGATCTAGATGGGAGCCAGGCTATATTAAAAGTAGATAAACTGTCACACTTAGGCACATATTAGAATATAATCCTGTTAGATTTTCTCTACAGTATCATGTCATTTTACATAATTGAAAAGACACTGTCCTATTGAAATATGCCTGTGAGAGAGAAATCTTTGGACAGTGGGGTTGCTAATCTTAGGACAACACAGAGTAGAAGCTGCCTTACAAAATAAGTGCATTTACAATTTGAATTCATAATTATAATCTGCAGGACTTTTCAGGTTCTCACTTTTTATCTGCAACCATTATAGCCTTGAGGATGATACTTCATGATACCCCAGGCAAAAATATTTTAAAACATTATTTCTATTCACTGGTATTCTGTTTTCCTGAAATCTGAGTGAATGAGTTTTGATTTGGGTCAACAAAATATTGAAAAATTCTTTACTTGTGTAACTGCAATTCAAGACACTGAGGTCTATACGTGCCTGGTACTTGCAAGGTTTATATCCTTCATTAGGTTCAAGTATGTAAAATGCAGCATTTCTTTTTTTTTTTTTCAGTCATTGGAAACAACATATAGCAAGGCAAGGTAACAGAATATGTTATAGCATGCTTCAGCAGGTTGAACTGTTTGGTTATATATTTGAATAACAAGTATTAGCTGGGAAGGTAAAAGTTAAAAACCAAAGACGCTTAGAAACTGAGAATCTGCATTAAAGAATTTATGTATACTAAAGCTATCAGTTGTTTATGTAGCCATTCATAGACAACTGTAAAGCAGAATTAAAATAAGTATCTAGCCTTTATGGTTTCAAAGAAATCTCTGCTGCAAAAGTGCTGTAGTTTCAGCTTATATTCTAAAACAGTACCTCAGCAGATGTGAGCATGTTTCATTTAGTTGTAAGCTAATTCTGAAGTCTGTTGGCAGCACAGTTCATATCAGAAGCAATATCAAGGTAACAGTTGTAGCAACTGTATGATTTACAGCAGAGTATCTTGTATATGTGGATTACCACACTTATTTAAAAGACTCTCCTCACTGTAGTGAGGTGCAATAATATAACAGTGTGCATTAATATGGAAAATATACATATTAACATTACAGAAATAAAAGCAGAACTTCCCAGAGGCTGACATGAAATTAAAAATTGCAGAGCATGATTAAGTAATATGGCCAAGAGTCTACTCTGTCAGATATCAGTGAATAACACTAATGGAAATCAGTGGTTCTGCAAAAGAAAATAAAAATAAATACCTGAACAAAAATTTCCAGTTAAATGGGTTAGCTTTAGTTTTATAGAATGTATTAGTTTTAGGATTTGAAATAGACTATGGGAGTATAAAGACTCTAGGTACAATGTACAAACACAAGTGATAGATCTAGCTTTCTCTGAAGTCACTGAAAAGTCCTTCAGTCACTGCAATGACTTTGCATCAAATCTATTTCAAGACTATTTAACAGTAATATTAAGCAATGTTTAATATTAATGCCCTTTTTTTCCAGGAAGCTATAAAGAGCACAGCCTTAGAATAGTTTTCCAAGGGGCTTGATCTTCCCTATTAAACATTTCATGCTATTCAGCCTTTTCTTTTTTCTTTTCTTTACAGGCAGGCCAGATACAGCAGATAGCTGATATGAGGACTTGCTGACTTCAGAAAGCTGAGTGTAACACCAACAGACTTCAGTGAAAGGAAATATAACCCTTCCAAGCAACTCATACACAGACGACTTTTGCTAGCTTTAATTAATCCGTTGCTCACCTGCAAAGACACAGCTATTGCTTTTTTCAGCAGACATGGAGGAAGGCAACAAACTTTGTAATCCTGGCTAATAACACCGTGGCTTTCTTATCAAAGTAAGAGGCCAGTTATAAAAGGATTATTTTATACTTTGCCTCCAGGACTTTAACTCTGGACCTGAACACTGGACATAAATAGAAGCCAATTTTGAGATTTTGCTACCTGTGCTTTATTATTGTTATCAGTTCTCTTATCATTTTGGTACTTAATTTCTTGAAATTCGAAATGGGTTCCTGGACTAGAATGTGGCCCACAGATTGTGCTGTTCTCATGAAATCATGGCTTATTTTTTCCCTGGGGCTCTACATGCAGGTCTCCAATACTATGGCCTGCCCAAAAGTGTGCCGCTGTGACCGAAACTTTGTCTATTGTAATGAGCGAAGCTTGACCTCAGTGCCTCTTGGGATACCGGAGGGTGTAACCGTGCTCTACCTCCATAATAACCAAATTAATAATGCTGGATTTCCTGCAGAGTTGCACAATGTCCAGTCTGTGCACACTGTCTACCTGTATGGCAACCAATTAGATGAATTCCCTATGAACCTGCCCAAGAATGTCAGGGTTCTCCATTTGCAGGAAAACAACATTCAGACCATTTCTCGGGCTGCCCTTGCCCAGCTTTTGAAGCTGGAAGAGCTGCATCTGGATGACAACTCCATCTCCACTGTTGGTGTTGAGGATGGGGCATTCCGGGAAGCCATCAGCCTCAAGCTTCTGTTCTTGTCCAAGAATCACTTAAGCAGCGTACCAGTAGGCCTTCCAGTGGACTTACAAGAACTTCGGGTAGACGAAAACCGCATTGCTGTCATTTCAGAACTGGCCTTTCAGAATCTTACAAGTCTGGAGCGTCTGATTTTGGATGGCAATCTCCTTACTAATAAAGGCATAGCTGAAGGCACCTTCAGCCACGTCTCAAAGCTCAAGGAATTCTCAATAGTGCGGAATTCACTGACTTACCCTCCTCCTGATCTTCCAGGTACTCATCTGCTAAGGCTCTACTTGCAGGACAACCAGATAACCCATATACCACTTACAGCCTTTTCAAACCTCCACAAACTGGAACGTCTTGATATTTCCAGCAATCAACTTCGGATGTTGGTAAAGGGGGTATTTGATAATCTCCACAACCTGAGGCAACTCACTGTAAGGAATAATCCCTGGTTGTGTGACTGCAGTATTAAGTGGGTCACTGAATGGCTCAAATTTATTCCCACTTCCATAAATGTACGGGGTTTTATGTGCCAGGGACCAGAGCAGGTCCGAGGTATGGCAGTCAGGGAACTTAATATGAATATGTTGTCATGTCCCACCACAACCCCTGGCCTGCCACTTATCATCACCCCAATCCCAGCAGCAGCCATTCCAACTACATTGGTTCCCACCGCATCGGTTCCTTCCCCAAGTAGCAAATATAATCCTCTCACTCCCTCCATAGCCACACTCCCCACTGTGCCTGACAGGGAGGACAGAGAAAGGATGACACCTCCTATATCCGAACGGATTCAACTCTCCATCCTTTTTGTGAATGACACTTGCATTCAAGTTAACTGGATGTCTCTCTTTACTGTGATGGCATATAAGCTCACATGGGTTAAAATGGGCCATAGTCTAGTAGGAGGAATTGTCCAGGAACGAATAGTTAGTGGTGAAAAGCAACATTTAAGTTTGGTAAATCTGGAGCCAAAATCCACTTATCGAATTTGTTTGGTTCCCCTGGATACTTATAACAATTATCGAACTGGAGAAGACACTGTCTGTTCAGAAGCCACAACCAAGGCTTCCTTTTTGAGCAATGGCAGCAACAATCCTTCCAGCCATGAGCAGACAACTTATCAGAACCTGGGCTCCCCATTTCTGCTGGCAGGGTTGATTGGGGGTGCCGTGATTTTTGTCCTTGTGGTCCTGCTCAGCATTTTTTGCTGGCACATGCACAAAAAAGGGCGTTACACCTCCCAGAAGTGGAAATATAACAGGGGACGTCGGAAAGATGACTATTGCGAGGCAGGAACCAAGAAAGACAACTCCATCCTGGAGATGACGGAAACCAGCTTCCAGATTGTCTCCTTAAATAATGATCAGCTCCTTAAAGGAGATTTCAGACTGCAGCCCATTTATACCCCAAATGGGGGCATTAACTACACAGATTGTCACATCCCCAACAACATGCGATACTGCAACAGCAATGTCTCAGACCTGGAGCACTGTCATACATGATAGTGAAAGGAGGTGGGGGTATCTAGGACAAAGAGAAAAAACTGGAAAAGTAACCTTCCAACAACAACGAAAAAATTACATTTGATAAATGTTACCCAGATGCATTTATGCATTTGAATACTCTGTAATTTATACGGTGTACTATATAATGGGATTTAAACAAAGTGCTATCTTTTCTATTTCAAGTTAATTGCAAATGGTTTTGTAACTCTTTGCTTTTTAAATCTTTAAAAAATATTGCTAAGTACTGTACAGGGTTGTACAATAAGAACCCAATGTCATGGCAAAGGAAAGAATGACTCATTCTTCAAACATTAACCACTTTGCTGTCGAAGCTGTCTGAGGGATGTTAAGTTTCTAGATGTCCTGTAGTACAGGAAATTAAGTGCATATTAAAACAGGGTCACTAGGAACAGACAAAAGCAATTCAGATAAAATGGGTACAACCCTTCTGACTTGAACTTGACAGCTGCTATTGAGCTTCAAACCAATTGGAAATACATCCATTCCCTTCTGTCAGTTCTGCATTTTCTACCTCCAACTGAAAGCTGGAGTTCTAAGTGCTACCAAAAAGGCTTTATTCTTGTTTGATTAGTTTTCTCCCAATATACTTGGAATAGGAAAGGTAGACAGAGCTCAGTGTCAAACTCCAAGTGACCTTGGTTCCTATTTGCAAAAACTACTCTGAAAATATCACCCAATGCTATATACTTTCACAATAGAAACTGTTTGTGCTCTTCATTTTGATTAAGAAGCTTTAGGCATTCTCTGACCCTTATCAGTGGGAGATGAAGGTTATCAGTACATAACAAGTAGCTGTCATTAAGTTGCACCTCTCTTTAATAGAGCAGTATTTGTTGACACATGTTCAGGTAAAGCCTGAATGAAGGGAATTCTAAGTGCTCCCAGATCTTCAGTATTCATGTAGAATTTGGAATCAAAAAGCGTAAATTTATGAAAAAATAATGCAAAATATTATGCCAATGGAAAGGTTGCTGTTGACTTTTATGGTTGAAGCCCTGTTTAATTTAGAGGTCTGAGTTATGATCAATGTGGAGAAATAGAGAAGAAAGACAAACAGAGAAAACAAATAAGAAATATCTTTTAAAAATTATTTGTTATTGAAAAGACCTCCAGGTCTCTTATGAATTAAAATATGTTCTACAGGGAAAATTTAGTATAAATCCTGGTTGTTTTTTTTTGTTTTCCTATTAAACTATAGAGAAACAGATATTAACTAGGCATTTGGTTAGCTAAAGAATTTTGAGAACATGAGTACACACTGCCCCTTGGAATTACTGTTCTTCTATCTTAAGCTTTTAGAAGTTTTCCACAATTATTTGTGCTTAGAATTTGCTTTTTGATTCCCTTAAATTCCTTAGCTGTTATAGCTTCAGAGTCCTTGAGCTTTACATGCACTATGTGAAACATCATGCTTTTATTAAAACCATGATGCTGCTCTCAAAATTATATAATGTTCCAGCCACCCTATTGACTGTGTGACTGTCAAGAATTCCGGATTTCTTGCCAGTTCAGTGGTGGAATCTAACTCTTTCTTTCTTTCAGTTTGTTTTTCAGTGTGGCTCACTTTCTCCTTAACTTGGGGACAAGTAACAGTTCACAGCAAAGAGAAAAACAGAGAGAAACAAAACTTTCCTGAAGGAGTGGGGAATGAATCAGAAAACTTTTTAAAGTGACCAGCTAGGGACAAGAACTTGCTAGAAGTGGATTTGAAGTAAAGGCAAAAGCAGTTTCACTGTGGAATATTTAGACTTGTCACTTTATGAGACTGCTTATGTTAGGAGAGGGGTTTAAATCCTTTCCTTTGCTCATTTCACTCAACCCGTTCTTGAAATCCAGCAGTCAATGACTGTGCAGTTTCTCAAATTCAAATTGCATGATAATTTTCTGCTATGGCAAAATTAATCCAGTTACAATTGATAGCAAAGTACAATCATTGTGTAAGGAACTACATCCTCCCCTCAACACCTTTTATAATCATCTTTTGAAATTCCACTCTATATTCTGTATATTTGCTATTTTCTCCAGCTATAACAGGTATTTTAGGCAACCTGTGTGGCTACTGTAATAGTAAAGTCACGGAAATTTTGCTGAATAAAGGCCTGCCATATGATTTCAAATGGTGTAATTCTAGGTAGAAATGTCTATGCAAAGTGTTTTCTCTGTGACTTATTTTCTGAAGATGACAATGCAAAGGTTGATACTTGGTTTTATTTGTTTAACATGTTTTAGCTGCCAAAGCCCACAAGACAAGCAGCAAATAGTTGTGATTCTGCACTCTTCCATTGCATGCTGAAGTTTGTTTGAAATTAAGTAGAGCCAGAGATTCCCACTGGATGTGGATGTAGTATTTAATTTCACTAAAACAACTAGCTATATGTTTGTTTTCAAAAGACATCCTTTGAAAGTATGTGCTTATTAGAATTTCATAGTTCAATGACTGATGCTGGAAGAATCTTTGTACTCCTTGATGAACATCTTCTGTTCTAGGTCTCAGGATACCATTGTTTCAAGATGATCTAGGTCTCTTATTTGTAGCAAATAACTTATTCAGGGAGTTCAGCCTTACTGCAGGTGAATGATCCATAAGCCCAAACTGATGACTACAGATGTGGTTACTGTCCTGATGGGGTGAAAACAGAAGGCATTCACATACTGTTAATTTTTATCTCAGATGATGAATTGTATATCTATCTATCTGTGGACTATTACTTGCCTACCTAGATCAAAAATCAAAAGTATATTAAAGACAGCGTAGTTTATGCTTTTTTTCAGTGTGAAAAAGAATATATTGCTATGTGATACTGACCAAGGTTCTTTTCTATAAATATACTTCTGAAAAAAGTAGCAAAACATTTATATAAAAATTTGTGGATAGAACTGGGAATATTTCAAAACAAATTCACAGTTGTAATAAACAGAAAGGTTATATTTTTCATTTGAATCATGTTTCCCCCAGTTATAATTGCTATCCAGCTGCAAAAGAGTTAACATCTTTCAATGTACAAGATAATTTGGGATATTATTTAAATGAGTGGTTTACAGACAAAATCTTATGCACCTTCCATTGTATACTGCTAATAGCTGAGAAATGTACAGAAAAGATTGCTGAGTGGAATACAGCAAGAGTTTCAGGTGAAATTATGTTAAAAGCAGTATCACAACACTTCAGTGCCCAGTGCTTGGGTTCCTTCTGAATACTTATTTATTTACAAACAAGTCCTCATTTTCACAGACTCACTATAACAAGTATTCCTTGCATGGAGCTTCCCGACAGAAGTAAACACCCAATGAATGCATGGACTTTGTGTTAACATGTTCTTATTGGAGAAATTAGTATTGAATTTCTTCATAAGAATATTTAGGGATTGGGTTACTTTGGACTGAAAAGGTACTAGCAGTTTGTAAGCCAATAAAGGATTATGATGGATGTCATTTAAAATGGAAAAATTGAATAACTTATGCTATTTGCTACTAGAGTAGATCAGCGATGTTTTTTCTCTAAATCACTTTCCCTTTTCATGAGAGAAAATTTCTCCCTCTGAAAAATGTATCAGTTTTAATTTAGCAAACAGAAGAACTTTATGCATATTGTATTGTTGTTATGGTTTTAAGGGTCTACATAAGGCACTTTATTAATGATATCGAAGTGAAAGTTCAGTCTCAGCTTTTGACAGTGAAGTGGTTAATTCCCATTGAATTCTCCATTATAGACTTCTTCACCTTAAATTATAATATAGACGTATTAAAGTTTTTTTCTTTAGAACAGAAGAATAATGGTTTTACTCATGACTTATCTTTCCAGCTTAGTGGAAAAACAAAACAGAAGTGAGTGCTAAACCAAAAGTAATTGTCTCTGAGCCTCATAAAATCCTGCTTGATGCTCTCTTCTAAATGCAGAGATAATCCTAGGAAGCTGATGATCACTCCTTCCCTGAAATCTACTGAACAGGGCACTTTGTATCCCAGGTGATACTACAGGCAATACTGAAACATTTGTCATTAAACTTTTGTACAGCATAGAATGTCTTACTCTTTAAAAGGACACTGGCTAGTAGTCCATATGGAAAACTAGTACAAAAGAGATCTGGCAAGCTTTTATTATACTGGGGCTTTATGGAAATGTGCCTCATGAGAGCTGAATTCTGTTCCTCTCAGAAACAGATAAGTTACTAAACAAATTGTTATCATCACTTGGTCCCAAATACCTGAAGGTGATCTTTCTTAATACTGGTTTTAACTGAGACATGCACACTTGGTTCTGTTCTGTGTTTGATATACTTTCTATCTTTAACATGGAAAAATAGATGGTTTGAAATCTGCGTTATCTGTTTTCTGCAATCTGCCATGTTGCACGCATTGTTAACTTCAAAACCTCACTATACACTATATATTATCTTGTTGACATATTCAGTAAAGAGTTATTTAAAAAATACAACAATCCTACTGTATTTATATGAGCAAGTTGATTAAAAAACTGATGTGAATATCTGAAAGGGAAAACAGAATAAGAGAAATATCAAACTTCTATTTCATTCCTAGAAATATTTTCAAATGTTCTACTGTATGTCCACACTTTCTTCAGATTCTGAAAGATGAAGATTTTCTTATTCTGTATCTCAGAGAGTTAAACCATTTGTTACTTCAATTTCTCATATTTAATCTTATCTTTATAAGATTATCACAT
Source organism: Chaetura pelagica (assembly GCF_000747805.2). Taxonomy (NCBI): domain Eukaryota; kingdom Metazoa; phylum Chordata; class Aves; order Apodiformes; family Apodidae; genus Chaetura; species Chaetura pelagica. The sequence goes on from NW_009952694.1 coordinate 9,530,589, forward strand.
TCTGATATGCATATAGGAAAACACTATAAAACAAGAACAGGTTGCATTCCAGTGTTTGCAATTAATAGGTACACCTAAGCAACTACACATATTTATACAATATATATATATATATGTGGAAGTTGGGGCCCATTATATGCATAGTGATTTGAAAGACACAGTAGACATTCATTCTTGAAAATCTGAAACCTGCCTTTTTACCTATTATTGTCTATTTAACCTGTCTCCTTGAGATCAAATGTGATTTTTTCCCCTTCAAAATTGTTCTTGAATTTTCAGAATGAACAACATTCAGACATAGGCCTTAATGAATTCTTTTTGTATCTTATACCTAACATATACGGCAATACATATGTTATATATAAAGATGTGCTTTAGCTACTTAGAAATTATAATTACCCCTCTTCTAGTTACATATACAAGAACTAATTTTTGACTTTGCCAGAATCAGAAATATCGAATGTTACAAGCTGTGTGATTTCAAAGCTTAAATATTGCTGAGTGTTACAGTTCCTCTGTTCTCTGTCTTAACCCTGAATATCAACTGAAACCACTGAGAGCTGCTGTGCAATACATCCACATCTAGGTCCCCTCCTTTATATGCTTCCCAGAGCTTGATGTTTCTTCTGAGTCAGATTAGACCTCTGCAATTAAACTTTCTTGCCTTACCACTGTAATGTGGACAATAGAGGTCAAGTGAATGATAAACACTTGTGATCATTTCTGTATTTCTGGGGAAGGTAGGGGGGAAAGGTATCACAATTTTCACTTGACAACTACATCATGTAAAATTTTAATAACACAGAATGTTTTATGGTAGTGGAGGTCAGTCTTCATATTTCCTTTTTACAGTTCTAAGGTCAGTTATCTGAAGCTGGTCACACATGTGCATGTATTTATAAATGCCTGGGATTATATACAGAGGATTTAGCTACAAGGAACCCCCAAAGCAAGCACATGGAGGAGTAGTTTTCATTATTGTTCAGTCAACATTTTAAATTGTAACACTAAAAAGGGTTCTTCTGTCTTATAATAAGAATTATGATGCCACATGGAGAAATGACGATCAGTCACCAAAGTATGAGACAGGTATCTTAATTCTACTTGAAGTGCCATTGTCAGTGAAGGCTCAAACTAAAAATCAACAAAATACTTCTATTGGAGAATTTTTTAACAGTAACTCGCATTCCCGAAACAAATTTGCACACTCTTATGGTGAAATTCTGACACAATTGATTTCAACTATAAATCAGGATATTTATAGAAATAATATACATATTAAAAGCATTATTAAGAAACATCAACTAAGTGAGGCACCAGACCTATGTATCTCTTTTGAAAAGCTCAGGAAGCAATGAAATACACTTTACAGAAAATAAGGGGGGAGGGAATTATGTACTGAGCAGCATCATCCAATGTAAAGCCACACAAGATGTGGATATTTAAATGCATGAACAGGATGCTGAGCACACCAAGAATGTTATATTTTACCCATAGACACACATATTTTTTGTAACTCCATATTATGGGTGACATATATGCCTGCAAAAATCATGTATGAATATTAAGAGTTTATAGTATAGTTACACTTTGGTGGGGACATCTCAGAATAAGAAGAATCTTGACTCTGTGCACCTTCCTCTGTATAGAAAGGGTTCATCTGTAGAAGGAACTGACAAAAGAAGAACAAAAGTCATGTTGATTACACTGTTGTGTTTTCCAGAGAGTAGAATGCCTTGAAGAGTGAAGACAGTGTATAAACTATTACAGAAAATCCAGCTGAAATGCATGTGTGTTTGCAACTTTAACATGCTCTGCAGAAGCGAGATGTCTCCAAGATGAATACTAGTCAGAGTGCTAAGTTGAACATGACAATTCTTGAAAAGCACAATTGCCTGATAGATTCTCTTAAAATTTTATATTTATTGAGTGAAATCAATAATTCCACTCCAATAAACTTTCAGCAGATGATCACACAGGTAAAATTATTTGTGATGAAGATTGGAACAGTGTCTAGAGATGGAATGCTGTAGTTTTCATGCTTTGAAACTGCCTTCTTGATGAAGAAAAGGCAGGTTTTGTTCTGTGAAGACAAAATACAGTCATAATGATGGACAGAACATAGAGATACTCTTCATTACTGATATTTACGCACATTTAAAAGGATGCATAAATTTGCTCTATTCATATAAATTTGAGACGTAATTTTAAATTTCCTTTACAATTTTCAGACACTTCAAATGAGATCCAGTTTTAACACATGTAAAGTATTTCATAACATTTGAATCCTCAGAAATTACTGGAATCCCTTTCAATTAAAACAATCAAGAAAATGTGATAAAATAAAGATTTACAGAAAGTACACAGTACCTTCCAAAAAGCTTTAGCTATGACTAAAAAAAAATAAGAAAGAAATAAGACAACTGTTAAATTAGCATATCTTTGTATTTCTATTTAAATGGTAAGTCCTTCCAAATTTCTAACACACTCACTTTAATGTTGAACTTTGGTTTGACTTGCAAGTCAAATGAATTAAATGACAAAAGGCTGACCTCATACAACTTAAAAAACTAGTTTGTGTATTCACAGTTCAGGATCCAATACATAGTCTGTTGCTCTGTGAGTTATAATGCAAATGTTAATAGTTTTTTTGCAATTAAAGAAACATGTTAAGAAAATTTGAGGGTTGGTGTGAAGTCAAGTACTGCAGTATATATTAATTTGAACAATTTCATTTACTCAAGCTGGGCAGTAGTAAGGACTGCAGAAACAAGGCATGCACACTAAACCTATGTCATTTTCAAGAAAAACTTTCTCACCAGTACTAGACACTACTTCTTGCTGAGAAAAGGCACATAAGACTTACCAACCATGTATGACTTAAAAAAATAATCCAAATGGAAATCTGTGAAAGGGAAGGTACTCAAAATTATTATAGTTATTCTAATAATATACAGTTAAGTACTTTAAGGAGTTTTAAAAAAATCTCATAAAATATTGAAGTTGTTCATTATAAAGCTCCCCAGCAAGCATGTATTATATTTCCCATTTAATAGAAATTAGTTTAGGCAGCTTTTTACTTACATTCAAATTGTCGTGGGTTTTGGTGGGGTTTTTTGTTTGTTTGGTTTGTTTTGTTTCATTTATTTTTTACAGGGATCCTCAGGTTCATCATATTCTCAGATCTAATTGGTCAACATGTCCACTTGGAAGTCTGTACATGCACTGATTTACCTTGTCATCTATGAAAAATTTGAGGGATAGGCTACTTTATGCATGATAATTGCCTTCATGACCAATTATAGTTAACTTTATACCTTTCTGCTTTGGTTTTGGCTTTCCTTTTTACAATTTAAATTTTACAATTGTGAATAAATTTAAAAATGGAGGAAATTTAAATGTTTTTCTGATATGAGTACAACAATAGTAAGACTTTTCTTTTTAGCAGAAGACAAAGTAAGAATACTGAGTAAAGAAAGAAATTATCTTAAAGAAGTTTGCTATTAATTTTAAGTTTTAAGATTTACAGTAGTCATGCTACAAAAGTGAGCTGGGAAGACTGGATAAACTCAGGTTTGTGGTTGTAGGAACTTCATGTTTCTAAGTTCAGATTAGTACTAGTAGCTGCACAAAGGGAAGGATAAAAACTTTTCTTCTTCCTTACTCAGGTGCATCAGACTAATTTCTGTAATAAACAAAGAGGAATGAAGCTGCTTCACAGAGATTTCCCTCAAAGAACAAGGTGTCCAGAACAGAGGGAAAATAACTGGAGTCATAGCACTTCACTGACTACAGAAACTGGCAGATGCAGAGCTGGATCATTTTACAAGGGATGCAGAAAATTACAGGAGCTCTGCAGCATTATGTAGGACCTTTGGTTTGTACACAACCTTACTAAGTTACCTTCACTGAGATGCATCCTCTTGGCAGTCTCTAATAAAAGGCACAACCTATGCCTGTAAAAATGGGGAATGATCTTTGTTTTATTTTGGTTTGGGGGCCTTTAATTACCATTTTCTATAAGCTCTGGTGTTTCAAGTACACCACTGTGTTCAAGAAGGAGTCTGTAACAAGGAAAGTTTAGAAGGTCACATTTTTTGATGGCTATCCTTTTATCAATGCAAATATTAGTAAGATGCTTGCAGACAAAATTCCAAGCCACAGCCGATGTGATAATTGCTTTAGCAGTCAGATTGAACACTCTTACTTACAGTTTAGACAGCTATTGCTTTTCTTCATCATATCTTGTCCAATTAGTTGTTTTCTGAACACTGGAAACTAAGCAGTTACTACTAATGTTCATTTGTCACAATACAAGGAAAAAGCTTCTGCAAAACCATTATACCTGCAAACCATGATGATTACCCAGCAAAGTTAAGCTACAGAAATGCTGGTAGTACAGTGAACCATTAGTCATGAGGTAATGACCTTTTACTGCAATACCAATTCCATTTATACCTAGACTATGAAAAATCCAGAGGCACCAATCTCATAACTTCCTTTGCATTTATATCTTCTTGCATCTTCTATGCCACATCAGCCTTCCCCAACATGATTGGCCTAAACAAAGATTGCTGCTTCCTGCCTCACATTATAATGTCATTTATAAATGTTTACATTTAAGATAAAAATCAGAAAAACAAAGCTATTTTCTGATTGCCTGCATTTTTAGGTTGCTGTGGTAGCAATTTTCTCTGGATCTGTCTACTGCAGTATTTTTCTCTCACCATTTTTACACACACATAAGACACACACACATGAACACATGCGTAAGCACACTGTCTTTATACATCTTTTATATACAGGTATTTAAACACTCAGACATACACATAGGCATATATATATATAGACATATGCTGTGTATATCTGAATGTATACGTACCGATTGGTCTAGTTTGAGAACTATAATTATCTTCTGCTTGGGATTTAAGCGTCATTTCAGTTCCACTTAAGCTTCTGAAAGAGACCAAGGATGCAGAATGCAACTATTTTTAAAAATAAAATAAATGTATTGTCAGTATTGGTGAAAACATTTTTTTTCAATAATGCATGTGCTTTGTCAGCCTGTGCACTAGAACTTGAACAGTACGGAGAAGATTAATATAGCTCCTGGAAGTGAATACTATGCACCTTCTGAAATACACTTATGAATGCACAAAACACATTTGAGGGATCAGTTTACAGAAGGACTGTTCTGTGTGGTTGCTAAATAAACTATGGACAGAGAAAAATGTGGGAAAAGATGGTATGTAACTAAAACTCAGTATGAACAAGAAGGCAGTTATTTCTACATCATTAGAATTACACTTGATTTTTTTCTATGCAATTTTCACCTCTCCAGTGTATTTCTCTTTACCTGTATTTCAGTTTTTCCTTCACATGTAAACTCTTTCTTAACTCACTCTTTATCTTCCACTTCATGAAGAACCCTTTTTTATATGTAATTTTGTGGGATGCATCAAAAGAGGGCCAGTCTCGTACAAGAAAAGCTGCGTTTATATGTAGCAACCCAACTAGATAGTTCTTATTGCCACCTACTCTCCTCAGTTCATCTAAGTGTTCAGAACAGATCTAGCTGAGATGAGCCACATATCTAGTGTGCTAATTACAGAAAGAATTAGAAATTCGCTATGAAATAGTATCCCAATATTTCATTTTAGAGGTTCCTCATTTGCAACAAATGTGCAAAGAAATTTGTGTGCACCAACAACCTTGTCTGCTGCAGCAACAGTGCTGTGGCAACTCCTTTTTCCTGCCTTTCCACTTCTATCTGGCTGCTGACTTGAAATTGCTTTTGAAACTTAAAACATATTTTACTATGGGGTTTTAGGGTTTGTTTTTAATGCATAGGAAGTTGCTCCTGGGAAGATTTCAACTGGACACAAGTGGTAAATTTTTCACCGTGGACAGTCAAACATTGGAATAGTCTCCCAAGGGAAGGATTTATTTAGGGTTGCTGCTTATTTTAAGTGCCTGAATTAACAGGTCATTGATAATTTTTTGCTTGTGTTGAGAAAAAATATTTATTACATATACTTGTCAATTAACTTTTTTTATTATTTTATTACTTCAGTTTCTTTTTTCCTTTTTTTCTCAAATATACCAGTGTCTGCTGAGCTCCAGCAAGTTTGGAAAGTTGCACATTTGTTAGTTAAAACAAAACAAAATACAATTTCACAGCAAGCATTCCTCTGCCTTGTTATAGAAGATTATTTTTTTTTAAGATTAATTTCTGCAAGCACTAATAATCCGTTAGAGTCTGATCAGTAGACAAGATTTATCTGTTTCAAAGGCTAATCTGAATTTGAAATTGTAGAGAAATGCATTGTCAGATGAACATCTTTGCTGCATTGATTCTAAAAGCTGATGTACTCATTTGCATTTAGCTTTCGACAGCTGATGAAGAATGAAGGTGAAATAACCATAGCAAATAGAAAAGTTGTAAGTAAAACACTAAGTGCATTACTCTGTTGAGCAGAGAGTATTACATGCCTGAAATAACATTAATTTCCTTTTGTTAGAATTCACTGATTGCTGTAAAATACCGTTGTATTTTCTAATGAGCTTTATGGCCATCACAATTTTATTCACAGGATATTTCTCTTAATTATTTGAAAAATATGTTTCAGAAACAGTCCACTTAAGAAAGGTCTTTTAGTCATCATAAATACCAGTCCTTCAGTGTGCTTACTGCTTCCAGCCCTGACTGGTCTTTCATAATTCTTAGATTTACACGCAGGTGTTTTTATTTTGTTTTTCCTGCTTGACTACTCTGACTGGAACAGATCATGTGGAGAACATGTAATATTTTTCCATATGTAGGTTTTTCTCAGGGTAACTGGGCAAAAGGAAAATATGACAGACCCTTTCAGTCCTCTAATGCAGTTTGCCAGGAAGCTCCACCTGCCCAGCTAATACAGAGCCCTCAGCAAGGTCTATGAAGGGGGAGGATTACAACAGCATGATGGACCATCACCACGTCTATCACTTCACCTTGGTGTCATACTAGCTGCCACATGTGTCTCCAGCATGCAATTTGACACACACATATCAGCAGATGTATCCCTGCTGAAGACTTGAATGTCTTTAAGAGCATTTTGGGCAAAATGAATGTCATATAAGAGACTTAAACCTGGTTTGAGAGTTTAGTCCTATATCCTCCAGTTTCTACCACTATTTATGTGCACTACATTATTTTAAAAATGTGAGGACTACGATTTAAGATGACAAAAGCCAAAGCTTTTGAAACACAAAGGGAATTCAGTGTTACTGCTAAAGGCTCCATCTTTTACACATTATATAATAATTTATATCAATATTTTTATAGGAGATCCACATCTTTTACAACTACTTGGATGCATCTCTTTATTAAAAGATGCTAGGAAAATGTTGATTGCATGAGGGTTTAAAAGGGCTGTAATGGTCCGTGGATTGCATTACTAGCTTCTTCAGAGACAATTAGTCTAACAGCTTCAGCCAGTTCTGGAATGAATCCTGAAGCATATCTTTAGCCAAAAACATGCTAAATCTACTGTCAGATTAGAATAATGCATGTAGAAAGCCATCTAGGTCAGTTATGGTTTCTTCTGTAAATCCGCATATAAAGTTTAAAACTTCAATGTCCTCTAGTGCATAGAAAATAGAAATTCTGACACAAAAATGCTAATGGTTCAGACTCTGTATGCCTGCTTATTCTTGCTTATAGTGGAACAAATGATACATCCTTCACTGACCTACTTGAGATAAGTGCTATCTAAAAGCTAGATGTTTTTATTATTTCAACATACACAGCTATATGACCTCTGCTGAAAAACAGCAGATTCACCTAGTGTGGTATGCAATTTTAGCAAAGACATTTCTAATATCAATCTAATATATGGACTCTACAGGATTTCAGTAAAGATATGCAAACTACAATGGAATTACATATCGACATTTCTGCTTAAAAACATTGTGGGTAAAAAGGAAACAATGAGTACATATAAAGCCAGGAGTTCATTGTTAGTGTAATTGAAAACTTAAAAGTCTAGAGAGTTTGCCAATGTCTAATTATAACAGAAAAGGAAGAAAATAAGAAATATAAAAAAAGCATACTATCATACCAAAAAACCCAAGCCAAAACCAAAAAGGCACCTCAATAATAATACAACTAGAATTGTGTCCTTTATAGTGACACTGTTCACAATGCCTTTGCTGCCATACCAGGCCTGTATTTCTCTACATTGCTTCATTAAATTAGAACCACAAGTATCTCATGATATACAGAACAACCACTTAAAACAACTACATCTAAAACTATGGTTAAAGCAGAAGTAGACAAGCCATACTAAAACCAATTAAGCTTGGTCATTTGGTTATGAGAGAAAAATACTTTTACAGCTAAACCAGATCAAAGCAAAGTTTGAGGCAGATTGAGATAAGATCAGATAAAGTAAGCCTGAAAAGCTGTAGTCCTGGGGCCTTATAAACGTAGTACAAATTTTGTGGTTTATTGCTAGCAATGGAAAAGCTGTATTACTGAGCTACAGGCTAGGAGACAGAATATATGTGTCAAAAATGCTGTAAGAGAGTCCCCCTGCATCCTCTCTAATGTAGTTTAGAGACTAGTATCTGGACTACTGTAAGAGAGAACATATTAAATAATACAAAACATTATCTTAGTTGTAGGAGTACCTATACAGTGACGTAAAGTGTTTTAAGATATAATTACAAATGTGATTTGAAAAATTTGTTTGTTGTTTTGTTTTTTTTCTTTTTTAGTTTTCTACTAACATCTCTCTACAATTTATAGTTTATGATTTAGTCTAAGTAAAGATTTCTGAAATAAAATGTACTACGCAAACCCATGACAAAGTAGGTAATAGTTTCTGCAGTGATTCAGCAACTTTAACTTTGATAGGGAAAATTTCTTTCTGAGAAATCTTTAAAGCTGTCAATTCCACTTTAGAAGACACTGTCCTTCTTCGTGTGATGGTTGCCTTCTCTACTGAGATTACATTTATCATATGATTTTCCTAGCTTCTTATTCTCATGCTCTGGTTATTTTTTTATTATTTTTTATTATTTTTTTTTTTCCAAACAGATTCTGAATCTTGAATTTTACCAATATTTAAAGTAATTGATTATTTAGGTCTTGTGTTGAGATACTGATTCCCATTATGTAAATCAAGGATATCCTCAATGGCAAGATTTCTTCTTCTCTTTTTATTTTAAAAGGCAGTATTTCCCTTATCTCTTTGTTTTTTTGGTGGACAGTAAACTATATATTATCTCTCTTACAGTATCAAGTGTGACTACTTGATAAATTTGTAAATTTATAAAGGGATAATGAATTTGTTTTAATCTAATTAAGGGTTATCAAATGGTTTTTAGAAACTAGCCTTTACAAATATAAAGTTGAGAAAAACTCAAGTCTCAAAAGAAAGCAATTTCTATATTATTATTTCATTATTACTAGTTTTAACTAATCATATAAAATATCACTTATAGCATTGAAATTAATACATTTAGATAATAACTATTTTCTGTAGAATTTTTGAGCAGCCAACATACCTGAAAGCATATCTGTATGTCAGCTCTAAAATTCCATATGTTGAATTATAAAAAATAATTAAAGAAAAAAAAATGCCAATATAATTTGATAGAAAAGCATACCAGCATTGCTTTCATTTCTCCAATGATAAAATGAAGCAATTTGAATTTGTTTTCAAAACAGACTTTTAATATAGAAAAAAACCAGCACCCTGAACATGCTGGGTTACCTCTGATCATTGCTCAGCTGGATGCCATATGCCTTTTGTCTTTGTTGTCAAATCTGACTTGTTTTTCCAGCCCAGATATGACTGAAAAATAGGGGGATTTTAAGCTAGGAAGAATCCTGGTTTTAACTAGTGGTAGAACATACTCTAGTCACACCTCACTGCCCTTCCCATCCTTCCAAATATGACTATAAGAAGCATTATATAATTTTGTAAATGTATCTGGCAAGTATTTGTTACAGTTTATTTTCTAAAGCTTTGCTTTGTCTTAAGTATTTTTTAGCCATGTTACTGCATCTAAATGTTAGCTATTTTATCTGTGTTACTTTTTGCAAAGAAAAACAGTCAGTACTGAACCAGCGCAGTTTAATGTCTATGTTGGTGACATGGCTAGTGGAATTGAGTTCACCCTCAGCAAGTCTACTGATGACACCAAGCTGTGTGGTGTGTTCAACATGCTGGTCCTTGACACACCTGTGGGAGAGGAGGCCATATGGAGGGGCTCTTAAAGGTTTGAGGGTTGGACACATGCCAATCTTATGAAGTTCAATAAGGCCAAGTGCAAAGTTCTGAGCCTGAGTCAGAGCAATCCCAAGCACAAATACAGGCTGGATGAAGAACAGATTGAGAACACCTTTGAGGAAAAGGACTTGGGTCTGTTGGTTGATAAGAAGCTCAACATGAGCCAGCAATGTGTGCTTGCATCCCAGAAAGCCAGGAGTATCCTGAGCTGTATCAAAAGAAGTGAGGCCACCAGGTCAAGGAAGGTGATTCTCTCCCTCTGCTCCACTTTCTTGACACCCTACCTACTCAGTTTTGGAGTCCCCAACAAAAGAAGGACATGGAGGTCCTGGAGAGAGTCCAGAGGAGGGCCACAAAGATGATCAGGAGACTGCAGCACCACTCCTATGAAGACAGGCTGAGAGAGTTCGGCTTGTTCAGATTGGAGAAGAGAAGGCTTCAGGGAGACCTCATAGCAGCCTTTCAGTATCTGAAGGGGGCCTACAGGAAAACTGGGGAGGGACTTTTTACTAGGACATGTAGTGATAGGAGAATGTGTAACAGTTCTAAGATGAAAAATAGTAGATTTAGATTAGATATTAGAAGAAAATTCTTCACTAGGAGGGTGGTGAGACACTGGAACAAGTTGTCCATCCAGTTGTGGATGCCCCTGTCCAAGTAGTGTTCATGGCTAGGTTGGATGAGGGTCTGAGCAACCTATTCTAGTGGGAGGTGCCCCTGCCCATGGCAAGGGGCTTGGAACTTGTTGATCCTTAATGTCCCTTCCAACCCAAACCATTCTATGATTCTATGATTCCACAAATAATCTGTTTATTAGCAAATTTTTCCTTTTGGTATGTCTCTGATTTCCCTATTTCCCTTCTGCTTAGTGCTCACACAGTCTATATGTGGAAGATGTAGAACTCCAAGTATAGCAAAGTATTACCAGTCTGTATCTGTTTCTCTTCATACTTCTTTCCTCTTCCTCTTTGTTACTTCTCTTAATTAACTCCAATTCTATAGAATATTTAAGAGAATAAATCACAGAATATAGCTGCTGAAAAGTACAGACTCAAGCTGGGTCTCCATCTTACTGCATGAATACTTTCTGAGGGCTTCATCCTGGACAATCAAATATTCTTTCTAAGACACATTGAGTTTTTCTTCTTTGTTTTGTTTTTGTCAGTGCAAATATTTTCCAAGTAATGTTTCAAGTCAGTCATTTCTTAGGATCCCCTAGGATCCTTCCCAAATAATTTTCTCTTCCCAAAGCTTTTTAAGCTGCAATGATCTAGAGGTAGTTTTTACATTATTTCTATTACAATATAGACTGATTTATTTTTTCTAATTCATTCTTGGAAATGCAAAGTTACCTGCTTTCTAACTGCCTACTAACTATGCTTGAACTCTTTTAGTAGTAAGGTGCTCTCTTGCCTATTTGATTACTAAATGTGCACATTCCAATGTAAAATGTCCCATATAAAAGCCTTACATTTTATACTAACATGTCAACAGGAAAGCATACTTAATTGAAGTTTATAGATGGAAAAAATGCCTGCCATTCATTACCAGCTCTGGCCTAAGACCAGACATGACATTAATCAGTACTCTGGAATGATAATGGCCTGGGATAAATGTTGCCCAGATTAGTCTTTGAGGACTTCCATTCCAACTCTGACAACTCTGTGTAATACTGTAGCAATTCCTGACAAGCAATGGATCAGTGCTTTCCAGTGAGAAAACAAACAAAGCTATTTTGCTGGAAATGTTATAATTAAAGTCATAACTGAACTATTGTATAGTTCTTGAGATTAGGTGTTTTGATTAAAACTCCTGAAAAAGAACTTGAAACATGTAGCTGTAATTACTGAGTCACAGAAAATTAGTCTATGAAGGATGTTCTAAGCCCTCTAATCCTTCCCTCTTTTCTACCTCACGGCACTCCAGGTAAGTGTCCGTTCAATGCTTTGTATTTAGCAATACTGTGCCCCAGGTAATTGCATCTGAAGTTTAGTTAAAGTTTCCCATTGCTTGACCTAAACCTTTGCTGAAACTTAAATCCATTATTACTTACCCTCCTAGCCCTGGACATGGAGAATGAAGTAGCATTTATTTTTATTTTTTTCTAAATTACCTTTTTGAGTTTAAGAACTACTAGTTTTTTTTAAGCTCTGCCATGTCTCTGTTGATAAAGCAAGGTCAGACCTTTAGTAATTTCTCATCATTCATGCTTCTATATTTTCTTGTCCTTCTTTTCTTTCCTGATGACTCTCTCCATTGCTCCAATTTGACATTTTCCTTTTCACAACACAGCATTATACTCCTGTTCAGCTTGTGATAACATCCTCTCCTCACCCTTCGTCCATCTGATAAGTGGTCCTTAAAAGACCCTTGGTAGCTCTGTGATGCCCAAAGTTTCATTTTCAGAAATGATATTGATTTTATTTGTATATTACACTCACTATTTGTTCTGTTTATTTTTATGCTTTGTATTCCAGCTGTGTCAGTCCCTATTAGCACTTTTTAAAACACTTTGTATTAATTTCTGTGAAGTAAATTTAAAATTATTAGATTCTTATTGATCTCAGGACTCTCTGAATTTCCTTTCTGAGTCTCTGAAGAATTCATAAGTTAACATCACATAGGCTGGTTATTTATTATTGTTCAACTTATGTTCACCCTAAATACTCAATTTGATGTTCAGTTCAAAAATGTCTATGGTTTGTAAGAAGCTTCTGAACTCGCATGTTATGACACTATCTTGTTTGTGTGTCATGAATATGAATACAAATATGAAACATCACTACATTCATGCAACTTATTGTTCTGCCACTTCATCCTTGTCTGCACTCTGTGAGTCATGGATAATTCTGAGCATGGAGCCAATTTTACTTCTCCCCTATAGTGGTCCAATTATTTTTCCCTAATTTATTGGTGAAAACGCCATGTAAGACAGCAGCTTCACAGAAAACAAGCCATATGACTACTACTGCTTCTTCATCTGTACTGACTGTTACAACATCACAGACAGAAATTACATTGCCTTGTTACAGTTTGTGTTTGATGGTCAAAGTTGGCTAATATTCATCAACATGTTTTCCCCAAGTCCTTTCAAATCTGCTTTGTTTGCTGATATCACTGAAAGCAGCTGAAATGAAACTGATTTTTGTGCTATCCTCCTATTTTCCTTTTATACTTTGTAGTTTTCAGATGTATGAAAATCTGTCACTTTAATAAGATTTACAGCTTCTATAACATACATCTAGCAAGAAGAGGAATTTTCATTATTTTTTTTTCTATATTAATGTCCTTTTACAGATACTTGAGTGTCACGATTAAATGATTGTAAGTATCCTAGACTTTAGTTTTAGGTCTCATCTAAATATTAGGAACTCAGCCAGAGCACTGCCTCTTCACATCTAAATGAACTTCACAGAACCAGAGCATATTGCCAACTACACCTTTAGAAAAGTTTCTTTGCCCTTTTCTGTGAGGTACTTGCAGGAAGTATAAACCAAAGTGGCATTATTGCCTGTGGGGACAGAGACCAGAGAGGATGTGAGCACCCTGTGCACCTTCATCTGTCTCATTTTAAATCTTCTAATGACTTAAGTGTACCTGGCTTCCTAATAACACTCATTAGCAATGGACATGTGAGATGATGCTCTCTTGTCCAGTCAGTGCCTTCTCTAAGTAGGATCAAAATCTTAAAATTTCTAAGTATTTTTTTATTATTATTCGCCCCTTCCCCCTCTTTGGAACCAACTGTCTCTTACTTCATTTAGTTGCCTGGCAACTAAAAACAGAAGGGCAAAATCTGCCCCACAGGTAAAGGATCATAACAGGTTTTTCTGCAGCCCTGGCAAGATGGGTTTGTTCTCCAAACTGTACTGCATTGAAGGGGGGAAAAAGCATAATTTTGGGGATGTGTTGCCCTGTTTGTGGCACAAGCTATAAATCAGTCTGTGTTCAGGTTTCAGCTTCTGGAGTAGTTCCAAATAGGAAGTGTGAAAGCAGGCTGTCGGCTTATTTTGCACTGAAGAAAAGAGAAGATAATGTAAGTTTTGTTTGTCTGGCAAAATCTGATACTTTAAAAAGTTGAGGTGAAATCTTCACCCCTTGGAAGTTAACAAAAAAATTCATACAAAGAAATTTTGTGTTAAGCCCTAATGCAGTTCAGTAGAACTAAGATTTCATAAATCAAATAAAACGCAGTTGTTCTTTCTGGAACTGAGCTTCTCTTCTGATTGTTTGAATTTTTGTATGAATCCTTCTAAAGGCAAGGCTAGTTTAATCAGAATAATCTTGAAAATAATTTAAATTAATGAATTCTCTTTCAGTCTGAGATAGGACTCAAGTGGGTACATTGTGTTTTACCACCATTGAGTTTTAACTTCCATTCGAGATGTGATATCAGGCAAGCCCATGGGCTGTGACTGCAATATCTTAAACTGTTGTGGAAGTTATGGAACCAGAAACACAACTGAGATATTACTGAGTTTTTGCTGGTCATGTTAGGACTAAGGCTTAAATCCATTACAGAACTGAATCTGTTTGGAAATCCTCATCCATGTGCCAAAGTTCTTTGAAACAAAGGAAGGGTTAATTAGGAAGGGTTAATTATTTTCTTTAAAGCACAGTTGTCTCACTGGAAACAGTGTTCTAATTTAAAAAAAAGAAAAACAACAAACAAACCCCCCCCAAAAAAAAAACCAACCAAAAAACAGTGTTCAGACTCCTTCCTAAGAGAGACTTTTGGTTCTTATAAGGTTAGAAATAGCTTGGTGAAGGTTTTGGAATGACAGGTTCGGATGCTGGCAAGTCTCAAAACAATTAGATAGAAAGTAGAACCACGTTAGCTTTCTTTGAACTATACCAATTCAACTTTATTACTTTGTCATAAAGACTGCAAAAAAACACAAACAGCATGATCCAAAAATGCATGGTTAATGCTTATATATCTACACAAAATGCTCCTCCTCTAGACAAGTGACTAAATTTCAGAAACTGTTTTTAAACCATATCTTTCAATTTATAACATATTTAAATTAAATGTAGATACTAAAGTTCTGCAATGTAGAATTACCATAAGAATTGGCTAGATCTGTGTTAATTTTGTCTTTCTTACAGTGATATTGGGGCACAGTTCAGCAGCTATATCAATTACACTTTGTTAGTCACAGGGGCAATGCACAATTTCAAACCTTTAAGATTCATTTTTGTATTAAGCCTTAAACAAACAGAACAGACACTTTAGGCAAATCCAAGAAATAGAAAAGGAAATAAATTAGATACAAGGGCCCACATGTTGTGTACAAATCAGGTCTATTATCTTTGCTTACCTTATGGCAGAGATATAATTAAAAATTATCTTTATTGTTGAGCAGAGATAAAAAAATCTATATTAACTGTACATTATAGCTTATCTCCCACAGGCAGGTGAGGAAACAGCTCTTTCTTTAAAAGCAAATCCAGAAAACAAAACAAAAAGCAACCTAGGTTTGTATATTTTCTGTATTTATATAATTATAACAGTGCAAACATATTTAACAATAGCTATCAGCCTCTTCTTCCGAGACTCAATGTATCCCATCTGCTCAGCTCGAGCAGTATCATCTCAGCACCAGCCATCTCTTCCCAGACACCTGAATATTAGAATTCACTCACACTGCAAAATTATTAAATCAAAGGGTCAGAAGGGTCAAAGCTAATATCACTTGAGGTTGAAAAATGTCCAGACTAGCTCAACAGCTGGTGGCTTGAAATATATATTAGTGATTAGGATGAATGTTAGGGATTTTATTTATTTATTTATTTATTTATTTATTTATTTAGTTGTAATATAACTTTTATGTAATTGTAATACTTCTTACTTTCAGACATGCAACTCGGTACTGGAAATGCTCCTGCTTATATATATGGGAAACCAAATTCACCAAAGCTTTTCTGTTGGTGTTTTAACATGATCCTACTGTTACTGTTATCCTCATTATTTAAAGAGAATGAAGGTTAATGACATAGTGATATATATCGAGGGATTAGATCTTTCACTTTTTCATTAGCAGAGGCAGACCCTATGCTCAAAACTGATATAAAAAGTGGAAAAATATATACTGTAATATCATCCTGCTTCTCTTACGTATTTCCTGTGCTGTTTAAGCCAAGTCATTCAACCTGTTACTACAGTATAAAATCTAGAATAAGTGTGTATGATAATGTGTTAATGTGATAATGTATAATGATCTTTATTATTGCCTTTGACTGGATTCCTTCTCTGTAGAGACAAGACTGTGACAAGCACTGTAAAAGAGTTACAAAGCTAAACCTATTACCATTTAAATTATAACAAAAAAATTAAGAATATACCTTTATGGTATACCTTACTATACAAGTATTCCCACCATCTGTTGCTTGCAGTATGGTGCAGAATTAGCTCTGTTAAAGAAACTGTTCTGATTTGGATGAATACCTCTTCTTCACTGGGAGATTTGGAAAAAAAACCGAATACCAAAAAGAAAAACCCCAACAACCTAATCTGAGCACACCAGCATACTGGAAAGCTAGCAGCAACGTTTGTCAACTATACCTAACATTCAGCAAACACAGGAGTGAAGGAAGGTGTCTCATTTATTTGATCTCCTGCCGTATGATATTTATATTATGTTACAATAAAAAAACCATGAGTGAACAGAAGGGAAGAAGTTCACTTGTTTGACTTGTGTGTGATACAAAATTCTAGGTGGAGGGGGACCTTATGCCTTTTTAAGATTAGCAGGGCCTGTGGAAGTGAGCGATGCTAGAGTGTGTGAGGGGTCAACAGGAATTGAGAGAAGAAGGGGCAAACTGGGAGCATTCAGCAGGAGCAGAGATTAGGAGGCTCCTGAGAGCAGTTGGAAGAAAATATATAGCCAAGTCAAACAAACACAAAGGGAGGACTGTGTGGAGTGTGCTACAGTTCAGAGATCTTGGAAATTGCTGAAGTGAGAGAAAGGAAAGAGAAAGAAAGAAAGAAAGAAAGAAAGAAAGAAAGAAAGAAAGAAAGAAAGAAAGAAAGAAAGAAAGAAAGAAAGAAAGAAAGAAAGAAAGAAAGAAAGAAAGAAAGAAAGAAAGAAAGAAAGAAAGAAAGAAAGAAAGAAAGAAAGAAAGAAAGAAAGAAAGAAAGAAAGAAAGAAAGAAAGAAAGAAAGAAAGAAAGAAAGAAAGAAAGAAAGAAAGAAAGAAAGAAAGAAAGAAAGAAAGAAAGAAAGAAAGAAAGAAAGAAAGAAAGGAAGATCAACTCTGCAAAAAATACTTATGTGTGGTGGGGAGTTCTTAAATGTCTCTACTGTGTGTACCATGTGTTCTTTATTTTTTTACCAAAAAAAGAAAGGTTTTGTCAGTGAAATCCAGTGAGAGAATAAGAAGCAATTAGCAATAAAAAAATGCCATTTAAACATTTTTTAAAGTTTCTTTATTTTCCTATGAGGGTGACTGAAGAGTAGAACAGATTTTCCAAGAGGTTGTGGAGTCTCAGTTGTTTGAGATATTCAAAACCTACCTGGACACAGACCTGAGCAACCTGCCTTAGGTGACAGTGCCTTGAGCAAGGGGTTGAACTATCCCACCTTCAACCACTCTATGACACTATCTTGGGAGATGTTTTCTGGGGAAAAGGTAAAGTTGCTATGTTTATTTCTGTCAGGTCTCACAAAGTGGGCATGACTCCCCACAGGTGAGGGCCTGAATTAAATATCACATCCCACAGAGTGGACATGGGTAGAGGTCCCCAGAAGTGGAGCTTGACCTAGGGAAATTTGGACTGGACCCTCTTGCTTTCTAAACTAAACTCCTTCTCAGAGAGGAGCCTGGGTGTGGCTGGATCCAATCCTCCTCTCTTAATTAATCTATTTAGCAACCCAGTCAGTGAGATTAACCTCTGGAATTCTATGAGTGGTATATTAAGAGAAAGACCATTACCCAGGAGGATTATACAAAACATTGCTTTACTTAAAGTTGAGTAAGATTATAAAGCTTGTGAGATGAAAAACAACAATATCACTCTCAAAGCAACAGATTGCAATGAGCAGAAACTTAGCAAAATGGTACTCTCAAAAGTTACAACTGGAAAAAAAATAGCCAAATCAGAAATTATGTTTCCCTTGTATGCTGAAAATAAGGTTAGAAACAGAGAACATGGGACAGATAGGGGGATGAAGAGATAGAGAGAGACTGAGAGAGAGATTAAGAGAGAGATGAGAGAGAGAGAGAGAGAGATGAAGAAAGAAAGGATAGGAAAGATATCACCACCCTTGGATCCAGCAATGACCTTGGCATGACATTGTAGTCCTTGCATGGTGGGTGTGCACCCTGAGCATTTTGAGTCTGCCTCTTATGGCACCTGGCCCCACCTCTCCTGGTGAGATTTGGCCTACTTTGTACAGTCTCAGTGTTGGATTAAGGAATGTTCTGGAAATGAGTCTGAGGGGCACAGGGCCCAGGGGATCACTTGGCCTGAACAATGACCTTTATTTTCAAACATGCACTCTGTCCTTAAACAGGAAAGTGGACTTTAGCAAGATGGCACTGTGCCTCTATGGGGTGCCTCTTGATGGCTACTACTCCTTATCAAATAAGGACAGTGTCCCATTTATCAGGGTAACTGCCAAAGGAGGGCTTCCCTTTCAAGGACAGTTTATCCAGGGTTATTTAACTTTTATGAATAATTCCTCTTCATGGATATTATTTTTTAAATAATCATTCATTTCAAGACTCCACAATTTCAATTAAAATTATTTTTTCCTTGGTTTATTTAAGGAAGAAGTGTGGACATATCTATCCTTAAACCCTGGCTAACTTGTGCTTCTGCAGCAGAAACCTAGTAGTAGCTAACATCCATGTCAATATGCTGCTGCATCAGTAAGTCTAGTTGACTTCCATCACTTGAGAGTGCAGGAACACAGAATGCAGCAAAGGCCACTAGAGGTCACACAAACTATTTAAAGGAACATAAACTAAATAATTTATACTCCAGTTGGAAGCCTTTTCCCCTCCCACCTGCTTCCCTTGATTGTCAGTCTCAGGTCATCTCCTTTCCTGGTAAAAGGCTGTGGTTAGGTATGTTTAGTGTCTTTCCCTTCCAAGCCTGATTTTCAACTTTGGTGTTGTCATATGGAGATGATATCTCTTTACTGAGAAAATTCCGCTGTGATCACAGGCCATGGAATTGTTAAATGCTAGTTAAAAATATAGTATTATGCTAGCTGAGAAACATTTTTCTTGTGTTCCAAATATGGATTCTGTAAGGGAGCAAGACAGAATATGGGAGAGCGAGAGTGAACAGCAATAATAACAGTATTCATCTTCCTCAAAGCAATTCAGTAATTCCCTCTACAATTACCAAGATCCTTTTCACTGGGTTTCAAAACAGAAGCTGAGATTAAGGAGAAACAAGGGTCTTTAATTACAAGACTGCCCCACCGAAAACTTTATCATTACTTTTACTCTATTCTACACAGTCTCCTGAGTTACAAATTTGCAGCTTGTTTTCTCATCACTGTCCCTCCTTTACTTTGTTTTATTGCCTGTCACATTCACAAGCAGGCAGACAAATGAGGTTTAAAATCCAAATACTCTTATATTTAGGTTGGTTTTTCTGTTCATTATCATCTCCTTTCCTCTGTTATTTGGCTACTTTACCTAGAATGGCTATCTATGGATTTTTAAATTATTATTATTGTGGGTTTTTTTGACATTCAGTATGTCAAACTGCTTTTTTTCAAGTAGGGCAAAGGAACATGTGTGGAAGAAAGAAGACAGAGCTCTGCAAACTCACCAAGAACTGCAGTGTTCAATCCCTGCATTCAGTGTACAAAACAGTTAAAAATTATCTTAGGAAAAAAATGAACAAACAACCAGGATTATTTTAATTGTCTACTTTGTTTTAGCTGGATTTATCACTTGTCAAGAACATCTCTGATATTTAGTTCTTCAGACATTGATTCAAGATGCTTTTCATTCTTATTACTTCTCAAATAAATTTAGGCAAGTTACACCAGCTGGACCCATGTCTCGTATAGTAAATATGGTATTTTCCTGTCTTGGTCCAATTATGACAGTGA
Organism: Chaetura pelagica; assembly: GCF_000747805.2. Lineage (NCBI taxonomy): Eukaryota > Metazoa > Chordata > Aves > Apodiformes > Apodidae > Chaetura > Chaetura pelagica. The sequence goes on from NW_009952694.1 coordinate 9,550,944, forward strand.
CTCCCTGTGATGGTACTGATGGTACTGTGAGGGTCATATCTGTAGCAGTGGATGAGATATAGCTTTGTTGTTGTATGAAGATAACTGTTTGGGAATATTGCAAGCTGTTCATTAGGATGAGACATTAATATTTGCTCTGCTTTTGGGAAAAAAAAAAAAAAAAAAAAAAAAAAAAAAAAAAAAAAAAAAAAAAAAAAAAAAAAAAGGAGAATGAGATAGAGCACCCACAAAAAACAGGGGACGGTTACTGGAGAAAACCGTTTGGTAACCAGAGGGAGCCCAAAGTCACTCTTAAGGTCCAAACAAAGGCTGGAACCTGAACTTCCTGCTGTCCTTAACCAAGGCAAAAGCTCTAAATACCAGGCCCCTTAAATTAGTTCTTTTCTATTTTCTCAGTTTAAGCTTATTCACATTGGATTTTGTAGAGACGAAGAATAACTTGGATAGAAAAGCATGTGTGTCATATCCCTTAATATATTTTATGCTCACCAGTGACCACAACAAAATATTTCCTTTGCTAAAGTCTCCAGTAAGAAAGCTAATGATCCATTAAAACATCTCTGCTTTATTACATGCTCTGTCTTGCTCTGCAGAAATTCCCAGAAGAGAGAGGAAGCAGCACAGGGTTTAGTTTTATGCAGCAAGAAACAATGGGACATGGATTAATTTCCTTTCCTCTAATAACAAGGGTCTTTTGGATATCATAACAACAAGAAGTTTCCAATGAAAATCTGAATAATGAGCTGCTTGCATATGGCAGGTTACCAGATGGTTTTTAGTTAAATAGTTAATTAAGGAAAAAGAGCTACATGAGTTATGAGTTGCAGCATTGTAGTTTCCTTCATAACCAAAATAAACAGTCTATGATAATATATAGCTCTGTGAAACAACTTCTTTAACATAAATCACTTAATACATGAGTTCACTGGGTACACAGGAATCAATTTCCTGTCCTTTATAGAACGCACTTTGCATACATATGAAAATTAGACTATTCTTTTTCCTTCCTTCCTGCCTGCCTGCCTGCCTGCCTGCCTGCCTTCTTCCTGCCTGCCTCTTTCCCCCTCTCTTTCTTCTGCAAAACCTCCTGTTATGCCGAAATGTACAAATAATATTCTGCATCATTAAAAAAAAAAAAAAAAAGGAAATAGTTTGGGAAACCTAATCTACTTAGAGTAATTATTTTGTTCTTCTGTCATGGCTTGATAAAAAGTGTGTTTTAATAGATTATCAGATAAGTTTAATTTTGTGCAGATGCATGTGTTTTAGGATGGAGAAGCTGGGGGAAGCGATCCTGCATGATCTGTAATATCAGACAGCATTGTGTGAAGCAAGCTAAATGTAATTTCTTTTGAGCCTGGAAATAAGGCTCACGTAAATACAAAGCTCACTTTTAAGTCCAGGTGAGAATATTATTAGGATACTCCATTAGGATGCATTATTACGAGTCCTACATTACAGATGGATGTGCACAGATGTATTGCCACTTGAGATATTCTGTAGCCAAGGCCAGGACCTTTATGCATTTATGCATTTATGCATGCGCCAGACCTTTATGCATTAGTGGCAGCGTTCTGCCACTGATACTCAATTACTTCTGCATATTTAACAGGGAATAACTCCAGGAATTGTCATATTACTATGTTATTCTTGTGCTGGCAAAGAGAGCTTAAATTTTGCTTTTATTCAAATAGAATAATCACTAAGAGAAGTGGGCTTTGCTGCAGATGAAGGTTCTCTGTACCGAACCCCTGACTGTTATGAAAATCAATGAAAGTTTCCTAAAGGTCCCAGGTCCAGTGAACGTCTTTCTCTCATAAAGAACTACTTTAAAGGATCCCTAAGGTCTCTAGTAGGATTTTAGGTGATGTTTACCTAAACAGCATTTTTACAAAGCTGCACATCTTCTGGCTATCCAGGGTAGGACTGGATACCTAACTGTGTACCTAACTGTGTAAACAACCTGAGTTGCCATCACGTAAACAGCTGCAAGCAGGACTCTAAATCCACTGGGAGTTCACGCGTGTGTGTGTGTGTGTATTTCTATATTCATTTGTTCATTCACTTATCTCTTTTTATCTTTTTTCAGCTCTGGATGAAGCAGAGACTTTAAGGGAACAGTATCTTCTCTTCACCTCTGTTTACCATAGTACTCTCCACAGGAGTGAGGTTTGTCACAGAATATGTCAGGGAGGACTTTTCTGTGCTCTACCTTTCTGGACATCTTGAGAGGCCTTGCTGAACGCCCAGTGTGACACAACCATTCTGTTTGTAGAACCTCTTTTAGCTCATATTTAGTAACTGGTTAGATATCAGCTTGATGTTGTCCCCTTACCTTCATTTAGTACAACAAATTCTATGTACTTTTGAGGAGCTGCATAATTTCTACAGCCAGATAAGAGACTGGAGATCTATGCACTACTCTATTAACCATTGGCTTGCAACTCCAGTAAAATCAGAGCTATACCCTGCAGGATTGTTGAAACATTTCTTCAGAGCTATCTTAGTATGCCTTACTTATAGTAAGACTTGAGAGACCAGACTTCTCTAAAACACAGTTCTATGCATTTTTATGATAGGTGGGTAAAATTTTATCATAAACCCAAAGAGCTGTGAGCTTTAATCATTGTTTGTAAAATATTCAGAAAGTATTGGCCTGAAGGAACTGTGAAAAATGACACTGGCTGCTATTCTGAGCTGTATCTCCCTGATGATGCACATACCAAATCCTGCTAACATAAAAACTAACATACAGTAAAGGAAGAAAGGCTTTCTCTATTGAGTTATTGTTTATTTAATTATTTACTCAAGCAAAAACTATAGGCAACATATGAGTGGATAATGTTGATGTGCCTGCCATATTTTATTTTTTTTCCAAAATATTTTAAATTATTTTATCAAGAGCACCTTGACAGATTTTACCTTGGATGGAACTAGGTATTCTCAGTTACCAAGAATTTGTTTATATTAAAGAAATCTGCATCAATTACACTTTGTCAATATGAATATTCTGGTTCAAATCCCTTCTGCTCAAGTTTTTTATCAAAACAGACACAAACACTTTTATGAGAACACATGGTTGAAAATGTGATAAAATAGGATCTTCAACTTTTTTATCCCTTTGAAGAGCACGAAACTGTAGAAGTTTGCAGTGGGTAGTTCTGCTATACTAGTACAGAATGCATTAGTGGAGATAGAGCTTTACTAACTATACAAGCCTTTTTAACATGTATAGACGGTGTAGTCCTGTCTCCTGTGTAAATCCTTTGGCTTGAATCACACTGGAAGTGCAGATATTGTGGATATTATCTATACGTTTTTCATTTGGTTAGCTGTCATGTGGGAAAATGGATGTGTGAATAAACAAATAGGGCTCAGCTGCTTACCCATGTGCATACAGAAATCAGTCCCTTCCCTAAAGGATCATATGTAGCATTATTTACAAGCTTAATAAAATAAACATACTTCTTGTACAACTAAAAACTGGAAGGATTATTATGCGTTAAAGTCACTCCAACCCTAGAGCATCGTTAGATAATATATCATTTTATTCCAAGAGACAGAGAAGAAGGAACTTTATTTTAGTATAAAATATCACTCAAAATCTGAATCTTCCACTCTCATTATAGAGTAGTTCACTGATGGGGTGCCAAGAAAGATCCATTAAAGTAGGATGCTTTTGTAGCATGATGCTTTCTACACTGGGAGGAGAAGTGCTGTCATCTGCCTCTTTGCCATCAGTCACAGTACTTGAGACTTATCAAGACACAGAACCTTTATAGGCTCAATGCCCACACAAACTTTTTTTCAGCTAGCAGCAGCTACAGGTATATATAGAATTATATATAGGATTGTGCCTAGTGCTTGTTCAGTGCCTTATGATTTTCAGACACTGATCATGTTTTTTCTGCAAAGCTATAAAGTGAAAATACAGTGAACAAAATGTGACAGAGAAAAGATTTCATAAATAACCAAACAAATTCATAGAAAGTCTTCTCCTTCTCCCATCTTTTTGTCAAATGCACACACAGACAAACACATGCTTTTTGGATTGCATTCACTAAATGATAAAATATATGCCATATGCTCTGAAAGTAAACTTCTCTCTTACTGTAGTAAAAAGGACCACTAACAAAATTAATTAAATACTTTGTAAAGACTGATTAAAAATTCTAAATAACAATAATAATGGCTTAACATAGTAATTCTGTCTACCTGACAGAATTATGTCAATGTACTTTCTGTGTTATGTAGAGATGTTGTGGTTTTACTGAGATGCTTTTTTGCAGTGTCACTGGATTTTACAGCAAAGCGGGCAACCTGCAGAGAAGATTGCATGTCAAATTAACCCCTTTTAAACCTGTGCAATTACCTTTCACATCCATTACACTTTTGATGAAAAACAAGCATTAACAATCACACTACGAGCTAGCAAACAAAAATTGAAACCTTAGAAGCAGTAGTACAACAGCTGCCAAGATACCAAGATAGCCAGATGCCAAGATAGTCATTGCTTGACCGCTTCTCCATCACCTTTGAAAAGTCCTGGAAAATGGGAGAGGTTCTTGAGGACTGGAGGGTAGCTAATATAACTCCAGTCTTCAGGAAGGGCAAGAAACAGGACCAACCTCATCTTCATCCCTGGAAAGATGATGGAACAGTTCATTTTGGGGGTCATCTATAAGCACAGGGAAGAAAAGAAGGTTATCAGAAGTAGCCAGCATAGATTTGCCAAGGGAAAGTCATATCTGACTAATCTGATAGCCTTCTATGATGATGTGACAGAACGGATAGATGCAGGGAGAACAGTGAATGTTGTCTTCCTCAACTTCAGTAAGGCTTTGGCACTTGTCTCCCATAATATCTTTGTGGACAAGCTCAGGAAGTGAGAGTTAGAAGAGTGGACAGTGAGATGGATTGAGAAGTGGCTAAACAATAGAGCCCAGAGGGTTGTGATCAATGGTGCAGAGTCCACTTGGAGATCTGTGACTAGTGGTGCTCCCTGGGGGTCAGTACTCATTCAACATTTTCAACAATGACCTGGATGAGGAGATGGAGTGTATCCTTGGCAAGTTTGCTGATGATACGAAACCGGCAGGATTGGCTGATTCACCTGAAGGCTGTGCAGCCATTCGGCAAGATTTGGACAAACTGGAGAGCTGGGCAAAGAGGAACCTAGTGAGGTTCAACAAGAATAAGTGTAGAGTCCTGCACTTGAGGAGAAAGAACACCATGCACTGATAGAGATTAGGCATTGACCTGCTAGAAAGCAGTCCCATGGAAAAGGACCTTGGGGTCCAGCTGGACAAGAAGTTATCCATGGGACAGCAATGTGCCCTTGTGGCCAAGAGAGCCAATAGTATATAGTGATGTACCAAGAACAGTGTGGCCAGCAGGTCAAGGGAGGTTCTTCTCCCTCTCTATTCTGCCCTCTTAAGACCACATCAGGAATATTGTGTCCAGTTCTGGGCTCCCCAGTTCAAGAAGAACAGGGACATACTGGAAAGAGTCCAACGGAGAGCTATGAGGATGATTAAGGTACTGGAACATCTGTCATATGAGGAAAGGCTGAGAGACCTGGGGCTGTTTAGTCTTGAGAAGACTAAGAGGGGACCTTATTAATGTCTACAAATATCTGAACGGTGGATGTCAAGAATGGGCCAATCTCTTTTCTCCAGTGTCCTGTGATAGGTCCAGGGGAAATAGCACCAACTTGCAACACAGGAAGTTCCACTTCAACATGAGGAAAAACTTTACTGTGAGGGTGACGGAGCACTGGTACAGGCTGCCCAGGGAGATTGTGGAGTCTCCTACTCTGGAGACTTTCAAGACCTGTTTGGACGCTGTCCTGTGTAGTCTTCCCTAGGTGTTCTTGCTGCAGCAGGGACGTTGGGCTTGATGATCTTCAGAGGTCACTCCAACCCCTACGATTCTATGATTCTATGATACAAGAAAATAGTGAGAATAAGACATTGAATCATCATACCACCCAGTACAGAATTTTTACAAAATTAAAGAAGTTATGCACAACTGGGCTGATTGTTTCGGCAAATAAAGAAGGGATGATTACTTGCTCTCATAATTCCAAATATATTAAATCTAATTACTATGTTATATTAATGAACTGTTAATTAAGTAGTGTGCTGTCCCTATCAGAATCAAGAACAGAAGATGACCCTAGGACACGAGTTCTCAATCACTCTGTGTGATAAATTGAGGTGCTCAGAATAAAGTATATTAGAAAAGCATTCTACCAATCCATGTCTTGTTTACTCTTCCTGGAACAGTTCTCAGTTTTTGAGGGAAGTCTAACCAAAGCCAACATTTCTCTAAAGGTAAGCATTTATCTAAAGGTTACTAAATTTCTTAAATAAGCTACTAGAAATATATTGCTTGCTTTGATATCAGAGTGCAGCAAAAGGGTAGCAAAAAAATAGAAGTTTAGCTCTTTTTTTCTGATTTCCAGCAGTTAAAATAAATAAATAAATAAATAAATAAATAAATATATATATATATACATATATATGACCTGGGAATGGGAGTCCAAAAGCTCTCTACCTGGAGAATCCAGGCTAGCAAATTGATGGTATTGGACCAAAATCTTGGGTGCTGCACATACGGAAACTAAAGAACCAGGCAGAAAGTGTGGACAAGTAAAGGACATCTCCACTGTGGCCAGTATGTTCAGTGTGTGTCATGCTGGCAAGTTAGGTCAAGGAGGAACACAGCTGAACTAGCACTTCCATTGTGCTGTCAGGAAATGATACGGCACGGAAATCTACAGGAAATCTGTAGAAAATCTCTGTCACACAAAAGGTATAGAGATTACTACAGAATCTTAGAAATAATTCCAAGAACCAAAACAGTGTGGGTATGTTGATCCACAGAAGTACCAGATAATTTTTTATATTTGTCTTTCTACCATATCAGCTCACTCCATTCACTTGCCCTCCAGCTGCATGATCATCAGGTCCGATACAAACATAAGCTGCTGCAGGATATGCTTAGGATCATGGTGGGAAGTGTGAAATATTTTTCTACAAGCCCCAATTAGATATTATATTAAGATGGATAAAATTAACCTCTTAGAAATAAATAAAAATCAGCAACTGAGAAGTCTTAGCATATCAGTCTGCAAACAATACTCTGCAACAAACAAGTAAAAGCCTGAAAGCAATGAGATCTACTTGTTGCAGTAAAGCTCCACTTGAATCCAGAAAATGGGTATGACCAAAGTAGAATTATTGCATAAAATAACAGAAACTGTAGTTACCAGTGATTGCACATTCCAGAGAGTATTCTTGGTAAACCACAGCTTCTGCTCAGCTAGAGCAGCATTATAGAGACAGAAAAAGACTGCAAGAACACCACGCATGGGTGTGTAATATGATCCTGGAAAATAAAGACATACTTCACTTACACAAATTTGCAGAAAACAGGAAAAAAACAAAGAAAAAATAAAGAGAAGGAAGCTTAGAGGAAAATCTAACATAAATAAAAAATGTTGCATTTTAGGTTTAAAAATAAATAATACAATGTTTGTGGTTTATTGGCTTGCTCAAAACCAGTTTCTGTTTACTTTAGAAGGTAGATTGCAAACTGCTGACTGAGACTGGCTTACACTGTAAAGTAAAAATAATTTCAGCAAAAGTGCATCCAGAGAATCAGGAGAAGTTTGATCAGAAATAGCTTATTTCACAGCTGTATTGAAGATGAACAATATTTAAGCTACAAGCTTTCATGTGTTACATTTTTCAGGTAGATTTACAGCCTGACCTGAGTCCCATACTATTGTAGCTCTAGGATAGGTACACTTCAGCATAGTCTTTCTGTATGCAGACTTGAAAGCACGGTGTGTTTTAAATTTGTTGTTGACGAAACCTAGTTAATTTGACTTATGACAAGTGGCCCACTCTGTTGTGAACAGTCAAACCAAACCAACAGTTAAAAAAAATCTCCTTAGTAACTATCAGAAGATCATTGTTAATTATATATATATATTTTTTTTTGTTTTGTGAAGGTTCTGATGTCATTCAGATAATTTTGTTACCATAGCTATTGTATAAAATTTTTAAAAAAATGCCAAAACATTACAAGGCAATGCATATAAGAAACCAGTTAGCACAAAACTAAAATAAAATTTAAAAACCTGCATATGCATTGTCAAGAAAGCTTTAATTGATTACCTCTTTCATATCTGTATCTTCATTAGATTGTAAGTGCCTTGGAGATCATGTTGATTTTTTTATAAGTTTATAGAACCTGGCCCCTATACTAAAGAAACCCTTGGCATAGTACTGTAATAAAGAGTATGAACAAGTAACATTAGTATTAACTACCATAATAAATGGAAGCTTTACTCTAATTATGTTTAAGAACCTCACAAGCCAGAAGGAAATAAGAAAGACCATTTGGAAATTATGACATTTTTTCACCCACTGAAATAAGCTTTCCTCTGCAGGCAGGATCCTTAGGAGTTTCCAGAATGTAACCACAGCCTGACAACACTTGTTTTTCCTTAGAGATCCTCTATGTTTGAGTGCTGTGCACTTGGCAAAAAAGATTATTTTGGCAGTATCAGCAGAGACTTTTTGACTCCCATCTAAGCTGGTTCTCATGGAGCTTGTGATTCACAACGCCAGCTATTCATTTTGAGCTTGAAAATCAGGGGAAAGAGACCCAAGTGCAAGAGAGATCACTGTAAACTGCAGAGAATCTCTTTCTTCCTCAGTGACTTGGACAGTAAATATGTGTTGAGTAAAGTGCAGGTCCTTTGATGGCCTCATTGTCTTGCAACTGCTCCAGTGACTGAAAGGATAACATGTGCTACATGTTACAGTCTTGGCTTCTCTGCAGCTGCAGTTACATTTCTTTGTATAATTTGTACTTTGGCACTAGAAAAAGATTATAATAAATGAAGTGTTGCTTTCAAAGTTTCAGACATCAAGATTATTATTTTTTTTATCCTGTTTGGCAAAAGGTGGCTTTAATTTGACTTTCACAAGTGCAAAAACCTATCTCCTCAGAAGTTGGTCAAACTATTAATTTTATAGCAAGGGCAACAGAGTACAGTAAAGCCTTTTCACAAAGCCAGACAGTTTAACCTAATTAAATGGCTGTTTTGACAGGTGGTTTTAAATGGAACTAACACTATTGAGAATAGCTATAGAGTTGTACATGACGAGTGTCTGTGTGTTTATATGTACAGGTGAAAATGTTACTGTGTGTGGGGTGACAATAGCTCTGTATCCATAAAGCATTTTTTTTTTCCTCAAAAGCTGCAGCTGTTCAAGACTTATAGATTTATTTCAATTAATTGTTTTAGATATATTGACTCAGGTGAATGACTACACCTGAACTATGGTAAAAGAAAGATGTTTATGAAAGTCTGTGATGTCATTCATCAGGGAAAATGAAAGGTAATTTTCCAATGCAAAATAAGCTTTGCAGGAAATATAGAATAATTGTCATAAGGGATCTGATTTCTGGTGTGCTCAATATCACAAAAGATCTTTGCCCAAGTAAAATAGTGCATTTGCAGTAGGAGGTAACGAGCATTCAAGTCTCCAAAAGCATGCTGAAAAGGCTCAGAGTCCATCAGAGGTGTCACGAGTTTGGCACAGCGAGCCAGATTAAAAATCCTGATCCTGCGTGCAGAAGTCCCCCCCTCATCCACCTCCTGTCTGCACGAATTGCCATGTCTTCCCTTCTGTAACTGCTATCTGTGTATGTAAGTCTGGTTTGCAGACAGCTAGCCAGATATAGTTGTCAAAACAGTGAGGGAGTTAGGATCTAAAGTGCTATGTAGTCATTCTATCTGCTGCTGTTTAGTTCAGATAAGATCCTTATTTTACCTTCGACTTGTAAAGTCTTGCGTTCTCAAATATTTTGACACTGTTATCATTGTCTTCTAATAGCAAGGAAGAAATTTTTCTCTACTGTGATCTATGGATAGTTTAAGGAACATTATCTGCTGTCATAAACTGATATGAATTTGGTTTTGGCATCAGAACACGTTGTAACAACCTGCTGAAACTGTGGTGTGAGTTGGGCAGAATTCACCTATCATGCTCAGAAAGTACATTTCCCTCTAGAAAGGTAAAGCTGTTATGCCAATTATCTCTGTGCTGCTGAAGAAGATTTTGTTTGGTTTTGGTGGACTTTGTTTGCTTTATATAATGCTTGCTGTATTGTAGTTATGCAATCCATACAGTACAATATATCTTTCTTTATGCTCTTTTAAAAAATATCTTCCTAACAAATTACCCATCATAATTAATTCTGAAGAATAAAACATTTGCTTTATGTTCATACTCAGTCTTCAGTACTCTGATTCTCAATCTGCTGCTATATACAGACTTCCATAGTTTGTGCTGTATGACCTTATGGCATCACTGAAATGGAAGAAATTCTTAATCACTTAAACATTTTGCTGGTTCGTCTGTTGGTTATTCCTGTTTTATTTTGTGAATGTCAAGGGAGAGTTCTGCAATGTGGCTTGATGGATTCAAAGCAAGGAGAGAATATGCAGAACCAACCAACTCTAGGTTTGTGACTATGCAATTGGCTGACTTTGCTTAATGGAGGAACGCACAAACACAGAGGGATTTACTAGGAAGTAATATTTTTTCCAATCAACACTATTTAGCACTTTGCTAAATCAAACATAATATCACAGATTCGGATGTTGGTCAGGAATACCCTACAGCACAACTAGTTAAGAATTCCTAAGGCGTTTTTTTTGCCAGTCTTAACATGGATAATAATGATCCCACCTGTGGACATTCATTCAGGCAAAGGGAAAGCCTCCCCCTCAGGTACTTGGCATCACTTGCCCAACAGACACAAGTCTCACGCAAAGATATATCCAGAATAAATATCATTCACCAAAGATGAGGCCACTCAATGTCAATAAATGTCCTTAGGAGGCATCCCAACCTAAGGGAAAGGCTTACTCACGGACCTCCTACTCCAAGGGAAGTTCTCACACTGGCCTTTCTGGGGGAGAAACTCTGTTTTTATGGGTTAAGTCATATTTGACCTCTGGTCATTCATTCTTCTACCTGGGGCCAAGACACCCCATTGGCTGGGGACCCTGTTCATTGACAGAGGATTCCACCCTGGCAATTCATAAATTGCCACAAAATCAGGTGCCTCAGTATCTGCTGGCAGTTCCACAGCCCAGCAGGGGCTAAGACCAGAAATTGGTCTTAGCGCCTCTCAGTCTAACCCAACAAAGGTGAGCCCATCAGGGGTTCTTCTGCCAGCTCCAGAGAGCTTAACAGATAATATAACAATCCCCATGGATGGAGGTGGGGGGATGGGGACAGAGATGGGGAGGGGGCACACGAGTGCTTTGGTACATCTCGGGTCAACTTTCTGTGTCCCCTCTTCACATTTCATATTTAGAAAGTATTCTTTGTAATGATCCACAAAATTACTTCAGCGTGCTCCCGCTTATAGCACACCTGAAACTATTTTGCATTGTGATGCCTTACAAGAAGATTTAAAGTTCAGGCTGTTGCCATCAGTGAAAAACATGCAGCCTGTTAATACCTAGTCTCACCATTTCCTCATTCTTCATAGTCTGGCTGAATCTACTAGCTGTCTCTGTGTCTGTGTTTTTCACTTCTGCTCTGAGATTTGCTTATCAAAAGTGTGCCAATGAGCACATGTCTGAAGTTCTTAAGGGATCAAGAGCAGCAAAGCACCTGATTTCTGCCTCAGTTTTTTCCCATGCAAAAGTGAGAATAATGCAAGATCATTCAGAAAAGCATTCTGAAAAGACAACATTCTACAAAAAGAGGCACAATTTTTTAAATCTGATCAAGAGTGAAAATCCCATTTTCACCCATCAGTCAAAATTCTTATATACATAGACTCTACTTACATAATATTTAAAAAGCTACACGTGCTAAAACTACTAAAATTACTAAAACTAAGGAATAAGGAATTATATTAGAACATTTTTTTCTTTTAAAAAAGGTATGGTAAGAGAAGCACTTGCTTCTAAAACATTTAACTAACATTCAGAAACTTTGTAAAGCATGTTAAAGCAGCATAGGAAGCCAGGCTTCTCAGCCACTCAATCCAACTTCTTTACCAGTTCTGTCAAAGGGAGAATGGCAATGGAGGATATGGCTTGTGAACCTTTAGTCAACATCTGAGAGCTATTAAGGGGCAAGCAGGTGCGGGTGACACAGTTGTGGGGGTCTACTACAGACCTCCTGATCAAGGTGAGGAGGTTGATGAGGCTTTCTACAAGCAACTGAAAGCAGCCTCACAACTACAGTCCCTGGTCCTCATGGGAGATTTCAACTACCCTGATATCTGCTGGAAGACTCACACAGCCAGCCTTTCACAGTCTAGGAGGTTCCTCCAATGCATTGATGATAACTTCTTAATGCAAATGGTGGACAAGCCGACTAGAAGAGGAGCGCTGCTGGATCTTGTACTAACCAGCAAGGAGGGCCTTGTTGAAGCAGTGGTGGTCAATGGCAGCCTTGGCTGCAGTGATCATGAGATGGTGGAGTTCAGGATCCTGTGTGGAAGGAACAAAATACCCAGCAGGACCAGAACCCTGGACTTCCACAGGGCAAACTTTGGTCTCCTCAATCATCTATTAAGGGAAATCCCATGGGACAGGGTGCTAGAAAATAAAGGAGCTCAAGATAGCTGGTCAACATTCAAGGACCACTTCTTGCAAGCACAGGATCAGAGTGTCCCAATGGTTAGGAAATCTAGTAAGGGTGCTAGGAGACCTGCATGGTTAAAGAAGGAACTACTGGGCAAACTTAAGTGGAAAAGGAAAATCTATAGATCATGGAAGGAGGGGCTGGTCACTTGGGAGGAATATAGGACTGTTGTCAGAGGATGTAGGGAGGCAATTAGGAAAGCTAAGGCCTCCTTGGAACTTAACCTTGCAAGTCAGGTTAAGGATAATAGAAAGGGCTTTTTCAAATACATAGCTAGCAAAACTAGCACTAGAGGCAATATTGGCCCATTGAGGAATGAGGTGGGAGCCCTGGTGACAGAGGATATAAAGAAGGCAGAGGTGCTGAATGCCTTCTTTGCCTCTGTCTTCACTCCTGCAGGGTCTCCCTATGAGCCCCAGATTCATATAGCCCCAGAAGAGGTCAAGATAGAGGAAGAGTTTGACATGGTAGATGAAGATTGGGTTAGGGATCAGTTGAGTAATCTGGACATCCATAAATCAATGGGTCCAGATGGAATGCACCCAAGGGTGCTGAGGGAGCTGGCGGAGGTCATTGCTAGGCCACTCTCCATCATCTTCAGTAAATCATGGGCAACAGGTGAGGTGCCTGAGGACTGGAGGATAGCAAATGTCACTCCAGTCTACAAGAAGGGCAAGAAGGAGGACCCGGGTAACTATAGACCGGTCAGCCTCACCTCCATCCCTGGAAAGGTGATGGAACAACTTGTTCTTGTCACTATCTCCAGGCACATCAAGGACATGGGGGTCATCAAGAGCAGTCAACATGGTTTTATCAAGGGTAAATCATGTTTGACTAACCTCATAGCCTTCTATGAGGAAATTACTAGGTGGATAGATGATGGTAGAGCGGTAGATGTGGTTTATCTTGATTTCAGTAAAGCATTTGACACCGTCTCCCACAGCATCCTTGTAGAAAAGTTGATCAGGTATGGGTTTGGTGATCAGGAAGTGAGGTGGATTAGGAACTGGTTGAAAGGAAGGAGTCAGAGAGTTGTAGTCAATGGGGCAGAATCTGGTTGGAGGTGTGTGACTAGTGGAGTCCCACAGGGGTCGGTACTGGGACCGGTGTTGTTCAACATCTTCATCAACGACCTGGATGAGGGTATAGAATGTACCCTCAGCAAGTTTGCTGATGACACTAAGCTGGGAGGAGTGGCTGACACACCAGAAGGCTGTGCTGCCATTCAGAGAGACTTAGATAGGTTGGAGAGTTGGGCGGGGAGAAACATGATGAAATTCAACAAGGGGAAGTGCAGAGTTTTACATTTGGGGAAGAACAACACCATGTCCCAGTACAGGTTGGGGGCTGAACTGCTGGAGAGTAGTGTAGGTGAAAGAGACCTGGGGGTCCTGGTAGACAGGAGGATGACCATGAGCCAGCAATGTGCCCTTGTGGCCAAGAAGGCCAATGGCATCCTGGGGTGTATTAGAAAGGGTGTGGTTAGTAGGTCAAGAGAGGTTCTCCTCCCCCTCTATTCTGCATTGGTGAGGCCACATCTGGAGTATTGTGTCCAGTTCTGGGCCCCTCAGTTCAAAAAGGACAGGGAACTGCTCGAAAGAGTCCAGCGCAGAGCTACGAAGATGATTAGGGGAGTGGAACATCTCCCTTATGAGGAAAGGCTGAGGGAGCTGGGTCTCTTTAGCTTGGAGAAAAGGAGACTGAGGGGTGACCTCATCAATGTTTACAAATATGTAAGGGGTGAGTGTCAGGGGGATGGAGTTAGGCTTTTTTCAGTGATGACCAGTGATAGGACAAGGGGTAATGGGTGTAAATTGGAGCATAGGAGGTTCAAGGTGAATATCCGAAAAAATTTTTTTACTGTAAGAGTGACAGAGCACTGGAACAGACTGCCCAGGGAGGTTGTGGAGTCTCCCTCACTGGAGACATTCAAAACCCACCTGGATGAATTCCTGTGTGATGTACTCTAGGTGACCCTGCTCTGGCAGGGGGGTTGGACTAGATGATCTCTCGAGGTCCCTTCCAGCCCCTAAGATTCTATGATTCTATGATTCTATGATTCACCTATTTACAACTGCACCACCTTTTAAATGGCTTTTAAAATACTGTATGTTTGAATCAAGTTAGTCATTAAAATAGAATAATGTTCAAGGAAAAGAATAAATATTTAGAGGCCAAATAACATGAATAAATATTTTGTAAAAATTACCAAAGTGAGATAGGAAAAAAACCCCAACAGACTCACGTTAAGCAAAGCATAGTAAAATCTTGTATGATAGAGGAAGAGTATTCTACATTTTAGATATTTCTGATTTACATTGACACATAAAGCCACCTCTTTTTTATAGCTATGTCTAAATATTTTGCTCTTGGTCTCACTTTTAAATTTTATCCCAATTCACACAGACATTTGGCTTTCCTCCAAGACATTTCAGCATTTTTTTCTCTTTGAGTCTGTGTTTGTAAAGATAAAAATAATTTTTATTAAGATGCAAAGATTCTTCATTCTTTTCATAATAAACTGCAGCACCTATTTTTCACTCAGTGCTCTGAGACCTTTAATGATAGTGTCAGAAGACAATCCAAGTAGGATAATGGGATTAAGAATCTAAGTTTTACTACACTGTTGGCTGCTTAAATAGATTAACACAAGCTACCAACAGTTAAAAAAGTCTAGGCACTCTCATTATACCTGCATCCAGGAAACCATGTTGGTCACTTCTGTGGCTGGAGAAAACTTTTCTTTTTGTCCAAACTTGACTATTATTCATATGAAGCTATTTGTCCCAAAAGAGTCTTTACCAGAACAGTCTGTTAGCTATATAGTGCATCCACAGGGTCCTGATGTAATCGATGTTAAAACAAGAAGAGTGATAAAAAAGGTAGGGAGGGCAGAATCAGGATTTTTGAATCATTTCCAACAGGGGCACAAATCAAGGTTACCAATAAGACCCATCACTTTACACTGCCAAGGATCACTGAAGACTCGGTTTATAAAGAATTCAAACAGGAATAGGAAAATTTTGACACACTTAATATGACTCACTCCATTTCTCCTTTCTCACTGAGAAGCAGCTATAACTGCTCTACAATTAAGAATAGACACAGGTTTAATTTTCTGCCAGTCATTTTTCAGTTTTTTTCAGTTGATCCTTTTTGCAACCTGCTCCAAAACCAATCTGTCTGATAATTAGCATGGCCCATCACAGCTTCTCAGAATACTAAAAGTAAAAAATAAGCAAGCCATTTTAGTTGTTTGCATTTCATATAATGCACCTATTTTTTATTATATTTAGAATAGAATAATCCTTACTGTTCTTCTCTATCCTAACTTCAAAAAGTATTTTCTTTTTAAACCCAAGATTTATGTTGGCATTGATTAATGTCTTTGGATGGGATAGCGTACAAACTACAAAGAATTTTTTTTTCCTATATACAGTACAAGAGTTGAAAGGAAAAAAAAAACCAACCACAAAAACAACAAACCAGCTCCAACGTAATGACCTGATTTTCATTTACACAGTTCTTGCAACATAAAAAAAAATCTTAAAGTGGGCATAAATTATATTTAAAGACACTTTAGGGTTCATTTCTGCTGCCAGAATGTGTAAAAGGGCCTTTATGTAAATAAGAATCAAGGCCAATATGTTTCAGGATTATGTTTCTTTGGAAATCTTTGCTATACCTAAACTCCTCATATTTTGACTTCTGGCACTACTCACAGATTAATTGTATGAGACTCTTACTCTGAGTCAACAATATATGAAATCATCCATATACATCCAGCAGCTTATTTCCATTACAGAATAAAGGAAAAACAGAATAGTTGAGCAGGTAGACCTGAAATTTTTAAGAGAGTAAGAAAAAGAGGAGATTAATTTTAACAAATATTTTGATTGGGAATAATTTGCAATTCTGAGTTCCTACTTAATAATCAAAGATAGGTACTAACGATGCTTCTGCCATTTCCTGTACTTTTACCATGTTAATGTCATCTAGCAACACTTCTTTGATGACAAGTGGAAAAAAAGAGAAATGGAAAGAACTGAGAAGTTTCCCAAAACTCATAATTCTTTCTGGGAATAAAAGTAGCTTCATGATAACCCTGGAAAGTTTGATTATTTTCATGGAATGTTGAAAGATACATGGTAAGCAACTACAGTGACTAAAACGTATGAAGTAACTTCTCTCTATCACCATGTAATTCACGTTATGAGGTAGCCACATTAAGTTCTGAAGGTCTTTCCTCTGTCACCAGTGACAAGGAATCTGCTGTATCTTTCAGATAAAATGTAGTATTCTTTCATTTTAGTATGTTTGATTTTAACAACACCTGAAAGTACTGCTAATTATTTTCTCTGTGGGCTTAATAATACACATGTTGATTTTTATTAATGATGACTTTTAAAGTGTGCAATTAATTGCTTTTTTATAAAGTGTTTTTTTCCAGGCATATCTCAGCAATAAAATGAATATGTTACTCATGTTATAGCAGTGCTAAACTATCCAGTCAGAATTTAAATATCACTATCATTACATTAATTATATTTAAAAGGCTGGTGTAAGAATATACTAAATTTTTGCACAGGATAATTCTGTCAGAAATCTGGAATAATTATGATTAAAGAGAAATGTCCTCTTATATTAAAAAAAAAAAAAAAAAAAAAA
>NW_009952694.1:9568650-9628505 GCF_000747805.2 Chaetura pelagica
AAAAAAAAAAAAAAAAAGGGAAAAAAAAGAAAACATGTAGTTAAAAATATTACCTGGTCTTCATATATTAAAGAACTTCCTGGGTACCTGGAAGTATGCGATTAAATTGGGAATATTTAATCTCTAAAGCAATTTTTCTGAATCTCAAACACTGTTTTCAATGTCAGTGATGTCAGCAACAGTTAGAAGAGAGTAATTCAGATGGCCCATCTGAAACGAACCATGCAGTCTCATCACAGAGTGAATCCACAAGAGTTGTGGACACCTTTGTTCCTACAACAGGCTTATCTACTTCCAAAATACTTAGTCAAAACTCCAAGCGTTAAACATGTGAAACAGGATCCCAAATGCCTGATGATGGACCTCAGCTTCTGTCGTGGCACATGTGGAAAGCCTGACATAGCCAATAACAACCGTTACATCTTAAGCCCTAGGATTGGAATTTGGGTTAGAGGTATAAGTGCAGTAAAGAACAATAAGAAGCCTAGAGCTTCAGCTAATTAGAGCTGGAAAACGAATGCCAAAGAAAGGCATCAGTTGCAAAGTGAAATGTCTTTTGGAAACCTCCTTCATACCCCCACTTCAGTTGGAGCTCTTGGCTTTCTTTCTCTCAACCAAAGCTCCAATCCTAAATCTAAACCTAACCAAAGGCTGAGCCATCATTTTCCCAGACAAAAAGTTTAGTCTTGGATTAGAAGAGGGAAAGAAATGAGATCCATAGGTAGAATGGTGCTGAGAAGAGGTTGCCAAAGTTCTTTTACACTTCTATGGGAACTCCCCCAAAACCAGTCTTTGCAGCAGCAGCTACAGCCTGTCTTACTTTGATAGAACTTCTGCCTGGAGTCTCAAATCCATATTTTTCTCGTAGAAACGTACTTTAATGGTTAGACTTATCTGTTTGGAGGACATACTAATGGACTTCTAGATTGATGTTGCCTTATGCCAGTTGGCTTAACGACTTTGACATATGATGGCATTCTCTGATCCTTCTATACTTACATTCCACATTGCCTCATAAAGCAGAGGTCAGCTCCACCACTTCATAAAAATATGAAGAACGATCTCTCTTTATTGCACAATTAATGCAAAGAAGGTTTTGTAATGGACTATTTTACCTAGGGCAGGTCTGCTATAATGGAAGTAGTTTTCAACCTGATGGATCTTCTTCACAAACCTGATGGACATGAAGAATGAAATGAAAGACTGTAATAAGATAATGATATAAAGAACATAGAAGTTTGCAGAATACCCTTCAGACAACTGTAAAAAGCAGTGAAGAGTGTTTTCTACCATCATATACAATATAATTGCTGACATCAAACAGATTTATATTTGATGGTGAAAACTTGTACCACATTCAGCTCTCTTACCATCTTCCTGATTGAAAATTATATCTTTTTTTTTTTGCATCTCCTACAGTTTTGTACCTCCTATGGCTGAAAGAAGTTTACTTTAATGGGACAGTCTTAACCTATGGCTGCTTGCTGATTCGAACATGTTAGACAATATTTCCATCAGGTAGAAGTGCAGAGAAGTTCATTTCGTAAAGCAGAGATGCAAAACCCCAATTTTTCCACTTACACTTAGTCATTCTAGTTCAGTAGTACAAAATTATCCTGATAAATTTTCTGTATGCTTTATATATGTATGTGTGCACACATATGTGAGCTACAGAAACACATGTCTTCACATGGTTAACATTCTAAATTTTTTGTGTGTGTGTACTATTCTGATGCATAGTAATAGAGATTTTAAAATGAAATTGAGCTTATGTGTTAAGGGCTAAGGTTTTTTTAACTTATAATAGCATATATGAAAGAAACACTAAACATCATATTAATTCCTTTTGATTTCTCAGATGTCAGTTTGGTAGGTAACCGCATTTTGCTTTAGAAAAAAAAGGGCACATGCAATCTATGCAGAAGGTATGAAGGTACAAGTTCAATAAACATATGCATCTAGCAATAGGATGGCCAAGACTGAAATTCAGAAATAATTATTCCAAAAATAGTTGTTGCACAAATAATTGATGTCTGCATGATGATACCTCTAAACCATGCAAAATAATAAATTAAAAATTTTCACAAACAAACAAGATAACAGAGGTAACCAATTGTTACACATAAAATTCTTCAAGTGAATATTTGTATGACACATGTAGAACAGTAAAGCAAGTGGAAATTATTTTAATCAAGCTACCTGACAGTACCTGCAGTACATTGAGGATTGGGATGCATTTGCCACACCAATTACTCATTAATATTTTTTTTGGGTTTAGTATATTAGTTAAAGGATAGCTGCTACCTTGTTTTTTCCTCTCTTTTAGGTGTTGTTGAATGCTGAAATAATTTCTGTCAGCCAAGGCAAGAAAGGATCAAGTTGCCTATGATGTAGCAAAGACAGGCAAGATCCTCTGACAATTTCAGGAATATGTGTATCTTGAGAAAGATCCTGACTACATTTCTTCATAAAACCTCATTTCTGAGTGGACGCTGCAGGCAGTGGTATAGATTTGTACTCCTTTCTGTCAAGCTTAGAAGGTTTAACAGACACATAATTAATGCTTGCCAAAATGTTGTAAGGGAGACAATCATTATTATGCCTATTTCAAACTGAGACATGTAATGTTTAAATGTCTAGTCTAAGGGAAAATTCAGTGACAGACCTGGGGGCAAACTGCAGTGCCCTGAATGTGAGTTTTTAGCTCCAACTATAGAAAAGATTTCTGAAATAATTTATATCCAATCCACTCTGTATTGACAATGAAGGAATGAAGATAAAAATATTTTCACTGAAAATATGCCAAGAGGTGACTGTACATCTATTTCAGGAGACTAAGTTTTGGCATATATGTCCAGAATGTGACCAAGAGTCTATGAAGCCTCCCAGTGTTGTACTTGAAGTGATAAAAGAAGGAATGCAATTAAATTGTCAGAGATCAGAGACCGCCAAGGTTATTTCCTTTTGCTGATACAGAGGCAAAATGAGAATGCTCTTTTCACCTCCTTAGTTCTTAAATAAATACTCCATTCTGAGGAGCAAATAATACCTATTTTGCATTGAAAATGTAACCACTAAAGGGTGTCTCTGTTCGAAGTCACTTCATATAATTTCCAGGGCTTTGCACCAGGCTAAATGATACAGACAAACTGCATTTAGATACACTAGCTTAGATGAAGGGGAAGAATAATAAGGTACCATTGTCTCCACTGGTTATCCTCTGCCTATATTCTTCTGCAGGTTCTTGACTGTCTCAAAAAATAAAATTGTTCCTACTAGAAGAAAAATATGATTTCACTGTAAAAATGCGTTATAATATATTGGTGTGTATTGATTGTATTCTGCTGTATTATTTAGCATCACAATGAAGGACTGATACAATTCACAGTATTTCTAAGTTAACCCATTATACACCCACAACTATAAACAGTCAAAGAATATGACTATGCCTTGAAGTTTAAGCCATTTAAATGGCCAGAGCTATTACCAAGGTGAAAAAAATATGCAAGATTTGTCAGGTGCTTTCTGTTTCTCGTGCGTAGTTTGTAATTATGATTTTGAGGCCATGTTTGGATTCACATGCAGTCAACTAAAGAGAAGCTGTAAATGATGGAAAAACATTGCTCTCTTGATGATTTTAAATTGGTCCCCCATAGAATAAACAGAATCTGGGCACAGTATCCACATTGTCTGCAATTGGAACATTGTGACTTTTTATAGAAAACCATGAGCCTATACATTGCTTATTGCTATCTTAATTTCCTCAGGAAAAAAAGTGATGATAATGTTATTTAACTATTTTACAGGATGGTATTATAACGTGAGAGCTGAGACTTTCAGTTGTTTGAAGGTACTGTCTACTACAATCCATATGGCCAAAGTTCATCTGTGTTTAGAAAGCCATACAGCATCTTAGGTTCTCTTACCACAATTACCCAAAGGATTAATGTGGTTTTCTTAATTTTCTTTGGTTTCCCAGCTCAAATAACACAAAACCTGTTTGTACATGGGTACATTGGATTCAGCTATGATACAGATGTAGATCAAGGCCTAAAATCAAGCAAACATGCATTCTTAGATGGTCACATTGTAAAATGGGAAGTTACTCACCTGAGTTGCAGTACAACTTCATAAATACCATGCTGTAATTTTATACAGGATGGTAGGATAATAATTTTTTCTCATTTTGAATGTGAAAAGATTTTGAATGAAGCATGTGAACCATAACAAATTAGATTGAATTTGTGTTCCTCAACTATCATGACTTGGAGAATCTGTCCTGGCCTATCACAGTGATGAAGAATCTGGATCTAGAAACACAGGTTTCTTCCTGACATATTCACCAGCACAATTCTATTTTAATAGAATCATGAAATAAAAAATTGTCAGAGTTGGAAGGGATCTCTAGAGATCATCTAGTCCAACTCCCCTTCTAAAGCAGGATTGCCTCGAGTACCTTACTCAAGACTGTGAGTCTTGAATATCTCCAAAGAAGGGGACTTCACAACCTCCCTGCACAGCCTGTTCCAGTGCTCTGTCACCCTCACCATAAATAAGTTTTCCTCATAATTAAATGGAACTTCCTGTGTTCCAGCTTGTGCCCATTGTCCCTCATCCTGTCACTGGGAAGTACTGACAAGAGTCTGGATCCATCCTCCTTATACCTTATAGGCATTAATAAGGATTCCCTTCAGCCTTCTCTTCTCCAGGCTAAAGAGTCCCAGCTCTCTCAGTCTTTACTCTTGAGAGATGCTCCAAACCCCGAATCATTTTTGTTACCCTCTGCTGGACTCTGTTTCTCTTGAACTGGAGAGTCTAGAACTGGACAGAGTATTCCAGATGTGGCCTCACCAGGGTAGAGTAGAGGGGGAGAAAGACCTCTTTCAGCCTACTGGTCACACACTTCCTTATGAACCCCAAGATTCCATTTGCCTTGGCAAAAAAAGGAGCATTGCTGGCTCATGGATAATTTTGCCCTCTGTGTTCCGGAGAAGATTTGGCAGAACACAAAAATACAAGTTCTTTGTGGGAGCACAGAGCATTTTAATTCCAGCTTCAGGAAAGCAACTGACATTTCTTGTAAGTACTTAGTGACATTTATGTCATGAAGTTCCTCTGCGTTGTTTCAGTGTAACATCACAGCAAATACTTGAATTCACTGAAGCTGAACTATCCGAACCCATCTCTATTGACAGATTAACGTGAAGTTCATAGTGAAGAGCCATTAAAATTTAACAGTCAAGTGCTTTATTTCTTCAAATCTAAAATCAACTGCCTTTGATTTTTAAATTATAATTAGCCATAACTAATTCTTAAAAAGTAACATTGTGCAAATACTATTGTGAATCAAATTAAATATTCCAGGATCTGGATCCAGTCTTATCAAATTCCTTTATTTGATATAAAATAACTTCATCAGAAGCAGGTGCATCCTGAGATGAGTTTTGTTTCCGCCATCTCTTAGTGCTTCCTTTTGGGTGACTGTATAAATAATAATTGAAGATATGCTGAGCATTAAGGAAAGAATGGGCTATTTAGGAAACTGTAGTAGCAGTTTGCGTTAGCTGGACTGTAGTTAGAAAGAGCTTGCAGCCAACTGGATAGAGCTGCTTTGATGATGTTTTGATACCTATATGAGACTTGAGCTCTTTTGCAAATATGATCATTGACCTCCAGGGCACTACTTAACAGAATTAAGACACTGAACTCAACCTGGAAAAATGCAGCATAATAGACTTACAGAGAAACAAAACTTAGGTATTCAATAAAGGATCACAATATTTCAAGCAAAAAAGCCTGAGAAGATCTAAGTAATAGGGACAGGAATAAAAATGAATACTTGTAATGCCATATGGAAGCTGAAAAAAACAAGGAAATCTGAGACTTTTTACAGAAAGATAATATGCTGTGGACCCTCCTACAATATGTTTCAATAATAATGACATTCTATTTATAAACCATCTCACCTGGAAAAGCACTTCAGTTTCTGAATAGCAGTCTTAATGCTGTGCCTGACTGACAAAGCCCTGAAGCTCCTACATATGTCTCCAACTCTCTGATGAAACCAGAGTTGCATTTTTACCATGATAAAGAAAAGTTCATAGTTCTAAATTAGCAAACAGTAAGGGCTGATGAACTAGACAGATAAGAGAGAGAAAGAGCAAGATGATTCCTTATAAAATCAAGATAATTTATTGTAAGATGTCAAAATCACTTTACATGCAAGTAGTCTTGTTAAACCCTGATTTCAGAATGCAAAAAAAAATTGGGATATCCTCTTATCCTTACTTCTTTATAGCTGGCTTCTTGACACATAGATCAAGGTCCAATAAACATGCAGATGACAGTTAGATACACTTGCCTTTCAGATTGCTGTCACTGAATCAATAAAACTTAACTGTAATCCCTCACTTTTAATGTTGTCTACCTGTACTCTGTTTGCTTAGTTTTTCTTGATGGTTTATCATGTCTTTGAAAAGAAATGCTAAGGTCTTTTGTACACTGGTTGTCTCACCTCCTTAAAATTTTTTTCATTCTCACTAAGAAGGGCTCAAGCCTTGCCTTCATCTTTCTGGAATTAAAAAGAAAAACATCATTAAGGGTAGACTTTTTTACAAAAGGACATTAAGTTTGTTGGTTAGACCCAAGAACATAAGAGGGGGAATGAGACAAAATTGAGTGAAGGAAAATTTAGGTTGACTATTAGGATGCAATTTCTATAATTAAAATTTATGTCTGCAGAAAAATTTCCCATGGGACTCAGTGGAAATAATGCAAAACTCATTTGAGTTATTCGTGGCCCAGCTAAACCAAATGGCCTAATAGCTATTCAGTTCAGATTTATATGACTCTATGAATCTGTACTACGTTGCTTTTCAAAATAAGTATATGAATACTATCTTTATTCAGCATGTATTTCTTAAAATAGTTACCAAACTGTTGGACAGGAATTATCTCATTTAATAATGAAACACAACTGTACAGTGATGAACAACTCTACATCATTTTTAAACAAGAATTTAAAAGTAATCTCTCAGATAAACTAACAGTATCATTTAATCTGAAACTTGAAGAAGATAAAGCTATTACTATTCCTAATACTAGCAGTTTTCTTCTAAAAGCTGTTGACTAATTTAGTAGGAATAATACCTGTGATGAAAGCTTTCTTCCCTTATAACTGCAGCATAGTCACAAAAGAATGCAATCCCGAAATAATTTGTTCTGTATTGATGTCAAAATAAGACCCTCAATTAAAATCATTTGACATGTTTCCAGTTGAACAGAAATGCCTCTGGACTTTCTAATTTTCAATACTTTATTGTTATGAGTTTTAAGTAATTAAAGTTATTTGTGAGAATAGTAAGGTAAATTAGTATAATTACATGGCAAATTTTATACTTATAGCAGTAAGATCAGTTAAACCTATTGAGCATGACTCTATTGAGCATATTTTTTTTCAAATTTCTATAGATTGTATCTAACTGCAAAAAAAAATACATATTTTTGTTATAGGTGTAGTGCATTTATATGATTGGAAAAGACAAGTGTTTGTTTAGTGTGCCAATATGTTTGGAAAATAACCTCTCTAGGAAAATAGCCGGACTTGTGCAAAGTATTCAACACTGTTCCACATGACATACTGGTCTCAAAATCGGAAGGATACGGATTTGTCAGATGTACCACTCAATGGATAACGAATTGGCTGGATGGTCATACTCAATAGAGTAGTGATCAACGACTCAATGTCCAGATGGAGACTAGTGATGAGTGGCTTTCGTCAGGGGTGGGTACTGGGACTGGTGCTGTTTGCCATCTTTGTCAGTGGCATGGACAATGGGATCGAATGCACCCTTAACAAGTTTGCTGACAACATCAAGCTGTGTGGTGTGGTTGACATCCTAGAGGGAAGGGATGCCATCCAGAGGGCACTTGACAGGCTTGAGAGGTAGACCCTTCCCAACTTCATGAAGTTCAGCAAGGCTATCCTGTAGGAACAGGGTAGTATCATAGATGCAATGTGAGTCTAGTCCAATGGAATAATGCTATTGTTCTATTTTTTATTTTTGTTATTCTTTTGTTATTTTCATTAAATTTCTCTGTTTGCTCTCTAACTTCCCAATCAGCAAAAAGTTTCAGAAGACAATTATATTTGATACTTTGTGTTTAATATTTGTTACTCCCTTGCTAATCAGATTCTTATTCCCATTAAAACCTTATAATTAGATCCTGTCTAATTCTGTCTGCAGTTTTCTGTTGAAATTTCACCCTGTTTTTGTTCAAACTTGATTAGTTTATTGACAGTCTCTCAGACTTTAATTTTGCCTGTGTGAGAGGCATTGAATGGGTTATTACATATGATTGCAATTTTCCCTGCCCAGGATGTGATTGGTTTTGTGACTCATATTCCACAGGCATAAGCCAGAGGTACAACAGTTTCTCCACCTGCTAATTCATTTCTGCCTCCCATATGATAAGATCAATTATTCTCACATGGGATTAATTAACTTGATATAACGTAAGTTTATTACACAGGCATCTTGGGTAGAACGTGCGAGATTTTTTTACATCAGCTCTGTTGCCACAGTGGCAGAAAGCATCATTTGCATCACTCTGTTACCTTCATGAAAAGCATCCTGATTCTACTGGTGGTGTCATCTCACATCATATCCAAACTCCCTTTTGCCCTGTTTCGCTCCGTTTAATCTCATATTCCCTTTCAGCATAACAAAAGCAAAATTCCCAGGGGTTGTATCTATGCACCTGTCCATACCATGTAATTAACAAACATTTTGAACAACACTGTAGCAAGCATTAATATGGTTATAATTATTATTACTATTAATGCTGGCCTGCAAGCTATGTCAATAATCATGCTTTAGACAGTTTTCTATGCTGCAGATGATGAAATGAAAATATACAGATCTACATGGCTTCATCTGTAAAGATTGATTATGTATTTTTTTCAGCATTTTCATAATTTTTGCTGTAAATGGGTTTTTTTGTACTTTAAAAATTTTGTTAGTTTTGTCAGATATATAAACATATCTGTCTGCCCTAGAGAATCACTTCCACATTTACTAAAGAATTTTAAAACAATTTTAAAGATAAAAACATTTTCTTAAAAATCTGTTTTTTTCAAATAGAACAGAGACTTAATTATCAATTTGGCCACCATTTCAATTACACTGTTATCAAGCGCCAGGCAAATATATTGGATGCAGCAAATATTTCGTAGCTACATGTCCTCATGTACTTTGTAAATGAAATCTAAAAAAAATAGTGGAGTAACAGAATAGTCATTAGCATATTACGTCTCTTTCTCCTTAGATATGTGAAAAATATTTGCAAATGGGAATTACAAATGTGAAACCATTGTAGTTTATTTGCTTGTTTAGAAGCCATTGAATATTTAAGGGCAATTGAAGATCTAGGCTTCAAGCTTTTGCAAATCTGATCTTTCCCATATGCTTTTTTCTCTACTGTCAATTTTTTTTGTGTGTGTGTATGTGTGTGTGTGCGTCACATCTCATTTTATATGGAGTGAGAATTCAACATCCTGTCACTTGATGCAGGACATGTTCAGCAAGAGTTTTTAAAATAGGTATATATAAACTTAAACACTTTTGATATTAGATGCAGATTTTAGCTATGCTACTGCAGCCTTGCGCCTAGCTGATACAGGGCAGCTCTGGTTTAGAAACAATACAATTATGTTCATCTGACATTGCACTTATTACAGTGAACTTCACAACCCGTGAAGAAAATAACAATCCTTATTTTTAACTTGATAAAATGCATTTTTCCAGTACTACCTGTTAGGTCTCACTGTCTTGTATTGGTTGTGTTTAGTGGATTCAGTATCCATAAGAGTATCCATCTTATATTACATAAGATATTTGTACCTGGATAGAGCTCACTGGCCCTTCACCTGTTACCTCTGAAAACAATATCAATGCAGAATTTCTGTTGTTCCTAGATATCAGGATATTTTGTAAATATATTTTAAGCCATTATATGATACAATCCAGATCTTCACCTCCAGAGCAACTGCAGGGTACAAAAACAACAGAAAAGGGAAGAGAGATACTTTAACATCAGCAGGACTGATGTTAAAGTCTGATGTAAAGTGGCTTTATAAAGGTTCACTATTTTATAGTTGCCATTTATTGATACTTAGATAATAGATATAAATTGACCTCAATCAAATCCATAGACCCAAAAGTCTCTACCTTTGGATATGTTCAGTTTGGAACTAGAGATTTTTAAATGCCCTTCCTTTTTGAATAAATTAAAATAAATAAAAAATCTAGGCTCAAGTTTCCTACCGATTAGTGTTTAGTAAATGAAACCCATCTTTACAATAAAATCAGTTCCTGTTAAATAAGAGTAGGTGGAATCAGAGAACAAGTTAAGTATCCAAGTCACATTTTGAATAAAAGACTAAAAGTGTCCAAAAAATGTGAAAAATCACACCATCATTCCTCTGTTCTAAAGATGAGATAGATGAATGCTGTTTCCCTATTACAGTATTATTATCATATTATTATTATACTTGCTGAAAGAGCTGAAGGGTTGTTCTACTTAAGTTTTTTCAAGTCTTGTCACACATTTCGTATGTGATATCAATGCATTAGCATCACTAGTCTGAGTAAAAGAAGCTCATTTACACACAACCAGGAGTTTTAAAAGTACAAGTGGTTGGGGAACTGTCATGTGTCATTTCATAACACATCGCATTTCACAGGAAGTCTGGATTGCAGTGCTGAAGAGATGGACGCCTCACCAGGAGAAATTCCATCTAGCTGCCAGCTGAAGTGCAACCACAGCATGGAGCAGCCAACACAAGTTTCATCATCAGAATATTGAGAAGGGATATAGAGAGTGGAGAAGTGAATGTGAGTACTCTTAAGAGTATGCTTTTCCACCATGCCAATGATGCAGGGCCAGGAAAAAAATAGATTTATCACTGGAAAAATAATTCCTTAAACTCCACTGGCAATAACAGTGAATGAAGTATTAAGGATACCTCAATTCTCAGCAGCAGGTATCTTTTTACAGCTCCTTCTACACAGTGTCAAAAGCAGCATTATGTATGAGGGAGGACAGATAAATTGAAAAGTACCAGAAAGCCTTAATTAGGAAGACTCAGGGAAGCAAAATCCCTACTTGTGCTTCTCTACTGCACATGTGGAGTCCAGATTTTTACAAAATGCTCTATGCTGCAAATTCCTATAAATCAGTCTTAGCAGATGGGAGATACGGGATAAAAAGTAACCAGAAAGGAACAGAAAACATAAACTTTATTTTCTGTAAAACTTGGAGGCAACATTCAAAGAAAGAAGACTAGTAGGTTGTTCAGGAGGATCCATATGTATTCGCTCTTTTTACTGAGAGCTCTTTGTGTTTTCCTCTGTTTTTCAAATACAGTAAGGCCTTGTACAACTTCCCATTTTCTGATTAAAAATGCCAAAAAATACATTGTTCCCTAATAAATAATTCTGTGATTTCTTTTCTCCTTCCTGAAATGAAAATAAAATTTCCTTCCTGCATATATTTATCAGCCAAGAACATTATTCACAATTATTTGCTTGATAAAATAATAAAGCTCCATTCTGGCACTCAAGATTAGATATATTATAGTAATAATACTACAGCTCATATTTAGTATCATAGAAATATTAGAATGGAAAGATCCTATGATAAGAGGTTCATACTGAATTGAAGACAAGTCATAAAATTCCCCTTATCTCAGCACTGATCAACCTCATCCTTATTCTCTACCACAACATTCAGTCTCCATCTCTTTCCAGTGTAGATGTTTCTATTTGCTGACATATTTTGTTTTAGAGGCCTTAACAGGCAATACAGTTATACTTCCCACGATGGTGTGTGCCTTAAGAAAATATCATGTTTTGCACCTACACAATTCTTTTAACTGTAAATTGTTTTGCCATATGAAGCCCGGAAAGCTTAGTGCTGGAAGAGACCAAGGTAAAACTCTCTGCACCACTAGCATTTTAAGTGAATCCTTTTAAACAGTGTACAAGATAAAACCTTTCCTCTCAGTTCTCTCTGTGGAAAAAGTATTGTGAAGTTTCTTGATTTCCTTTAAAGCAAAACAAAAATAAGATAAAACCCCAATTTCTATGTCTCTATTGCTCTGAAAACAACAGAAACTATCAGCCTCCATGCAAACTGTTGAAATGAAACATTCTTCCAACCTGGAGTCAGTGCACACTGATGGGTAAAATTTCATGCAGAACCTCAGTCCAAAAGAGCTTATTTCCATGATCTGACCTGACCAAGTATTAATTTGCCAGAAAAATTCATCATTACCAAGCTGATGTCTATGCCAAGTGTATAGAATCACACATTAAAGAACAAAGATATTAAAACCTTGCTGCATATTGAATACAACGGGTAAATCCTTTCAGGATTTATGCATGGTTTTAATTTTGATGTTGGTTTGTAGTAAGGATAGAAAGAAGTATGACAACAAGCTTTCCCATATTAATTGAACACACATTTCTGCTAATGGGTTTTGAGTTGGCTATGCCAACTTGCACAGTGCAGCAATCTAATATTGCTTGTTATTAGATATGTGTGTGTGCCAGTTTCTACATTATAAACTTAGTATGTAGAAAGCTTGAACTCTGGAAAAAGCATGTTAAACCATGCTTCACTGAGTCATTTAGTTACTTATCCATTTTTTAATAGTGAGACTAATATTTTATTAAACCCCTAACCCTGTATTTTCAAATTCAGTTTCTCTTCTGTTTGGGATGTACGGTCTTTGCTTACAAGTTTTACATAAACATTTGAAAAATTGTAATTAACTCTAAAAATGCTTTTGTCCTCACCTACATCAACTGATAGCCATAATTACTCCATGGACTAAATCCATGGGCAGAAGAGTACGTAATAGCCAGAACTTGTCAGATAACAACACTAGGATTTTAGGTACAGAGTCAGACTATGAATCAACTCCTCTTTTGTCCATGTGTTCTCCATGTTGTCATCATTCCAGCATTATTATTATTTTAAATAATATTTTCACCTTTCAGTAAATTTTATTTTATCCTTCATGGTGCAGTGGTTTGACTTTTTTCAGTGGTCAATAGACTTCTACCTATTACTCACTTGCATCTTTTTTGTCTTGGTTACTAACACCTACAGTTTATTTTTCTGGAGTTTGAACAGAAAACAATAGTAATTCATTCTGAATGTCTCTCATAAACAGTCATGAACTGTATGCTTTACTCAGTTGTGTAATTTCTTGGATTATAAATTAATACATTTTCTCCTTAATTTATTTCTGGGTGTAATCAGCATTTTCTTCCTTTTTTTCCCTTCAAAGATGACTAATTATGAATATATGGCCTGAAGAAGTGTCATTCCAAATGAAGGATAAGTCAGAAGTTACCCAGAGAATGGGATGAATGTCAAAGACAAAATTCCCTAAGCTCTTCTTTAATTTCTTGGTTTAATAGAGGCTTAAGTTTTATGAGATTACTTGATTTCAGTTCAAACGCTGGGCACATTCCTAAATCAGCCAAGATTTCAGGCAGTTGTGATCTTGAATCCTTTGTATTGGAAAAGAACATGGAAAGAAAAACTGCAAACTGTCAAGGTATGTAACAACATACAGACTGCTTCCCAGACTATCTAGAAGTCTAAAATAGATATCGTTAGAGTCTGAAGTTTTGCTTTTAAAAAACCCCTCCAACAAAATACCTTGTGCATCTGTAGCTCTATCTATATACCACTGGAAGTGTTTCAACTTCAGATTTGCTAGAAAACAAAAACACCTACCAATCTCCTTCCCTTCACTCCCAGTTGTTATATTGTTAGGAACATTAAAGTATGTATTTCTTGTTCTGTTCTTCGAGTGCAGTGAGATTTGTAGGGACAAAACCCAGCTTTTCCTTCACTTATAAGTTAGCCTAATAAAAGTTATTACCACTTTCCTGAAAATGTCATTTAAAAAACAATGGAACAACTACTATTGAATTTTCCCTTTTGTTTAATATTATTCATTTTTTCAAGGACTAAATAATAATGTTACTGTTCCTTTTACAGTTACTCTTCCCCAAGTCTGTAGTATTGCCTGGAGATGTTGAGACCCAAGTGCAGGACCAGGCACTTGGCCTTGTTGAACCTCAATACAACTGGCCTTGGACCACTGATCCAGCTGGTTCAGATAACGCTGTAGAGCCTTCCTAGCCTTAGGCACCCACTCCTCTTAGTATCATCTGTAAACTTACTGAGTGTGCACTCAATCCCCTAATCCAGATCACTGATGAAACAAGACTGGTACCAAAACTGAGTCCTGAAGAACACTGCTTGTGGCTGTTCACTAGCTGGATTTGACTCCATTCACCACAAGTCTGAGCTCAGCTGTCCAGCCAATTTTTAACCCAGCAAAGAGTACAGCTGTCTAGGCCATGAGCCACCAGTTTCTCTAGGACAACACTGTAGGAGACAGTGTCAAAGACTTTATTGAAGTCCAGGAAGGCAATATCCACACCTTTCAATCACCCACTATGCTGGTCACTTTGTCATAGAAGAAGACCAGGTTGGTGAAGCAGAACCCAGAACCTTTCATGAACCCATGCTGTCCGGACCTGATCCTCTGCTTGTCCTGCACCAACTGTGTGAGCACACTCAAGACAAATCTCTTCATAATCTTTGCTGGTACTGAGGTCAAGCTAACAGGCTTGTATTTCCCTGGATCCTCCTTCCAGACTATTCTGGCTGACCTCCAGGGAAACCTGAAACAGTGAGGGAGAGGCAAAAAGTTCTCAGACTAACTCCAAACTACCTAGATAGCCATGCAGTGTGACCCACTGCGTTTTGTATACACACAGCAGCATATGCAGCTTATCTCCAGCTTTTGCAGAGCAGTCTGTGAGCCAACTGGTCGATGTAGTGTAAGATGGAAGAGGACCCTGGGGAGAGGTGCAGAATCAAAGTTACAGTTAAACAGCAATGCTTTTTTTTTTTTTTCTGCTGACTGCATTCCTTCCGTCTGTTGTTGTTTCTGGCTTTTAATTTTAAATATAGTCACATTAACGTTTGATGAGATAACAGTTGGTCCATCTCCAGATAGTTATTCTGAGATGATATCTTCTTTTTTTCTGAATAGTTGACTCACAACTTTATTTTTTACAGGGAATGTGAAGGATGGCAGATTACCAACTTGGTAAGATATATTACAGTCCAAGTTCTGATTTGTGTCCTTGTTAATATAATTACTGAAGGAAATAAGGATTTAAATTACACACAGTTTGTTATGGAGGGTTAAAGTACTACTTGATCAGACTATTTGTCTTTCTCATTTCGCTTAAGCCTGTGATAAGAAAAAGATAGGATCCTTAAAACTAAATTAGCTAAACAGGCCCATGTATACAAATCCCTCTAGAAGACTGACTGTGCAGCTCAAAAAAAAATTTTTGAGCATATATACACTCTTGGTCTTCTGTTATTTTTCATAATGTATCTGTACTATCTAGGAAACTGTATTTATATTTCAACAACAATATAACTAAAACAAAAGAGGGTTTTTTTGAGGGGAAGGAAGTTGAAATTAAGCTTCAGTCAAAAGACATGGGCTGTACAGCCTTGTTCTCTTATTTCTTCCACTTCGTTTTGGCTACTTGCAGGTTTGTTTCCTTTTCTATTCTAGAACTCTAGGTGCAATAAATAGGGAATGGAAACAGAAAAAAACCAAACAAAACAAAGATCAGCTAATATAATTTAATTGTTAATAATTTTAAAAATTTGATTTATTAGCCTTTGGATAGAGAACTACACACAGTATTTAGTACAGCAAATGATAACTTGTTTGTTTAGATAAGATATCTAAACTGAAAATAGATAAAGTTAGAAAGGAAAAAAAAAAATATTTAGGAAAACTGAAATAGTCTCATCCATGAAGAACTTGAGACGTGACAAGGCAAGTTTTGTATATCCTGTTCCTCCAAATTTTAGAACAATTTTTCTCTAAACTTGAAACAGAAATTCAGAATCTATAGTCACAACATCTTTTGCAACTCAGGTGGTATTTCCTGCATGAATAGTACTACTTGCAGCTCTGAATTTGGAGGTCTAGACAGCTGTTGGTTTTGAACACAGGCCTGCAGCTCAGTGTTTGCCAAGCATCACTAAATGACATCTGCCTAATGTTTCGTACCAATTTGGATTCAAAGGAATCTAAAGTAAAAGTCTTCACATTCCAGCAATAAACTCTTGGGCCTTCTTGCTCCTCAGCCACATAATATATTTACTTACTTATTCATTATGTGTGTCAAGTCATAGGGGTTTATATGCCTGGATAGTTGTAAAATATGCAACCAACTTTTAAAGGAACCAGCTATTAATTAAACTCACACAACACAAACACTAACTTCCCCACCTGCTGCTAGGAGGAATCTCTGCACCCCATATACTGCCATTGCAGTACATCTGGCCAGCCTTGCTACCAGTAGCTATCATAATGCCAGCTTTTCTCCTCCTATGGGAAAGTTAATGAATAGGAAATCAGTAATCTAAATCTGTGGGTTCTACCTATGTAAACATGTGCTAAGACATGATCTTTGATTTTCCAAAGAAAGATTTGCAACCCAATTTCCAGAGTGGTAGTTTGTTGTTGTAGAACATTTCCAAATCACCTATCTGGAGCAAGACTAGCCCTTACTTTCTTTACCTCCTTATGGCTGGTGAACTTTGGAGAAAGAAACTTCTCCAAAAAGACAAGGTTAAAGGATCAAATACTGCCTTCAAGACTGACAATTTTATTTATTTATTTATTTAAATTTGCTTGTTATGATTTAGATTTTGCAAAATACTTGAAGAAAAAAGACAGGATTAGTTTTTCTGCAACGTCAACAGAGGACAAGCAATGATACACAGGTACAAGTTAAAATAAATAAAGAGAATGGACAACTACAACTTCTAAAAATATTTAACTGCTGGATGGAATATGTGTGTGTGTGTAAGCTCATTAAAAAGTTCTCTTCAAGGAAAAAGGATATCACCCATTCTCAGTAGCAGAAATATCAGTATATTTTTATTAGCTTCCCTGACCAAAACAATGTCATGTGGCACTTGACCTATGTACAAGAGGAGGAAAAGGCATCTTCAGCAAGAGATATAACCCCTTAAAGACAAAATGGAGCAGCCAGGAAAGTGAAACCTTTTTCTGAAGGGTTCACTACCTGTCTATAATCTGTCTATGATATGCAGATATTTTTCCCATTCCATTTCTAATCTAATTTCTCACCTGCTTAAGTGTATGGAAGATACTTATCCACTGAAAGAGATGACCTGGTCTTGGCTCATAGAGATATTGGTATTTAAATATATATTTCTGTCATGCTTTTCTTGCTGCTTCAAATTTTGTGCATGCCTCATATATATTGCAAGCCTTATTAAAAGAAAGATCTGGTAAAACACGACAGAAATTTAAATCCTTACATTTTATTGCAAAGGAAAGACAATGACAGAGAAGACACGACACTCACTCTGCCATCTCAGCAGAGACAGGGGATAGAGCTATAATGGGAAGCAAATAGGCTAGGGTTATTGATGGTTTAGAAGCTATGGAGATAACCTGAGAAGGGTCAGGCAGGAATTAGGGCCCATGCCCACAAGAAGGTGTTGAGATCAGTGCTACAGGCTTGGGAAAGAGGGCCTGGAGAGCTGCCCTGCAGAGAGGCACTTGGGGATGCTGATTGACAGCTGGCTGAACATGAGCCCAGGTAGCCAAGAAGACCAACAGCATCCTGGCTTGTATTAGAAATACTGTAACCAGCAGGACCAAGGAGGTGATCCTGGCCTTACACTTGGCCTTAGTAGAGGCTGCGCCTCAAGTACTCTGTGCAGTTTTGTCACTGCATTATAGGAAGGACACTGAGATGCTGGAGAGGTTGCAGAGAATAGCAGCTAGGCTGATTAGGGGTCTGAAGAACAGGTCTTATGAGGAAAGGCTGAGGGAACTGGGGATGTTCAGTCTGGAGAAGAGGAGGATGAGGGGAGGCCTCATTGCTATCTACAACTATCTGAAAGGTTGTAATGAGATGGGTGTTTGCCTCGTTTCCTTAGTGATTTAGTGATAGAACAAGAATAAATGAGGTCAAGTTGCACCAAGGGAGGTTCAGATTGACTATTAGGAAAAAAATCTTCACAGAAAGAGTGATGAGGCATTGGAACAGGCTGCCCAGGGAGATGGTGAAGGCACTGTCCCTGAAGGTGTTAAAAAAATGGGTAGATGTGTTTCAGCGGATGATTCAGTGGTTAGGGCGTTTAGGGCACATGGGTCGACTTAATCATCTTTAAGGTCTTTTCCAACCTTGATGGTTCTATGATTTTTGGTTTGGGTTTTTTTTTTAAATCTGAAGTATCTTGCAGGAGATTAATTGATAACTACACAAAAACCAATCGTCTGACAGTACAAGTAATAAATAAAAACATTTCACAAGCATTTCTTTGAATAAAACTTTTAATCTACTTGAAAACCTTTATTCACTTTCATGTGTAAAATATTTACGGTAATGTTAATTTCAGTAACATTTACTAGATAAACTAGAACTTTCTTGTTTGACGGTAATCTGGTAATGGAGCAAAAACATATTACTAAGGTACTACAATTCTCTGTTGAAACAGTAAGAAATTGCCAGCAATATTCAAATAATTCATGGACTAAACAGAAGTTGCAAATTGTTTTCATAAAGTTTTGGCATACATTTATGAATGATGAAAGAACTCACTCTCATCAAAAGTAGACAAAGCTGCTGTAAAATTATTTCTGTGATTAGGGAAAATGACTGCAGGATTAAAATGTAATACTAGTTGGTAATTTTAATTCCTTGTCTGCTAATCTCCCACCCAGCAGATACACAAAGTTAGGATCACAAACAGGATAATACATTCAGGACACTTGCAAGTTCCCACATAAATCAAAGTCTATCCTGAAAATAGTTTACTTATTTTATATCATTTTTCTAACATAAAACTGTTCAGAACCTTGCTACAGAAGAAATAAAAAATTTACTGGTTTCAGCCTAAGTGTATTCATGGCCAGTATTACTCATTTAATCAGTTTCTAACATAGCCTACTAGAACTCTTTCTCATGGGACCAATAATATACATTCTTACCTCCATTTCACTAGAAAAAATATTTCAATGCCTTTAAACATTTAGTGTAAAGAATACTGTCTTGCATCTACAATATACTTCAAAAGAAAACATTAGGCTCGTTTAGATGAATGTCTAGAGACCAACATGGATAGTGTGATTACACAAAACACGCTGTTGCTCACATGATTGAGACTGTAAACACCATAATTAGACTGCAGCATAGGAGGCTAGTGCCCCCTTAGCTGTCTTGATAAATGTAGGCCTTCTCACCTCTGTCAGTGACAAAGCAGTATTGTGCTGCAATTTGTTAAACTCCTGACCTTTCCTGAGGATGCCAGAGTACCTTTGTGATGTCCACACCATTTAGACTGAACAGAAATAGGGTCATCAATCAGCTTAAATAGATAATGCAGCAGCCTCAATTTAGTAATGTTGCCTACCAAAGACTCTCTTGGCTTAGAAATGCTGTGTGAACAGCCTACTGCCAAACCCTTTGGGAGTGTCTTTGCAATAAGTCACACCTCTGAATTTTTAAAATCTAGTAAATAGTTCACATTATTGCTTTCATTGATACATAACAACCTAAAGAACTAAGAGAAGTTATATGGTAGGAGTTTCAATGAAAAGTGACACAGATAATTTCCCTGTCTGTCAGGAGGATATAAAATAACTTGTAGAGTCACAGAATGTTTTGGGTTGGAAAGGACATAGAAGACCATCTAGTTCCAACCCTCCTGAATGGGCAAGGACAACATCTCCCACTACATCAGGTTGCTCAAAGCCCCATTCAATCTCTCCTTGAACACTTCCGACAAGGAGACATCCACATCTTCTCTGGGCAACCACTTCCCCTGTCTCACCACCCTCACACCAAAGAATTTATTCCTAGTGTCTAACCTAAATCTAGCCTTTTTCAGTATAAAGCCATTTCCGCTTGTCCTATCGCTACATGTTCTTATAAGAAGTCCCTCTCCAGCTTTCCTGTAGGCCCCCATCAGGTAGTTGAAGGCCCCTATGAAGTTTCCCCAGAGCCTTCTCTTCTCCCAGCTAACTCAGCCTGGATATAGTGTTCCTAATTTTGAAGGTGTTCCTTGAATATTAGCCAGCTTTCCTGGACTCCTCTTCCCTCCAGGGCTTTATCCCATTTACCAATAACGTCCCTAAGAGACCAAAGTCTGCTTTCCTGAATTTCAGGGTAGTGAGCCTTCTGTGAACCCTTCTCACTACCCTAAGAGTCTTGAACTCTGCCATCTCATGATCACAGAAGTCAAGGCTGCCCTTGACCTTCACTTTACCCATCAGCCCCTTCTTGTTGGTATGACCAACTGAAGTTCAGCTATCAAGTGTTCATGGAAGGCTGTATTTCATTGACCTATTTTGGCAGGACAGTACTTGGAACAAACCATATTCTATGTAGTCACCAAGTACCGCTCACAGTCTTTAAAGAAGCAAAATTGGTTAATTTTGTCACTTTCCAAAGGAAAACATTTATTTATGAAAACATAACAATTTCCTCCTCATCAGTAATTTTCAATTATTCTGATAACTAAAAATAATACATTTCTATCTCAATAAGTTGTGTACTCAATGTCAGTATGCATATTTCATTAAACTGTAATTGGCCAGAAAAGCCATATAGTCTCGTTTCTGTTGTGTGGGTGGATACATAAAAAAGAATTGTTACTGTCACTACTTGGTTTCTGCAATTACTCACGGACAGGGATCTGGAAGATGTACTCCAGAAACATTACAGCTAGTAAAATTAAAATTCAACAGAAAATGAAAGTCCAAAGAGTGAAAATATTGCTATATAAGCCATGTAAAATTCTCTTTTGAGTAGTACAAGCTATATAAAAATAATTAATAGTGTAGGACATGTAGGTGCTTGTAGCCTTTAGTGTTAATGGAGCAGAGCAGGAGAGAGTAAAAATTTAACATACCTCTCCTAATAGTAGAAGCCACATAGGAAATGTCTCAGAAAGGAGTGAATAGTGACTTATACTATATAGTTTTGCAGGAAATCAGAATTCAGTTTTCTAAAAGCTGAAAGAAATGTTGATATATTAAAAAATATTGATAAGAGAATCACTTATTATGTGATTTAGTTTCAAATTTCTTTCCTTACTAATACGCAAACAATAGTCAAGATGAAAAAAGATCCTCACCTTAACAAAATTAAAATCCAGCTCAGGCACAGGGAACTGAGATTAAATCCTTACTGAGTCAGACAAAGGAAAGATTTCAAAAAGGGTAACCTCTTCCAAGCTATTGGCTCAACAATCTAAACTAGACTGGATTAGGGGTTTCCAAAAAACCCATAGCTTTCAGAACAGTCCATGGCCTTTTCCTGCAAAGTGTCTTTGAGGAATCACCACTTTCCCAAATATATTGTGTCAAACAAATTCAGTTAGTTGAGCTCAATAATTATTTGCTTCAATCACTTTGCAATGGAGTTTCATTTGGTTGTTCATTGGGCTTTTTGTTTGGTTATTTTTTTGGGAGCTTCCTGTTTGTTTGTTCATTTGGTTTTTGCTTTGGTTTGGTTTGGTTTTGTTTTTTCTATAGTGCATAATAAAGTAGTGTTCCATTAAAGTGGAAGAAAATGTATCTTAAGTTTTGGGTACTAAAGTTACAAGACTATATGGACCAATAGACTTTTCTATCAGTCTAACATCTTTCCTAGCAATGAAGTCTTGAGGTGATCATGACAGAAACAATAAGTAGTAAGAAGGTGAGGCTTGTAAGTTAATCAACTTTTATGACATTGTTCTAGTTGCACTTGCTGTATGGAGCGTCACACTGCTCACTTATCTGTTCTAAGAGGAAGACTCCACAAAAAGAGAAAACTGGGAAACAGAGGCCAATATGCATCTAGCATTCACAAATGCTGTTCCTGGAACTAGTTCTCAAATAAGCCAAGTAGATACAGTCAAAAGCCTGTGACAGTGAAAAGTGAATTTATAATTTAAGGAAAGGAGGTAAAGAACGTTTGAGGAGGAAAGAAAGTAAATAGCAATAAATAGAAAACTGTGATGAAAATTTAAAAATAGGAAAAGTCAATGTCCTTTTCTGTAGTTTGTATGGAAACTGAATTTATCTCAATGGTTCTGGGCTCAGCTCTGGGCTCAGCTCTGCTCCAGGAAAGGTCTCTCTGCATTCTATTCCTCAGTCTCTTCACCTATTACTAAATACAGTTTTTCCAATAAGAAGAAATAACAGATTGCCTCCTTGGGGGCCCTGAAATCAGATGAAGGAGATGAATCTCTACACTTTTCCTCCTGTATAGTGTTTTGTGTGCTGATTGAAGCATACATGAGGAAATTGAACCAAATGGTGGTGTTAAATCCATTAGCAAAATTGTGTGTCCTTGTGAAGAAGAAAAAAACCCAGAACTTTAACCATTTGCACAAGAAAAAAGTGTACAGCCAGGACACTTAAATCCTTTGTGAGCTATTATCCTAGTAAATATTTGTTTCACCATATGTAGAGACTTGGCACATGCTACAGCTTGTGTCCTGAAGTTATTTAACAGGCATACTCTTATAACATCTTATATTTGGAATGTTACCTATTTGAAAAATAAGAGCTGAACTAAAAGGAAAAAAAAAAAAAAAAAGTGTGATATTCTTTGACATGGATTTCTTTGTGAGCCACAGTATCTTAAATGTACAGCATATGGTCATAGATATCAAGGCACTGAAACTACTTCAACAGACTTAATTATTGAAAGAAATTTAAAGAAAGACCTGAACATCCCAGTGCATGTATTTTCAGAATTACTTACAATATTCTAGAAATCTATTTCTAGGACTAAAAGATACAGTTGCTGAGGTGGGAAGAGATTAATAAATACTATAGATTTCCTATCAGTGGCTTATCTTCTCCAAAGCAGCTGATTTTCAGCTTTTGAGAATATCAGTGACAGGGAAACATTACCCTGACTCTAACATTAGATTTGAAACTGAAACACTGAAGTCAAAGCAGGACAGATACTCTGTGGTGTGCTCCATGGTCTGCAACCTTTTCTAAGTAGTCAGTGAAACCACACTAATAGGCTTCATGTTGGTGCATACCTATGTGCTGCTGGTCCCCTGGGGAGAAGGCTGCACATATTGAAACCAAGGAAATCACTAACAGTGGGCTGTACAAAGGGATCCCCCAGTATGGTCTGTAAGGGTGGTGAAGCTGTCGAGAGTGCTGTGCATACTCTCTACCAGACCTGAAATGTGAACAATGTCAAATTTTGGAGAACAAAATGTTTAGGATTTGGAGCAAGAGAGAATAAAAAGCTTCTTGGATCAAGGAAGGGGGAGGTTAAAAAGTAATAACATAGCATAAGGATAGTATCTCCAGCATTCTCAAACAGCGGTTGCTGCATCCTGCAAGGAAAGGTAGGAACATCACTTCAAGACTGGCAGACTGACTCATGGTCCCTAAAGCACTCTTGCTGTGGTCTTACCCACTGTAACAGCTCTCATTTCTGCTACAATGAAAAGAGACCTTGGTGTTTGACCACAACATCATCCACTCCTGTGATAGTTCTTGGTCACCACACTGACAGCCAAAGAGCCCTGTGTAACCCACACCATTGTGAGATGTAGCAGCATGGCTGTGACTGGTACATTGAGCTGCTGGTGTGGTGAGGAGAGCTAAGATGCTACAGTCACTCTTGCAGTATAAGCTAAGGCTGTGTTGCTGAAAAACTCCTCAGACTTGCTGGAAACCAAATCCAGCTTTGGTCAGAGTTGGTGACAGGTGATTTGCAAGTCTTCTATCTGATGCTGTAGCACTTTGTCAGTGTGGGGTTTTTTTAGAATTGTTTGGGTGCCTTAGATAACATTTATGAGAAATTTGAGGTTATGTTTAACTTTTTTTTCAGAAAACACACCTTGTTCAGTTGTGCTGTCTTTCTGCCTGTCTTGTCATTCACCAGTTTTATATCTTACTGACACTTGACAGATACTTCACAAAGAAATTTAGTTCCTACAAATATAGTGAAAGTAATCAGTCCTGTAAAAGAAGAGACACTGCCTAAATCACAGACGGAAAGGTTCCACTAAATAACGTTATTGTAAGGTACCAGAGAATCCATATGGGAGAAAGATATTACACATTAAAGCTGTAGAAAAGGACACTTCTTAAGTTCACCTGCTAGGAGCTACCTTTTAGGTGAGAAATTCTGGTTTGTAGTTCTGTCACAATGGTGTAGAGAGGACAGGCATTACATTTTGCAGGATTTCTCTAGAACTTCACTCCTGACTGAACCGCACTTTTTGGCAACTAATAGTGTAAATGATCTCCTAACATGAGCTCAGCCCATGCTGTCTCAGTCTTGTTACTACCGACTGCCATTAAATGGAATAAGGTGATTGCTGAGGCTGAGTGCAATGTGGTGTTAAATGCTCTTGTTATTTTAATGATTGCTTTGAAG
Source organism: Chaetura pelagica (assembly GCF_000747805.2). Classification (NCBI taxonomy): domain Eukaryota; kingdom Metazoa; phylum Chordata; class Aves; order Apodiformes; family Apodidae; genus Chaetura; species Chaetura pelagica. The sequence goes on from NW_009952694.1 coordinate 9,593,220, forward strand.
GTTGCAGCTTAAGTCTTTGGCAGCAAGCCTCATGAGGTGCATAAATAAAATGCAGTATTCCTAGAAAATACAGACTGTGTGCTGCCTGTTTTAGCCTACCAATACATGAACAAAAAGGAGGTAGGCATAATTCAAAAGCGACCTGTCATTTATTGTACAGTAACTCTGCAGTATTCCACAGAATAAATTACATGGCTTAGCTGACAAAAAGAGGGGCTTCACACAATGAAAGTGGAGTATTTAATTGCATTTACTGTTTTCTAGTAGAGGATGTTATGTAGTAGAGGTACGATTTTGCATAGGGTCTGTGGAGGAGGTGACCTACATATACCACACTGTCCTGCAGCATGCATCCACATCTAAAATAATATCATAGCTGATCCTGGGAAAAAAAGAAATGCTAGCTGCAAAGAGGTACTTTCTCAGAAAGTTTTACAGCATCTATCTAGGATTCTCCAGGACTGAATCTTCCAAGCAATTATTTCAGTTCAAAAATGTTCTTTCATGTTACATAGCCCTCATATCTGTAGCACCAAACAGAGTAAACATATTGCTTCTCTTTGCAGAGGGAGCGTATGATGATTTTTTTTTTTCCTATACAAGCACAGTTAATTTTACTATAGGAATTTATTGTTGCCTTGCCTGTAATGGAGGCTTGGTATGCTCCACAGATCATCTGTGCTGAGAATATTTTGTATACAGGAGATTAAGCTGGTGAGTCATGAATTATAGTCCCTTACTCACTCCCAATGTGATATGATTTCCAATTTTTTCCAGAAAATACAGTTTGAGTTGAAAGAAGAAATGTAAAAATGCATTGAAAGGTGAGAAAATGTTAGACAGTGACTGTAATTTCAGAAGAAAAAAATTACCACAGATGGATTCAAAATGCCAAGGCAATACCCATGTGTATAGTGCTATACAATTCCCAGATGAGCCATTAGTATCAGCTGAGGCAGACTTAAAGCACAGTGCAAGCATTTAATGCAAGCTATTTTCAGTTAAAGCGCACTAACTTAAAAAACAAAACCAAAAACACACACACAAAAAAAAACCCCAAAAAACCCAAAAACAAAAAAAGCAAAGCAAAAATCCCATAGGTTTTCCTTAGCTATCATAAACCTTCCTGACATAATCATATCAGTGAAACTTGTGGTAATCCAGTGAACTTCGTACACATGAAGTAGTACAGACCTTAGAAGTTATTTAAGTTTTCAGGATATTTTATGCATTAAAAGGTATTTATGTGAACAAATGTTCTAATGGAAAATAATGGTTTTATCTAAAAAAACTGTAGGTGTATATTTACGAAGACGAATTTGTGTTATTAGAATTTCATTAACTCATGGCAAATAGGATTGAATTATATCTCCAAACATATATCAAATATACTGGGTTAGAGTATGCTTTGTAGTAACAGACAATTGAAACAGTCTATGCAGATTTGTATGTTTCAAGTTTGCCACATGCACTTTTCAGTCTAGCCCCTTTAGCATTCTGAATTTTGTAGCTGCTCCTGTTAATAGTGATCACATAAGTATACATGTCTTGGAGACAGATAGTCAGATTAACTGACCTAGTCAGCTGAATGCCAGAGATGAAGTCCATACTTGTGTATTTCTCCTGACAATTTAATAGATTCTATTAGATTAGCTGTTTTTGTTCTTTTTTTCCCCAGTATAAATGTGAAAATATAATATGTTGATAACAAAGTAATGTTGCAGTTATAACTTGCATGGGGAAATAAAAATGCATCAAAGGATATGAAATGAGCTCTTTTTCTTTGCATCTTTCCATAAAATTTAGCAATTTAAATAATGACTACAACTTTTCTCTATGTATTATTATTCCTCCACTTGCCAATGACTCCTGTTTAAAACTAGAGGCAGTAATTTTCACAAATATTTAGATAAAGACAATATAGCCTTTAATGTTAGAAAATTACAGGTAATTTTATTGTCTCATAAAAATCACTGGTTAATATGTGAATCTAATAAAGCCTTTGCTAGTTTTAACTTTCAATTTAAATAGAAAAGTATGTTGAATTTCAACAATGGAGAGAGTTTGAGTGACTTATGAAATTGGTCAACATAAACTGCTTTTTATTGCCATGGTGGTGTGGCAATAAAATTTACATAATCTGGGTCATAGCACCTCACCACTGTCTACTGATCTGCAGCTCCATGGTCAGTAATGGTGACTGGAGTGAAATTATGAACACTTTTTTTTTTTTAACTTCTGAATTTTACTTGTACTGCTAGTAAAAGTGATGGGCAGCACTATGCACCAAGATTTGGTGCTACCTAATATCTTCTGAGCTCATTGTTCCTTCTCTGTTCTCCCTTAAGCAATTCTTATCAGTGTAAAAATATTCAAACTGGCTACATCATAGAATCATAGAATGGGTTGGAAGGGACATCATCTAGTCCCAAGCCCCCTGCATAGGCACAGACTCCCCCCACTACACCAGGTTTCTCAAAGCCCCTGGCCTTGAAAATTTGAGGGAGGGGAAATTCACAGTTTCTGTGGGCAACCTTTCATTAACCAGATTTAATTCTATCAGGACTTAACTTTCCTAACCTGATCACTGGCTGTACAATTACTTTGTGTTCCACGCAGGCTAGCTGTCTTTGCTGCCAACCTAAATGTGATAAATCAGAATCGATGAAGAGAAATAAACAATTCACTACTATTTCTTCCTTCTGAAAAAAACAACAGAATAGAAAGCTACTGATTTCTGATATACACACTGGATAGTGATCTCCTGAAAACTCAGTGTTTAGCTGGTAAACTTGCAATACTGGCTAAGAAGTTTATTTACCAAGCTACAGGACCTGAACTTGGCATAACAGCCCCATGTACTCAGACTGGACCTCTGGCTCCTGCAAACCCTTCCTTCCTTTTATTATCCTGCCCTGACCTCCAGGAGACTGCTGCTCCATTAGGAAACTGGTTTTGATTCAGAAGGAGGTATCCTGCCCTCCAGATTCCAATACTGGGCAGAAGAAACACCCTGGGGTGACTGTAAAGCTGATGCAATGTTTCTCACCTAGCCTATGGGAATTCTGGAGGGAACTTGTACACCTCCACTGAAGACTACTGTACAGGGGTACACATGCTTTACATATATGTCACAGATTCCTACCTTACTGCTTGATAAGACTTTCTATATGCCATGTTAACTTTATTGCTGGCCAAATATATGTTATTTTATCCCTTACAACAAGGTGCATAAAACAGAATAAATCAGGTTCACTGATTATAATATATAGATTGTATAATGTATAGAGGTTATTTTATGTATATGTATATATATATTCGAAATAGCATCAACAGACACAGTGATTTTGAGTTAGGGCTAGAGTAACAGAGTTAGCTATAGTTTCAGTAAGTCAAGCTTTCTTGTGCTCAGAATGAAATAGCACTATTTGCCCATGAAGAAAAATCATTCTAACAAAACAAAAGTGTCTAAGAAGCTTTTAAAACCAAACCAAACTTCAGATATATACAATTATATACAAGCACTGGATAATGTCCCGTTAAAAAGTATTTTAATATGTGTTTGGTCAATAATGAAATCTCTGTTAATACAGCAGAACTGACTATGTGATAGCTGCAGTTCTGTGGTTTTGCAGTCATTCTCTGTTGAGAAGAGTTTGCACTCACATTTCTTGGTACGGAAGAATATCACCTGTGCATCCAGCCCAAGAAACACAATTGCTTGCCATGTATAACTAACATACTGATGTTTACAAATGTAAAATAAGCAAATGAACCATATATGGTTAGCTCTGATAAGACACCACTATTTTTTTAGTTTTTAGATTAATTTTATGCTTTTGAGGTTTTTCAAAAGAAACTGGTTCAGATCTGGGTTACAAAAATGAGGACTATTTTAGAAAGTCTTAGCTATTTGCAATAGGCTACCAATTGTAGTACAAGAAAAAGAAAGCCAATCCAAAGCATTTTCAATGTCAAAACCTCTTTAGCACTACAACAGTCCATGCAGCATCTCCATGTGAGGCTGACTGTATTGTGTCTAATCTCACTTTGGTGTTGGGATGCAGCAGGTGCATAGGAACACTGCCACTTTTTTATAATCAGCATGTATTCTCTGTGGATCTGGTTACAGAAGAGATAGTAATTCAGCACTCTGTTTGCCATGCAAAGCATATCAATAAGGGTTGGCTTTTTTGCACTGACAACAAAGTTATTTTCCTTTCATTTGACAGCCTCTACTCTACCTATATATGCATTTCTGTGTATGCATAAGAGAACACATCAACCTCTAAGAGAATAATGAATTCTAATGTACTGTATCATTAAAACTGCATCTCTCAGGCATGACGTCTGTTCCACATGCTTCAAAGCAGAACACAGTATAAACTTCCATATCCCCTTTCACTCATTTATACAGAGTAAATTTGTATTAATGTGACAGAGTATTCATCCTCCCTCTCCCCTCTCCCTGGGATTGAGGGCTGTTCAGTTATTGGCTAAGCTTTCTGAAGGCAGCAGGAGCAGCTACACCTTAACCCCTGAGAGGTGTATTGTCTCACTTTTGTTGATTTAGACTTGGTGGCATTAAGATTAATATCTGGTCTTACCTCATGCTGTGCTGTGGAACTGTCAGCAGACACAGAGGCACCTGATTTTCTTGGTAATTTGGGAGTTTCCAGGGTTGGGATCCTCTATTAATGAATAGGGTTCCCAGCCAATGGGGTGTCTTGGCTCAGGTAGACGAATGAATGACCACAAGTCAGATCTGACTCAGTCCATAAACACAGAGTTCCCCCCCAGAAGTCTGGTGTTAGGTATTCCCTTGGAGCAGCGGGTCTGTGAGGAAGCCTATGATTTAGGTCAGGATGCCACCTAAGGAGACTTCGTGACATTGACTGGCCTCGTCTTTGGTGAGTGATAGGTCTTCTAGATATATCTTTGCATGAGTCTTGTCCCTATTGGGTAGGTGATTCTAGGTATCTGAGGAGAAGGCTTTCCAATTGTCTGAGTGAATGTGCACGTGGGATTATTGTGTCCAGTTTGGGGCACCTCCATACAAGAAAGACCTCAAGGTGCTGGAGCGTGTCCAAAGAAGAGCAACAAAGTTGGTAAAGGGCCTTGAGAACAAGTCTTACCAGGAGCAGTTGAGGGAAATGGGGCTATTTAGTGTGAAGAAAAGGAGGCTGAGGGGACACCTCATCGCCCTCTACAACTACTTGAAAGGATATTGTAAAGATTTAGGCACTGATCTCTTCTCACAAGTAACTGGTGATAGAACAAGAGGAAATGGCCTCAAGCTGCACCACAGGAGGTTTAGACTAGACATTAGAAGGAACTTTTTCACTGAAAAGATTGTCAGACATTGGAACGTGCTGCCCAGCAAGGTCCTTGAGTCACCATCCCTGGATGTGTTTAAAAGTCGTCTAGATGCGGTGCTTGGGGATGTGGCTTAATGCTGGACTTGGTAGAGTAGGGTTAATAGTTGGACTCGATGGTCTCTTCTAACCTAAGTGATTTTGTGATTCTGTGATTATTATCCATGTTAAGACTATTAAAAAAAAACAACAAAAAAACAAACCAGCAAGCAGCAGCTTAAGAATTCTTAAGAGGTTGAGCTGCAGCGTATGTATATTCCTGATCGGCATCTGAATCTGTGATACTATTTATTATTTATCACAGTGCTAAATAGTGTTGACTGGAATAAATATTAATTCCTGGTAAATGCCTGTGTGTTTGTGGGTGCCTCTGTTACAATTAATTAACCAGTGCATAAACGAAATTCATTCCATGGTGCAATGGGACAATAGTTTCATAGCAATGATACATCCAACTTTAATAATAAATTTTAAAAAATGCCCACCAAAAAAGGAGGTGGATTAGATTACTCTTTGATTTACAATTTTGGAACTTCATTTAAAATAAGTAACCCTAGAGAGGTTTTCTCAAATAAGGCCTTTGTATATTCCACATGACAGTCTCAATATGAAGGCTCTCAGACTTTTTTTTTCCCTGTAGATCAGAGACTACCTCATGATCCCTGAGCTCACCAGAGTCACCAGAAATAATCTGAGAAGATCCCAGAGGATGCTTCACGTCTGATTTTCAGTTGTTAATATAACACTTGGAGAAAAAACATAAAATAAAACTAATTCATACATGGTATCAAAGTATCTAATAGACATAACTCCAGTTCTGCCATCTGCTTTCCCTTGGGTACTGTTATGTTTCATTTTCGTGCCTTGCTGCTCATTGTCAGGGTGTCTTAAACTAACTAGAAGTGTCTTAGAGAGTGACAGCATGCTGACAATAACAGTCTCATTTCACATCTCCTACAGCTATTTAAGAAGCTGACAAAGCTATGTTGTAACAACCTTGTTATTACTGTGGTCATCAAATATGCAAAAATAATGAAGGTTCATTGAATCGTAGAATCCTAGGGGTTGGAAGGGACCTTGAAAGATCATCTAGTCCAATCCCCCCTGCCAGACCAGAGTACTAGAGTACATCACACAGAAATGCATCCAGGTAGGTTTTGAATGTCTCCAGTGAAGGAGACTCCACAGCCTCCCTGGGCAGCCTGTTCCAGGGCTCTGTCACTCTCACAGTAAAAAAAATTTTTTGGATATTCACCTTGAACCGTCTTATGCTTCAATTTGTACCCATTTCCTCTTGTCCTATCACTGGTCATCACTGCAAAAAGCCTAACTCCATCTCCCTGACACTCGCCCCTTACATATTTGTAAACATTGATGAGGTCACCCCTCAGTCTCCTTTTCTCCAAGCTAAAGAGACCCAGCTCCCTTAGCCTTTCCTCATAAGGGAGATGTTCCACTCCCTTAATCATCTTTGTAGCTCTGCACTGGACTCTTTCAAGCAGTTCCCTGTCCTTCTTGAACTGAGGGGCCCAGACCTGGACACAATACTCCAGATGCAGCCTCACCAGTGCAGAATAGAGGGGGAGGAGAACCTCTCTTTACCAACTAACCATACCCTTTCTAATGTACCCCAGGATGCCATTGGCCTTCTTGGCCACAAGGGCACATTGCTGGGTCATGGTCATCCCCCTGTCTACCAGGACCCCCAGGTCCCTTTCTCCTACACTGCTCTCCAGCAGGTCAGCCCCCAGCCTGTACTGGTACATGGTGTTTCTCTTCCCCAAATGCAAAAGTCTACATTTTCCCTTGTTGAATTTCATCAGGTTTCTCCCCGTCCAACTCTCCAGCCTGTCTAAGTCTCTCTGAATGGCAGCACAACCTTCTGGTGTGTCAGCCACTCCTCCCAGCTTAGTGTCATCAGCAAACTTGCTGAGGCTACATTCTATACCCTCATCCAGGTCGTTGATGAAGATGTTGAACAAGGTTATTAAGTTTCTCAGGAATTGTCCATTAAAAATATTGTACTTGCTTATTTTCTTTAGTAAAAAAAAATAAATAAAAAAAAATCCTCAAAGACTTATCAGCTAGTATTTATGTTTGGCTAAAGGCACACACAACTTCTTCTAGGTAAGGACTGACTTAATATATTTCCTAGAAAGGCTGGGTAATTTTTCTAATGACTATTCAGTAGCTGCACGTCTTTTCTACATGTTTACTGAAGTTCAAAATTCTTTAAAGGAAACATGAAGTTATCATTGCATATCAGAGGAATTTAGTCCACTTAAACACTCTGAAGAAGTGCAACCAAAAAGCTCAGATCTGACAAGAATCTGAGATGTCTGATCTGGTGTAATGTTGCCTATATCAATATAAATTAAGAATAATTCTACAGATTTCAATGGACCTCAGCTGACATAAAATAACATTGCATTAAATAGTGTCTAAATATTTTGTTTAAAGCAACCATCTGTGGAGCTAGAGCTAAAAGTGGTTGACCTCTGAAAAGATTGTTCATTCATCTTTAGAGTTAATTAAATAAAATAATGCTTGTTTCACACAAATATCTATGGCATGTCTGGTCTTGAAATATTCTTGTTGTTTTTCACTCAGGAAAGTATTCAGAGGACTTTTCCATGTGTTCCAAGCTGAGCCCCCAGGTTGGTAATGATGCCACCCACAAAGTCCTTTCATCTTTGTGGAATCCAGTCAGCCCAGCAGAGGTTCTCTCCAGACCTAACAGCTGAAACTATGGGTATTTCCTCACTCTTGCCTGCACAAAGATGAAGGTTGCATATTTCAGAGGAAAGGTGTCCAGTAGCGGTCACAGCTTTAAAAGCATCATCTTATTTGTGGCCCTCTTTATAGGCAGAAGGAAAACCTTGGTGAACAGTGGCAATCCTTAATATGAAATTTTCCCTCCAGTGAGTCATACCTTCAAACTAAGAGAAGTTGCTGATATGCTGTCCCCAAAATTAATTAAGCTTAGTTAACATATTTATGCATATTAAAAAGGAACATTGTACTGTTATACTTTATACCAAGTAAAAATGTATAAATATTTATGTTTCAGATTTATGTACAGGTTTTTGTTTTTCATAATTTCTATTGTATATTTTTTAAGTACAATGACCTTTGAAGCTGGATTGTAAACCTATTGGTTTTATACTTAATCTATTATTTCCTAAAGGTGAGAGGTTATTCTGGAAGTACTCCTGATTTATTTGTATAAAATAGCCTACTATATATCCTATCCTTTGAAATTATTTTCCAGATTTTCTGGCTCTTCAAAGTGTTGCTTTAATGCTCTGTCATCAAATCCTTCTTAGATAGCTCTTTCTGTTTCAAATGCCTTAAAATTAGTGATTCTTTTTCTTGTAAAAATGTTATTGTATATCCAGTGATGTTATTAATAAAGATGCATCTTACTGTTCAATTTGAACAGTAACATTAATATCATTACCCCACACTACTATGAACTAAAATGACATTGCTTAGAGAATTTCTGAGGCAAAATTCTAGTTAACTCATGCTAAAATCAGTGATAACTATACAGAAGACCAAGACAGTGCTTGTAGTCCTAGTGCTGTTAAACTGAACCACAGAAGAAAAGCAATTAAAATAAAATATTTTGGGACGAGGGGAGAAATATAATGTAATACATTTTAAATACATAGGATGTCATAATTATAACGTTTTCTGATTTATTTTAATTCTGTATTCACTTTAGCTGGGCTTAAAAACAAAATGCACATTTACTATAATAGCACGAAAAACCTCATCTGTGCAACAGAAACAATTTGAATTACCTTGGTGCATATCTTTTAAGACATATGACCCTAGACACATCTTGGATAGATCAGCAAGTAGATTAACAGAAGTGGTAATTTGGAGCCACTGTCTTATCAGTTACTAGTTCAAATTTGGCAATGTCATGTCTGATGGATAAAATTTCATTACTATCTGATCTGATCTGTTGAAAAGCTTCCACATAATTTGTTGCTGATTGAAATCCAGGTCCCAGTGGAGTTGTGTCCAAGACAAAACACACATCACTTCGATTGACACTAAGTGTCACTTTCCTTGGCTGGCATGGATGGAAGGTCAAGGATTAACCTCAGCATGGAGATTGAATTCCCTCTGCAAGAAACAGTCCCAACAGAAAGTACTTCGAATACTGCAGATAAAGTCATGCCATTTGGCTTTTGTAAATTAGTAGAGCATTTCTGTCAACAACATGTTAAGGTTCAGGATGTTTCATCCAATAGATTATATTTTAGGAGACAAAATAACCTGTAACCATACAGCCATACACAATTTTATCTTCTGATGTTGAATAACTGTTTTGCTAACTGAGGTGCTTCACCAAAAACAATATTCTTAATTGTTTGTTCCAAATGTATTCTTTGAAAGATACTGGTTTTCTCATTACCTGAATCTGGTAAGTCACATTGCAGAGATCATCACAGTAAGCTTACTCTGTTCCTTCTTCTAAGTACGAATTATATTGAAGAGATGTTACTGAATTTATGATCCAATGCATATTCACATTCTTTATATGTTCATATGTTTTGCAATTTACTTGATGGTTATCCAAGCTGTTACTATTTTCTCAAAAAGTAACATAAATTAAAGCATTAAGAAATCAGATTCTAAAAATCATTTCATATAATAAAAATTCTGATGTTTTGAAGTAAAACACATGGTTTTTTAATTATTAGGTTTTTTTATTTGGCTCTTGAAATCTGTGCCTTTCCGAGATACTGGGCCATCTTTCCTCATTTTTCCTCTCTGTGAAAATCATATATTGATTAATTATTTTAAATTAGTTATTTTTTCAGCTTGTTCCTGCACTTGAAGAAAGTGCAGTGATCACCAAATAAAACAATCAAAATTGTCCTCTATTGCTCCAAAGTTATAGTAAGGATACTGGAGAAGCATTTTTTAAATGCTGACTTTTTCTAACTAGCTACTTTCTGTTTTAGTCTCTTTATTGCAATGGGTCACTTAAGTTCCCAGAATACTGTCTCTGTCCTCTGATAAGTTTATTTAAGCAAAACGTATCCTTGAATAAAATTTCTTAATATTTGGATATAAAAACTAAACTATAACATTTTTATAGTAGTCCTGCTCAGAGAAACACACCACTGTACATATATTTATCTGCATATCTATTGGTTCTTTTGCTTACTGTTCAACTCTCAGCCCTCTCTTGTCTTCTTCCTTGTGTCTTTCAGACCAGAGGCACAACATGATAGATTTTCCAGTTCTTTATTTCTGTTTAGAGCCTGACTCTTCCTTACTTCATATAAGTTATCATGGAGTGCGCATCTCAGCAAAATGAACTGGAGGCTTTTTTTCACATAGAGAGTTATGAATAAATCGTCATATACGTGCTTCACTGGAAACGGAGACAATTGCAGGTAAAAGGTGGACTCATTTCTTCTGATTTCTGTAATCACAGAACTTCATGAAAACTTGTGTTGGGAATGAAAAGAGGAAGAGGGTGGACTCAGGAAAGATATAAGAAAAGATTCCTCTTTCAAAGTTTGGAGCAGGAGAGTGGGACATTTTCCAACCCTTCTTTTCACAGTCCAATAAGAAAATCTGTACCTGTGTGCCCTTCACCGTATGTATTTTGGAAATGCTTCTGTGTACCTTTTTGCTAGTGTTTATAAGAGAGAGACAGTGATGTGTGGCTCATGCATCTGAAGTCCTTACCTCAGAATCAGTCATAGATTCATAAAATCATTGAATACTAGTGGTTGGAAGGGACCTTTCGGATCTTCTAGTCTAATCTTTTTTCAAAAAAGCATGGTCTAGAGAAGATGGGCCAGCACCCTGTCCAGCTGAATCTTAAAAAGTGTCCACTGTTGGGGAATTTGTGGCTTCCCTGGGGAGATTATTCCAATGGCTGATTGTTCTCATTGTGAAAAAAATTTCCTCTTGTGTCCAATTGGAATCTCTCCAGGACTAACTTTCTCCCATTACCCCTTGTCTTTTCCATGTGACTTCTTATAAAAAGGGAGTCTCCATTTTCTTTGTATCCACCCTTTAAGTACTGGAACATGGTGATGATGTCTTCCCTAAGACTTCTCTTCTCCAGGGTGAACAAACCCAGTTCTTTCAGTCTTTCCTTGTTCAGCAGACTTCCCATGGTCCTTCTCTGAACCCTCTCCAGCCTGTCCACACATTTCTTGTATAGCGGGCACCAGAACTGAACATAGCATTTCAGGTGTGGCCTAACAAGGGCTGAGTGGGTTGGGATAATCCTTTTGTATCTACTGGTGATGTCCTCTCCAGCCTGTCCACACATTTCTTGTATAGCGGGCACCAGAACTGAACATAGCATTTCAGGTGTGGCCTAACAAGGGCTGAGTGGGTTGGGATAATCTTTGTATCTACTGGTGATGTCCTTGTTGATGTAACTCAGCATCCTGTTGGCTTGCTTTGCCACTACAGCACACTGGTCACTCATATGGAGCTCACTGGGACCCTCAGATCCCTTTTCACAGAGCTGCTCCACAGCTGGGTGGATCTTAGCCTGTGTTACGCTCCTGGATTATTGTTCCTCAGGTACAAGACCTTACATTTGTCTTTGCTGCACTTCATAAGGTTCCTGTTAGCCCACTATTCCAGCCTATCCATGTCTTCCTGCAGAGTGGCTCTCCTCTCCAAAGTGTCCACTTCCCCACAATGGAGAACTGATATTGTTTAAAACTTCAAATTCTTGAAGTCAATGTAATGCTTCAGCATACTATCTGAGAGTGTATACATGATGTGCATTTAGCCACAAATGCTGGACACAAATTGTCAATGCACTTTTAAATGACTTCTGCAGACAATGGTCCTTAACATGAGCTGGAATTAATCCTCTTACTTCTTGACTTTCAGGGAGGAGGATGTTCCAGAGGTTTTCACCTTCATAGATGATATTTTTATGTTACCAGAGTGTCCAGTTTTTGTTTCCAGAGAGAGAAAAATCAATCTTCTGCATTCATATCCATTACCCCAGGAGTATTATGTGGATTAACCCTTGATAGCATCTAAAGTTTCTCAGTGTGCAAGCTAACAAACACTAGATCTCAAAATAAGGTGAATCTTACCTGAGAGTTTGCTTTTTGTTTAAGATTTATAAAACTTTGTGGAACATTGTTGGATGTTTTTCAGCTTTCAGCTACTGCATACAGTTTTGCTACAATATTTCATGCAATATTGTTCACAATTTAATTTCTTGAGGAAATCTTGGTTCTTTTCAGCAAAAATAGATCAATGATTTGAAATATCTTGAGATAAGAGGTAGCTTTAGCCTAAAATAGAGGAAATTTGAATTTTATTAGTAACTTCTAGTAAGTCTCATCTTTCTTCTCTTTTCTCCATTGTCTCTTTTGTATAACTTTGTCTAATTTATAAAGTCACTTAGGCATATACTCTTTTTTGCTGTGAGTCTGTGCAGGTCTTCATGTTGTTTGGATAATACAATAAGAATAGAAACAATGGCAATACTAAAAATGGAGAAAATATCAACACAAAGCCTTTCACAGAGGCAGTGTAGTACAGGAAAATATGCTACACCTCCTTACAGATCACTTCAGCTATGGGAGTGTTTGAGATGTCTATGAATTTAAAAATCTTTGCTCTGGGGATCATAAATTCCTTTTCAAATTGTTTTGTACCTGTTTATGTTCTAACACCTTTCCCTTAGATTTAACTTCTCTTTGCTGCTCTGAGTACACTGGGTCAAATAAATTCCTGATGTACTACCACTAAAGTGAAAGAACTTATTACCAAGTTGGACTTGGACTATTCTGCTTGTTTATCATATAATATTTCCTCTTTATTTATTTGCAATTTTTAATACATGCTTTCTATTATATGTAGATGTCAGAGAAATAAAGCACATTTTTGTATGACTGTGTTTCACACCTATGATCTCAAATCTTCTTAACATTAATATTTATATTAAACTAAGTTTAGAAATTCCTCAGACAAAGCAAAAGCAGGCAGAAGGAATGAAGCATGAAAAACCATTGAAATCGGGCCCATTGTACTTTTGCAAAGATATTGAAGAACATCTGTATAACATAGATAACCAAGTTAATAGCAAAATTCAGATATGAGATATTCTCACTGAACAGCAAAAAAATATAGTTGTATAGAGTGTGGTACTAGTGCAGAGATGGAGAAAGTTAATAAAATTACAATTTTCATTGTTAATCTGTACACACTCTAGAGACTTTAGTGAATACCTTTTAAAAGCTAAAACAGAATTTAAAAACTGAACTTAAATTCTTTATAATTTGACCAGAAATATTTTCTTTTAGTGAAAATGTTTGTACTAAAATATGAAAAGGTTTGAGAGAATCTAACAGTTCTATCAGCTCTTCCATGAAAAACTGTGGGTTTCCTTTCAGCTCTCAAACTCCCTGGTTTCCTGTATTGTACCATATTGTGCTTCTCAGTAGGCAGGACCCAGCCTTTTTGAGGAAGACAATTGGTTCCCCATATGTTTCAGCCAGAGCCCTCAGGATATCTGGTTTCCACAATGTGCAGAAAAGGACAGCTTCTTGGTCAGGCAAAAATAAATTAGTTCCCACTGTTTCTAAACAAAGTTGTAGAAGAGGAAAGTTAAAAATGCTGAAGACTAATTTCAGTCCAGAGGATTTCATGTTTACTTGAAGATTTTCTGTACTATAGTGTGCCAGAAGATGAACATCCTTAAGCAGTCCCCAGAGCCTTTCAAACATGTATTTCCAAATGTTTGTATTCTTGAGATGTACTTTATTTTAGTCCTTTTTCATAGCGCTGTATAGAAGAAATAACACTGGCTTGTTATAACATGCAGCTGGACAACAAACTTTGTTGTCTTATGAAATCTACATTATCAACTATTTTTGTTTCTCATCCCTTACACATCTCACTGTGTAAGATATAGAAAGGAAGAAACCTTAAATAGACTGCTCTATTTTTTATACTTCTTCCCTTTCAATACCAGTGCCACTATTCATTGTTTATCTTTCATGTTTGCACCCCTGCCATTTTAATTCTTGCAATAAAAACTTTCATTCTGAGAAGGTACCCGGACACTTTCCTGTAATTTATTTTTTTTTTCTTGCTTTGTTTTTCTGATAGTAGCAAACCTGTTCCATTTCAAACAGTCTAGGATCTATTACTCTTGGAATTCACATTAATTCCACTCCATCTTTCTGGCTGTTTGAAATGAGACTCCATGTGAGGAAATCTTCTCTCTAATTCCCACACTTCAGCAGAACATGAAATGGGAGTTTAAGTTCTTCCTGGCCCACCCTGTTTATGCTGTTCTTCATAAATTCTGTTGTTATTTCTAGGCCAATTGTTGTAATTATGTTTTCATTGGCCTTCTTCATTTATGTTTTGTCTCTGGTATGTTAGCTTAATTTCTCATGTAAAAAGAGAATATGACACTGTGGTTTTTTTCCCCTCAATCAAATCTCTGTAGGCTTCTCTATCAACAAATGGATCCTATCTTGGGATGTTTCATGTCTCAACTAATTCATTTTGAGAGCAAACCCTTTCAGAGATCTAATTTTTCACATAACCTAACAACTCATTGTTAGGTGCTGTGATATATTGACTTGGAATATAACAGCAATGCTTTGTCAACCCTCAATACATTTAAATTTATCTACATCTCAGTGTTGTACTCATGAACTCTCATCAGTGTGCCAACATTCAATAGGATGCTAAGGCTGCTTTACCTTACAGTTGGACAACAGTTTCCCATGGAAGGATAAGACTAGCTTTTGCAGAGTGTAGGTTTTCATGTGACAGTATCCTGAGAAGCATTATTGCTGTTCACTTGAAAGAAACCATTCCTCTTATCGGCATCTGTGCAATTTCAAGGTTTTTTATTATTTTTTCAGCCTTTGGCAAAAAAAGGAAGGGTTTGAACTACAACATTTCCTTCAGCAGTTACTACAAACCTGAAAAGGCAAGATGCAGAAAGCAGTGACTTTCACGCACTGATAGGATTTTAACTCTCTAATTTAAAATACACTTATATTTAGGTTAAAAAATATTTTCTGTTTTTATTTTTAACAATGGGTCAAAACCACAAGGCATTTTTTTTTTCTTTCTAGTGAAATTACTCCTTGCAAATTGTACTTACTGAAATGTTCTGTTCTTTTTCAACGTACTTCTACAAAGTACGTTTCCAATGTAAATCCTCAGACCATACCTATGATATTTCTTTTTACTTTTTGTTCTAAATTTCTGTTTAGTTTTGCTCCCTGCTGTTAAAATAGTTGAGAAGTTTGACCTGAGAAATGCACTTCAGTGATACATGAGGGAATGTTCCCATGAACTGGATTATGTTGAGTCAGTCTACTATAAACTTGGCTCAAGGACTTGAAAGCAAGTCAAAACCTGCCCTACAGCATTACAGCTTCATACAAGAAATAGCAAAAATAGGTATAATAAGATGAATTTGTAAGGATGCAAGAGAATTGTTTGAATGTAAGCCATTAGGTCAGGTCAATATGTAAGTCAGAAGTCATTTGGCCACAGGTCTGCCATATGTAATCTGCATCTTCATCAGAAAGGGATTATTGCAGTCAGCTATCTTCAATTATACGACTGCAAAGTTCACACTTTTCTTAATCACACATAGTGAATATCTTTGGAATATTTTAGGTCTTTTTATGTAATCATTTATTAATTCCATATTTTTAAAATTCATAGATACTTGCACTTTAAGTGTAAAATTGGATTAGATGATCCCAAGAAGTTCCTCCTAAACTATTCTGTGACTTTGTGACATATTTAGAAGAAAGCGGAGTAAAATGGCTAATTTTGAAAACTGCTTGGGAAAGACAGCTCAAAAATACTACCTGCCTGTAGTGTGGACCATATTGTCTGAAAAGTGCAAGTGTTACTTGCAATGCAGAAATATGCAGCCCCAGTCAATGTTGTGCATGCCAGGTGTGACTTGATTTCTGAACATAACTTAATTCTGCCTGATGACTGAATTGCCCTACAGTTCCAGGACTTTAAAAATGCAAACAGTTTTATGAGGAAAGAAACTATCCTAAAACAAACTCTGCAGTGTCCAAGGCCTTGCTTCTGGTTGCTTATATGTATACCCGTATGGTGAATTGAGAATGAAACTCTATAGGAGGACTGGTGGTCAGAAAAGAGGAGAATCTGGGTCCAGACTCAACAGATGTCAAGGCCACTATTCATTCCAAGTGAACATGAGTTAAGAATTTGTGCATGTTTTTGTTATCTACCTAGGGACATTAGTGTGTGATTGTTGTTTTTTTTTACTTAACATTTTGTCTCCAGTATTCTTTCTTGCAGTTGAGGGATAATTATTGAGAAGCAAATAAATTCAGTTATGCACAGGCATTATCTGGTGGAAACAGAAATGCCCCAATAAGATTGGTCATCAGCAAAACTCTATTGGTCTGAAATCTGAATTAAGCTGTAGAGGAAATAACTGCAGTGAAACAGTTAGTTGGAAAAAATAATCTCAGAAGAATAAAGAATCCAAAATTTTATGACATGAATGTTATTTAATCTTATTGATTGATGTACTGCAGCACATCAAATGGACAGAGAAATAGCATGTAGAACAAACAGGTTTTGTTACTTGTATATGCGAAGAATTTGCAACGATACCCTCAACTACTGCACAATGAGAAGTTAAATGAAGAATATCTGGTCAAAGTAGCATATTAGAGTATGGCCTCCTCTATTAGACAAAGCAATAGATCCATTAACATGACAGATTAATATTCAAGCTAACACATAGTTCCCACATACTCTGCCCTGATTCTGTCTATGCATAAAGAACAGACATAGATTTATTGCTTCTCTGTTCTTTGTCTGGAGTAAGTGAATTTACCTAATCAGAAAAGTGAATGGAGAGATACCTGTGTCTTGCTATTTTGCAGGGATGAGTTCAGAGACCATCAGACAGCCCTCTGCACTTAGCCTCTTCCTTTGTGAGTCTCATAGTGGTTTCCTAGTCTCTAACTAGTTGTTAATTATCTTCAGGAAAAAAAAAAAAAATCAGAAAGTGAGCTATACTTTTTTCCATCAAAGCTTTGAAAGTAAGGAAAAACTATAAATTTGGCCCAAAGTTTTGTATTTAGCTTGTTTCTGTGAGACTTTGGGTCGAGTTTAGGGAATGTTTATGGAGTAAAATGTAATTACTGGACAGTCGAACTAATATTTTAATCAGACAAGATTGATAGAAAGCATTTGGAAAATATTGCTATTCCCATTTTTCAGGTAGAAAGCTAAGGCAGAGAAAGATTAAATTACATGCCCTGAAGGAATTCCGTTGCACAGTCAAGAACAGATAGGTTTCGGAAATACTTTGTGTATGTTTTGTTGTTTTTTTTTCCAGCAGGACTGCATTCCTTCTCAGTGTAAACTGAAAATATTTTGCTCTACAACATTGTACTACAAGATACCATGCTGAAACAGCTTAATTACAATCAGGAATTCTATTCCAGGTGACTGGAAGAAGGAAGAACTTATGAAGAGTGAATACAGTTACAGATTTCTGGAGCAATTTCTTTGATAATATAAATCAGTACAGCTCTACTGAAATGAACAGATCTGTGATGATATTTCTAAGTGGAGGGTAAACAGAAATGTGGCTATTGGCCAATACTGTAGTGAACAATATACTCAAAAAGTTGTGTTTGGACAATAAGTTTATATCTTCCTCGAGAATATTGCATTCCTAACATCATGTTTCCCAGGTTATTTGTAAGAGTTTAATCAGTTTCTATCCATAGGTGATAAAATGTAAAATAGTAGATGCTAACATTACAGAATATTAAAACCAACAAAAACCTAAGAAAGGTGACTGGGGACTTAAAAATAAGAATGCCATGCTTTGAAATAAAACAAATTATCTGTAATGGCAAGATGATAAAAAGTACAAAACAAAATCCTCAAAAGTGGATGAAAGCTCATTGGGTACATAGTGACAGTTCAATGTTCATGTCCTACAGCTTTTACAGTGTCCCTTTAAAAATGTGACTTCCATGTCAGTTGATCATGAGGTCATTCTTAGGATCATGAAGGGATTGTTCCACCATAAAGTGTATGTCTGTGCTCTTTAATTGTATGCCTAGATGCACACTAGAGAGAACTACATTAAAGACAGCATTTATTAGCTTAAAGAGTGATCCATTATGTTAATGGCTTCTCTTCTAGCCATCTGAAAGAGGATTATACATTAATATATCAAGGCAAATGTGTTCTCTTAAAAAGAATGCAGCTAAGTATTTGGAGCCTGGTCTTTATGACTCCTCTGAAAAGAATAGTCATTCCAGGCTGGCCATAACTGAATAGCATTTACATTATAAGTCAGGCAACTTTAACATAAAATAAATTAATCCATTATAAGTTTAGAAATGTTTAGTTTGCTGAGATTTTAGAATAAACATGTTTTAGAAAAAGGTAGATTATAAATTATTTCTAATGGTTCACTGCTTTAGAGACTCTTGTTCAGACAGTAAAGGGTGGGTTGGAAAGAGAACCAAATAGCAGGGCTGTCTTCATAAATCACACAGTTAGTTTTGGATTGGGTTTTGGCAGTCAAAAAGTAAAAACTGCAGCTAGCAATTCTCTTTCACTGAAGAATGATAACCAGAAGTATTGTCCATTAACTTAATTTAGACAAAAAATGTCATAAACCTAAAAAACAATGTGAAAAGGAACTACATTCAACAAAAATATTGGTTCAGGTTCTTCTCAGTGGAATTGACACTGAAAACCTTTGGACACAAATTATTCCTATGTTAAGAGACTACATCATTCATATATATACTGGCAGACCAACCAATTAAAAAAAACTAGTAAGTACAGCATCCAACTTGATAGGATAACGTTTGTGATTTGTTTGATTGAATGTGCATATTTGCATGTAGCTTTGAGACATTAATGACAAAAACATGTGAAAGATGGCATTTTCAAAACTTGAGGTTCATGTGCATAGGAGAGTGACATGTAATTTTCATGCAGCTAGAGAAGAACAAATGGAAATTCTCAAACTTAGTATGGCCACTGAGTCTTTCACTGTAATGTTTCCCATTTACTCCCTTTCCCAAAAAGGATATATGACCCAGAATAGGAGGCTCCAAAGATCTTAAATTCTTCTTCAGAAAGCTACCCCTACCTCACGACCACAGAAAATCCACCACATACTGATAGAAAACCACAAATCTAAATTCCCGGGTAAAAAACATTCCTACTATTTGCTCAAAACATCATGCAATACAAAAATATTTCAATATTGAAATTAGAAACATTGCTGAGCCAGGTTGTCAAATTTTGTGTTTAAAATTTGAGTGTAGCTCACTCCCTGACCTGGACACTGGACTAGGGCCAGGCCAAAGCTCCAGACCGTGTACTTTGGAAAGCTGACAATCCTGCTGCAGCTCTGCACTTCACATGTTGTTTTTTTTGTTGGTTTTTTTTTATTATTATTATTTTTAATGAAAAGCAGATAACTTAGGCCCAATTTAAGGCTAAATTGGATACATGTACATAAACTGCAACTAGAATACAGAAATGACTGAAGAGCAAATACATCCCCTGAGAACACAGTTAAGTTATGAGCTGGAGCTAGTTGGCAAGTTTTTGATGCTATATTTTTTTCCATTGAAAAATATTAGTACCCTGAAGTGTGTATAATTTTTTCCCAGAAACACTTCTTTTTCCCTTCTGTAATTTCACAAGGAAAGATTTGGGACATTTTTGTTTCTTTACTGAGAGGGAAAGTTCTGGCCTAAAATGAGAAACAGCATCAGTGATAATGGCTGAAGTGAAGAGTTTAGAACAACAAATTTTTGGTTTATACCTTGACTCTTCATTTATGCCTGCCTTTGTGAAACAGAGTAGAAACAGCTCCATGACTATCATTTTAATCATGTTGGAATGTGTCAAATATTTGTCCACTGCAAGAAATAAAAATTATCCATTTTCTCTCTTGCCTTATGAGACAGCATAGAATAAATTAGATTATTCTCTTTAAATATTCAGTATAAACTATTTCAGCAGTATGTTTATGTTTAAAGGCCTCATTTTAAAATAGATGCATTCATTTGACTTCTTCAACTTTTTTAAGCTAGTAATTAAATTCGACTGGTAATGAAACACCAATAAATGTCTCTGCTGTACTATTTCTAAAAGTATTTTGGAAGCATTTGTACAGAAGTAATGATATTGAAAATATCTTGTATATATATACAGTTATGAACTGTACCTTGCTGTCATTCTTTAGTACTTTCTATTGGTGTGAAGAATAAATACACGGTCTTGTTGCTTGTCTAGCCTATATAGCACTCCTGAATGCTGAACTGGTCATTTTCTAGTGATTTTCTCTTCTAATCTACTTCTTTAGTAAGGATGAGTATAGTTGTAAACAAAATAACAATACAAAGGAAAATTATTTAATTGCTACACAGAAACTTAATTCCTTGTTTGCAAAGTATATTTACTGCTGATTACCATGAGTGATTTTTCTAGTGCAAAGAACCCAGTAAACATGGTGACAATGTACTGGAAGATCCAGTCTGTGGTGTAAAACAAGAATTGAGATAATCTGAATTACTAATAGGGGACTGTCTAGTTGCTTATGAAAATGACTGAAAGTAAATGTTATTACAGTCTTCTCAGGAAATGTGGATATTCTTGTGTACAAACATGTAAGTCTGATGGTTGCTGAGCTTCTAATGTACAAATTAAGAGCTTTGTCATCTTGATTTTGATTCTTCTTCGTTCTACTCTTTAGCTGTGATAGCCTTTGAAAAAAAATTTCCCTGCTCTTTTGGGGGATGGGGGACTGTTAGGCAATGTAACAGAATTGCTTTGTTGTAATGAGTAAATTAGATTTTCCACAGTAGAGTTTATTCTGCAGAGCTACATTCATACTGAACTTCATATTGCAATTTCATTCATCTTTGCTTCCTGGTCAAAGTAATTGTGTATTACTTGTGGCTATTGCCCAATAGCAACTAATTTCCATCTCAGAAATGTCAGCATGTCATAGAATCATATAATCATACAATTGTTTGGGTTGGAAGCAACCTAAAAGACCACCTAGTTCCAACCCTCCTGCATGGGCAGGGACACATTCCACTAGACCGGGTTGCTAAAAGTCTTGTCCAGTCTGGCCTTGAACACTTCCAGGCAGGAGGCATCCACAACTTCTCTGGACAACCTCTTCCACCCCCACACTAAAGAATTTCATCTTAATGTCTAACCTAAATCTACCCTCTTCCAGTTTAAAACCATCCCCAGTTGTCCTATCACTACATGTCTTTATAAAAAGTCCCTCCCCAGCTTTCCTGTAGGCCCCCTGGAAAGCTGCTATGAGGTCTCCCTGGAGCCTTCTCCAGGCTGAACAAACCTAGTTCCCCCTGCCTGTCTTCATAGGAGAGGTGATCCAGCCCTCTGATCATCTTCGTGGCCCTCCTCTGGACTGTCTCAAATAGTTCCATGTCCTTCTTATGTTGTGGACACCAGAACTGGACACAGTATTCCAGGTGGGTTCTCATGAGAGTGGCGTAGAGGGGGAAAATCACCTCCCTTGACCTACTGGCTGTGCTTATTCTGATGCAGCCCAGGACACGGTTGGCTTTCTGGGCTGCAAGACCACATTGCCAGCTCATGTTGAGCTTCTCATCAACAATCAACCACAAGTCCTTGTTCTCAGGGCTTTTCTCAATCCATTCTTTGCGTTACCTGTAACTGCTTCAAAATACCATACAGATGAATCCTGAACAAATAGTGCCAAAAAGGAAAATTTATATTATGAAGGTGTGTTTGTCTGTATGAAAAGAAATTAATTAAAATTTCACAATCCTAAACAATCACAGAAAGTTGGAAACTCATTCCTAAAATAAACTTTAAAATTATGTTCCATGAAAATGCATAGTATAGACCTGTTTATTAGCTTATACTCAAGATAGAGTTAATAAAAATATTAATGTAAGGAACTAAAACTATTAACTGCAGTTTGAATTATAGCTATCAAATGCTTTTAAAATGAAAAACAGAATGTAGAGTTTTATTTTTAATAATAATAATAAGTATGCTTAAAATATTTTATAAGTAGCCAATGAGCTGAAAAATGGACTTAAAAGTTTTAATATGATTTGATTTAAAAGTTCTCCATTTTAATATAGGTATTCAGCTCTTTGCAAATATGGTACAATATGTTAAAACTTAGCATACAGTTTTCTATTACTATACTTTCATTGTGACTAATGATTTTTCAGAAAAATATATAGAACTGAAGCTGAGAGCTGCATTCCTCTACAATTGTACAGCAGGATCTACAAATGTAGCTAATGAAGTAGCTTAACCACTGAAGTTAGACTTAATATCTCCATACTTCTTTCCATAATTGAATATTAGAAAAACTCTTGAAAAGGATGAACTGGCAAGACATACAATGGGTGGAATCTCTAGAGAATGCCTACCAATAAATCACATGCAACACAAAAGGTGTAGATCTCTTCTGAGAGGGGATCTTAGTAATGTTTACAGATATGTGAAGGGTGGGTGTCAAGAAGAAAAGGTCAGTCTCATTTCAGTGGTGCCCTGTGGTAGGACAAGGAGCATTGGACACAAACTGGAACACAGGAAGCTCCACCTCAACATAAGGAAAGACTTATTTACTGTAAGGGTGACAGAGCACTGAAACGGGCTACTTTGCTCCAACAAAAGGGTTGTGGGTTCTCCTTCTCTGGAGACTTTCAAGATTTGTCTGGATGCATTTCTGTGTGACATGCCCTAGATTCTGTGGTGGTCCTGCTCTGGCATTGGAGTTGGACTTCATGATGTTCAGAGGTCCCTTCCAACCCCTACCATTCTATGATTCCAAATTCACATATAGGTAAATATAAGTTTCTACTCCAGATTCTGATCTAAGAACTGGCCGTATAATTAGTTGAGACTTACATGAGTCAAAACTTCATTTGATGTATTAGAAACTAGACTAGAAACTGGAAAACTAGAAACTTCTGATGAATCACTTATTAATCCAAGAAAAGCTTGTTTGAATTGGTAGAAACAATTTCTAAAATTCAGAAAATATTTTTTTAAAACAAGTTGTTTTAAAACATATTTTGAATATTGAAAAAAGTTTCATAGAAAATTTTTCTTATATTAATTTCTTTAACTTGCATATAGTTAAGATATTGAAAAGAATTACTAATTATTACATATATTTTCATTGCAGCCAAAATGATCTTTTTTCAAAAAATACTTGATCAAGAAAGTTTTGATAAATTTATTTCTACCATGCTTAAGTGAACAATTAGAAGGCTTAGAGGGAATCTTATACATGTGTGTAAACATCAATATAGGAGACTGCAATTAAAACTGAGCCAGAGTCTTCTCATTGGTGTTCAGTGGCTGGACAAGAGGCAAGGGGCACAAATTAAAATAAAGGGAATTCAATTTAAGCATAAGAAATATAATTTATTCTTTTAAGGCTTGCCCAGACAGCCTGTAGAGTCTACATTCTTAGAGATATTCAAGACACATGTGGACATGATTCTGAGCAGCATACTTGAGCAGAAGGATGGGACTGGGCATTCTTCAGAGATCCCTCCGGCTCAACTCTTCTCTGATTCTTTAATTCCTCACAGAAAGTCCATTTTCCTTCAAGTTGAATATGTTTAAAAAGAAAATAACTCTAAAAATTATAAATACACACTTTATTCTCAAAGAAGACAAGGAGGAACCTGTGCAGCTCCACCTTGCCACATAAACCAAATGCAAGTTAACAAAGACAATTTAGTATCTCTTTAAAACTCCCATGCGCCATATATAGGTAATTTTTAGCTAAGGCTAGAAGATAATTTGGTCTGACCAGACTCTTAAGTAATCAAAACCTTTGGACAAATCTACTCCCCACATATTTCTTTCTTTTTTTTCCCCTTTCAATTTTTTTTCCCCAACTTTTCTTAAGTGGATATCAAAAGCCTTCAGTTTAATAAGGTGTATATTGTGGAAGTGACAAGCATATATACTGGAACAAGAAAGCAGTACTATAGACAGCATAAATCCTCAGCTGTTCAATGAGCCAGATTACTTAATCTGAAGATTGAAAGATCTGAAGATCAATCTTCTATTCTTGGCCCTAGCAGGTAGGTCCTCTTGTTTCATTCACTTTGCAGTTGATCATGCTTTAACTCTGTCTTAGGCAAGCCTCAGAGTATTATCTGAGTCACTAGAAATGTGTTTTGCTTTTCATCACCTTCAAGAGATGGTGACAGATTTATTCATTGCTACAAGTAAAACCCATCCTACTCTTAGGCTGGGGCTGATCTACCCAAATCCAAATACCCACACCTACTCTAGTTCCCTTCATCTGTCGTTTTTATAGTGGAGACAAAAAAGTGTTTTTATAGTGTGATTCAAGTCCTCCTAGATGTGATTCATTAATTTGTAGTTAGATGAATACACCATCCCTAAAGATTCTCTGTTTTTCCCTGATTATTAGCAGATAAGGATACATGGCTTGGAAGAAGCTATGTGCATAGCAGATGTCTAAAACTAGAGGTAAGGAATTTATCTCTTTCAGCTTGCATCTATGCTGCAAGCTTACGGCTTACCTTACTTCAAATGGTAGTTCCATCTTTGTGACCTTAGAGCTCAGAAAATGCAGAAATTTCTCCCTCCCAGAAGGTTCCCCATGCTCTGCATGAAACAGAGAGGACAAGACAAGCCACTATCTCATTTTCTGCTGCCACCTAGTCCCTCTGGCGCTCGGAAACCAACACTACAGTATGCATGCTACACCACAGATTAAATTATGTGAAACTCAAGAGACCTTTTAGCTGTTAAATCTGGATTTTATGATCCTTTGTTGAGCCTGGCATCACATGATGTAGGCCTTGCTTAATTAGATACACATTTGTGTTAATTACACATTTGCAGTTACACAGTGTTTAATTACTATACCAAATCCTTTGGCTATCACTGAGTTCATTAATAGAACAAGCAGAATGATTAATATGTCTCTTGACAGAAGCTGCCTTGTTACAGGTTTCTTTCTTGTCTATTAGTGCATATAGAAATGCATTTTCAGATCCTTACATTGATTTTATAATGTTTATTGACAGAAATATTGACTAATATACCAGTTAGTGGTAACTATACTAATATATCTTGACACTAATTTTTCTCTTCCAGTTTATTTTTACAGAAGAATATTTCCATGAAAATAGTTTTGTTTTTTGTTTTTTTTTTTTTTTCCATAAAATAGGTCTGAACTTGCTGCTTCTGTTTCCCACTAAATTTTCCTTTCCCAATAAACTTTTCTAGTGTCAGAGAGAGTCTGAAATCCAGCAGAACTGACAGCTTTGAAATCCCTGCAATGCCAGACTTTATTAGAAGTGGTTGGGAATTTTCCAGTGAAAATGTTTGAGGACATATATTAGGGAACATATTGGTTTCTCTAAGTCTACATCTGGTCCAAAAGTTTTATTTTAGTTTTCCCTCAAAGATATCTTACAACATTTTTCCTGTTATCTCTTTGGCTTTCAGCAGCCTCCTCTGGTCTTTTTCATTAATGGAAACATATGGCCATACAATAAAATAAATATGCATCGTGCTTTTGTATTTTAAGTCCTGGAAAACTCCCCAATCCACATACTTCAAGTCTTTCACTGGCCTGGTCACGATGGTCTGTCATTTGAATAATAGTTTCCGTTGTATCAGACATTATATAAAATCCATACAGATTTTTCTTTATTTAGTCAAAAAGAGGCTTTTATTTTCACCAGATTGATTTTATTCTTTCTTTCTTTAAGTGAACATATTTCTACAATGTTATCCAAATTAAAGTTTGCTAGGAATTTCTGCCCTTAGAACATTTTCCTTTTTTACACATTACCTTCTCCCCTCCTCCCTACTTTTTTTCTCATTCACTTTCTGAAATAGGTTTCTCTTATTTTCAATCAGCTAACACAACAATTGAAGCCACTGACATTTCGCCTTACCTTTTAGCCAAACTTCCCTTTATCCCCCTGGGAAGACAAGTTTAACTTTCCTTGTCTTTATTTTATAAAGGTTATGATGTTACTGTGACTCCAGGTAAATGACTCAAATCTGCCCAGACAACCCAACTCATTCTGCTTTTCCCTTCAGGAAACTTTTAAAATATGCATCCTGTACAATTCCTTGATAAGAGGCATACAGCCAACACAATATCCTCTGGAAAGTGAGCGATATACTTCAAAGTATGTTCTCCCTTAGATTCATGAAACTGTAACTTCCTGAAAAATCCTCTGCCTTCTGCAAGGGCCTGATGTGAATGCTTTCAACATCTACATTTCCTTTTCTGTAGGGGGAATCCAAATAGGGAAAAGTCTAGTTTCTGAAATCGGAGATATCATTGCTACTGGAATAAAGCTGCATGTCTGACTGAGGGTGAGAGAAGAGTGACAAATTTCACTTTGGAATTTTTTCCTGCATTAGAGTCAGCACACATTAGCAGTCTACCAGAAGTATCCCAGATGAACTGTATTTGTTTGATTTTTAAGGTTAAAGTAAAAGAATCAATTTCTAAACATGTTTAATAAGGCTGCACATGTTTGGAACTGATAGAAACAATGCAACTTATGCTGAGGCCCAAATTAACTAAATTGCAATATTGTAAGTATTATCTGTTAAAATACTAGATTATCCTACAAGCTTTTATGCTGAGTGTTGATACCTGAAACCTCACTACAGAAAATGACACATTTAATAAAAAATTCTGTCTTGCTTTGGGAAAAATACAAATCAGAGAACCTGTTGAAAAAAATGCCATTGATTATATAGGGACTGTGTTTTAATGTGACCTGAGAGGCCATATCTAGCATACACTGAAAAAACAGTTTGGGCTGATGGTCTGAGTGGAGCATTTTGTAGCTCCTGCCTGTATCCCCAGCTGGGTTTCATTTCTGCAGAAACCAAGACAAACAGGATGGGGCAAATAGGACAAGTCCAAGCTTCACCCTTGTTTGAGAGTCAGAATGTGGTATGACTGGGAGCCCAGAAGCTCTCCTAAGTCACACAGCGTGCACATAGCCGAAGTGAGACAATATATAAATGCAAAAATGGAACTCAGACAAAAGAAATGTCAGCTTTGTGCCCCGCAGGGAAAAATTTAAACAAACAAACAAGCAAACAAAACCCCAAAAAACTCCATTAGTATTTATGGGCCCTTTTAATTTTGAAAGATGACTATTTAGACTTTTCTGACATGTCTGAAGGAAATGGTTATGCATTCTCTAGTGCAGAATGGGAAATGTCAGAATCAGGTTACCTCCTTTACAAGACTCCATTATGAGTTCATGGAGACAGTGGACCAGATTCTACTATCTTCAGATCAGACTAATCATAAAGCATTGACTAAAACACATGAAGAGGTGAAAATAAATTAAATATTCACACTAGGAATATTTGCACTGAGGGGAGTATTAACTATAGGCATCCAATTTTATGTAGTTCCGGAAGGTGATTCAAGGAGCCTATGTTAGCCCGTTACAGATAGTAAATCACAACAGGAATGACTCTTTCTCCCTTGACTGTAGCAGGAGTTCAGTGAAAACTAACCTAAGTTGTGGTTATATGGTCACTTGAAGTCTGCATAAATCTCCATAGCCATGAAAATGGACAGTCTATGCCGCTTCCCACACATATTTCATAATTCCACATCTGGGAAGTCTAGAAACTAAACTGACCAAAGACTAACCAATTCCCAGATACTATTCTGAGACCAAGTATCTGCACAAAAGCTCTTGCTTACAGAAGGGAAGAACTGGGAAATATCCAAGGATAAAGGGGAGGACAGGAGTACCTCTTTGGACAGCATCATGGTTTTATGTTGTAGTATTGTGAATGTGTAAGAAGGGTTTAATTTACTTATAGGCAGCATTTAGCATTGAGACAGGTAATAATGTACATCTCAGTGGAACTGATTGTGGAATTAACTTCTAAAGGATGCAGAACAAAGATAGTTTTTCATTAGATGTAGGGAGCACTGCCAAGCCTTTATCCTTGATAAAAGACTTCCACCTGAAACAGGCATTTTCATCATATAAACCAACCTTTCTCCTGCCTGAACTATCAAAACACTTAATGCAAATAAGTGTTTCTGTAACTCAAAAGAGAAGTGCCAAAGGATTTATGAAATGCTGCAGCATTCCAGTTTATGTGGAAGATATTCAGATGTTACAGAGCTGGGAAGCAGTTTCGCCACTTAGATATAAAATTTGCTTTATAAGCATTCCTCCAGTTTTTTTGGTGGAGTGACTGACAAAACATGCTTCAATGTAAGAGAGTGTCTCACAATCTGTATTTAATATTCAGTAGTATGTTAGCCATATCACCAGGCTTGCCTCTGTTGTCCTGAGTTTGTTTTTTTAGTTGAGTGCAACTTGAAAGCATTTTTTCTTGTTTACATGTTGATGTTAAAACAGGAGTTCAGGTCATGAGTGTACTGTATTCACTACTCAG
Source organism: Chaetura pelagica (assembly GCF_000747805.2). Classification (NCBI taxonomy): domain Eukaryota; kingdom Metazoa; phylum Chordata; class Aves; order Apodiformes; family Apodidae; genus Chaetura; species Chaetura pelagica. The sequence goes on from NW_009952694.1 coordinate 9,622,112, forward strand.
AAGGTTCCAAAATTACTACTTTAAATTGAAAAAAGAAATCTCCAAAACTTGTAGGCCAGAATCATGCCTTGAATTTGGAGTATCTCTGTTTAGTTGGAGTATCCATATTACTCATCCTGCCAGAAAGAAATATAGATAATACCTATCCTTATATAGATGAGGAATAGATTATTTGGAGAATTTTTTCAGGGTCATAAAAAAACCCCACAATAACAAGTGAAGGTCAATACAAACAGTTTGTGCAAGCTGTTTTGCTGAAGGCTGAGTATGAAAAATAATATTTACATGATATAAAGAAAATACAAAGTTAAACTCCTGTATATCTGTCTTTCAGTCCCTGAGCTCAACACCAGAATATGGATCTTTAATCTATCTAGCAGATATTATGATTATTTATTATTTTGCGCAGTTACTGTTTCAAGCAAAATCTGGGCCTTGCAGTCCTTAGCAATAATGAACTCAGTTAAAAATGCTTCTAATCTCAAACATAACTGAAGAATTTTCATCTATCTGAAGAATTTTTTTATTATGCTCATAATTATGCTTTCATCATTTAGAACCAAATCCTTATGTTCTTATATTTTCCCCTTTATTTCTCTTTATTCCCATTACAGAAAGTGTGATATATTTTCTTCCTGAGGGATTAAGTTTTAAAACCAATTGCCTGAGTTCACCTATTAATATTAATGTAAATGTTCACCTAGTAATGAAAGAATAAAACATTAGCCCCTTTTCACTTCCCTCAGAGAGAAAAACAGTCCTAATTTTGTATTTGTATCCTGAATTCTTGAGCTGTTTTGATTTTTAGCATTCAGTGTCTTTGCTATATTCAGCCTCTTCTGCTTTACCTAGTGCTGAATTCAATTTTTTTCATTCATGGTAACATCTAAATCAAGTTTTAAATTCATGTAGTACTCTAAGCTAATGGTTATTTTCACTATTTCTTTATTATGTGTTTATATAAACCTAACTCAAACACAATCTAAATTCATGTAAGTGGAAGAAGCATAAAATAGCTATATGACAGATAATGAGAGTATGAAACCAAATAAACTTTTAGAATAATTAAGTGTTCCTGTTGAAATATGCTGGTTTTGTAAGAAGTGGAATGTTAAATCACTTTAGCAATCCTTAGAGGTGAATTAACTCAGAGCTATTACAAAGCCAGAATAAAATACACACATTTGTATGTGTGTCTACGCATGTGCACACAGACACGCTATTTAACAGCATCTGTTAATAACCCAATAACAACCCAAGAATTAACACAGAGAAGACACAGTAGGATAAAGCACTCTCACCAAGTAACAGGGATTACCATATAATAAGTAGATGTCTATGATCCAAATGTACTCTCTAAATATGTAATTATTTAGAAAATCAAAATAAACAAGTAGGCTTATCCAAATTCTTTTAAGATGAAAACCTGAACTGTCTGATGCCTTTCACTTTCAAGGTATCTATCACTAATTACACAGTATCCTTCACTCCTTTTCAAATCCTTAATGGAAATGGCTACTCATGGTTTTCCTTTTTTTCATGTCTCAGACTGAAAAACTGAGAGTTAAGTATCCGGACAAATCAGAGTTTTATGGGAGATGGAAGGACAGAAGGAACAGGATAAAGGGAGGGAAGGAAGGAGAGGAAGGGGGTGAGAAAAAAGGAACAAACAGGAAGAAGGAAAAACAGAAGGGGAGACAGGAAGTAAAGAGAAACTTGAACTGCCCAACAGCTGTTAGGGCTCTGGTTAAATTACACAATCTCCCTGAATGTGCTACATGCTGCAGCATACCAATATCATTACCTTATGCTTCATAGTGAGAGTTTATTAGTTCATTTATTTTTGCTCCTATTTGCATGGTCCAATCTTCATAGACAAAAATGCAAATTATTCATAAATAATCCAAAAGGAGACAATGCAGAACACTAGATTGTCCTGCCACTAGTCTGTATCTCTGTGTGCTACTAATAAACAACTATAAGCAGCATCTCTCTGGGCACTTAAACTGTGTTCTTATGTTTATAATATATAAAAAATAAGAGCTTCATGTGACAGGAAAAAGATTTAACAAATAATAAGAGGTATGTTATACAACCTATTTTCAAAGGTAATAACTATATCTGGTAAACATTTAGGAAATGTTAAGGATTCATATTAATATTGATTTCCAAAATCTACTTAATCAACTGAGAATAAAACATACAACTGCAAAATTCAAACCAACTGCTGGCAGCCATGTAGTCCTGTGAAGGCAAGAAGCCATTTCATCCAGCAGACTTCATGATTCTAAAATAGCAACACATCTACATCTTGCCTATGAGGAGAATTAGGCACCTAAAAATGGAGTCCTATCACTGGCTAACTTCATGAAAGTGGTGCATGGGCATGAGTTTCTATCACTCTACTGAGTGCCCAGAGAGGTTGTGGATGTCCCCTCCCTGGAGGTGTTCAAGGCCTGGTTGGATGACGCCTTGTGTAGCCTGGTCTAGGGGGCGGTGTAATTAACTCCTCATACAGGTTGGATCCTAATCATCTTTAAGGTCCCTTCCAACCTTACCTGTTCTATGACTTTGTGAAAGCAGTAAAGTTCCTTCCCCAGCTCTGCATTCACTGCTGTGAAACAGGTGCCTGCATCAGCCTTTCCCTCAGGAACATACAAACTGGTACTCCAGACATTATTTACAAAACTCCATGGAAGTCTGGGTTGAAGCCCTGCTTGTGCTTGCTTGAGCTTTTACTGGCACAAACTATGATCATCCTATATAATCAAACTACAACAAAGAGGCTTTCTGAGTACTTCTTGTTGAAGATAACTCATAAGACAGGATGATTAATAATGGCTCTGTGGTCCAATGACAGGAAATCTCATCTAAGATATAGAGGATATTAATTAGTTTCCTTTATGAATATTTAATAATTAATATGTATTTATATCTCATGAAGCAACTCCAATGGGTATGACCTTTCATAAGCTCTGTGAGACCAGGGACCACTGAGCTGTAAGCTAGTCTGTGGCATACAGGATACGATCATCTTGTTTTGACAAAAAATGCCATATTTGCTGAAATTCCATAAGTTACTGTGTTCTGACACAACAAAGGTTTGTGTTGTTTGGGTTTTGTTGTGTTTTTTGGTTTTGTGGGTTTTTTTTTAATAATTAACTAGCTTATTTCATCGGTGATAGCAGGATCACCTCTTTTCTTGTACTTCCATCATGTTTGCTCAGTACTGCCTGTGCAGAGTTGAACACTGCCTCCTCATTTGAACACTGGTATTTCCTGCTCAAGAACATTCAAGTTTGTATTTTCCTTAGGGAGCAGAAGTCTCCATTTGGAATTGGGCATTGAAATAATCAGATGCATTACGATGTTTATAAAATGCATTGGATTAAACAGATGCTAGATTACATTACATTGAAATACTTTATAATATACTTGCCTTAAGAGGGAAATGAGCTTCTGACCCTTGAAACATGTCTGATTTCCTACGATTTATGCTGAACGGATGGAAAATAATGGAAGCTACTCCAAGAGGAGACATTAAGAGAAGCTTTTCCTGTCAAGGTGGATACGTAATTGTTCAGGGCAGGCGCTTCAAAATTAAAATAGGTTTCTGTTTTTTTCCCCAGTATTTTAAGTCAATTTTGTGCCATTTGGCATGGTATTTAACCCTTTTATTATTCAGAGAGAGCTTTGTTTTCCATTCAACTCCAGTCCACTTCCCATAAAAACCTGAAGTGGCACAGTCATAATACTAATTTTTCCTTAAGGGGTTTTGACAGTACAATTGTACTTAGGATCCTGTCAGGAAGACCATCTGATGTTGACTTCAACACTTTATGATCTTACCATCTGACTTCTTGATGAAAATCAAAGCAAAGTATTCTTGAAGCAGGCTTTATAGAAAAGCATTCTTAATTCAGCACTCAGAGTTCATATTGAAATTTATTGTTGTGATTGCTTCAGCTACCCCATGGAACTTTGTAGGGTAATTGTGTCTGATACAGATATAGAAGGAAAATAGATCTATTACCTGGTGAAAACATTCAGTAAAACATCCATTTAGTCTAGAGACGGTGTCTGACAACCTTTGTAGGTGGATATGTGAAGGGTTTTATATTTTCTAAGTAAGGACTTCCTACATTAGTATTCTTGCAGACTAGTAAGCTTACTGATATTTTTAATATGGCACATTATCTCTGTGTTTAGGGCCATTGTTTGTTGATTCTTAGTCATGGAGCAGGTCTCGAACAGTCATTACTAGAATGTACTAACCGTCATAGACATAAATCTGTTTTCCTGGCAGGTTTCTATTTAACTCTGTCAAACCCTAAAATTGCATGCTTCTTTAGCATTATTTGGGACTGCACCATTCTCACAGGGCAAGCTTTGGCAATGTGTACAGGGAGCATGACGAAGTGTGGTTAATTTTTCTATTATCAAAAGCCCATCCATATTCCTTTCTGTGAACTGAGTACCTTGTACATAATTATCAAAGGCAGGGAGGCAGATGAATTTGAAATGCCAACAAGAAAAAGGAATAGATGTCCTACTATTACAACCTAGCTTGACTAGTTACATGTAGTTACATGTAGTCAACAGCAATAACGTGATCATTCATTCTTATATCAAATAAAAATGCTAGGAAAAATTCAAACATGGACAAGAATGGAATTAAAACTGTTTTGTTTTTGTTTGTTTTGTTTTAAATCAACGGTGCAGCTCTCATAGGCTTCAACAAAATCTCGTCCAATGATGCTTGATTGAGAGCTTAAACCTGGTGATACAAATCTGCTCCTTCTGTTTTGTGTAAGTGCCTGATTTGTTTTGCTGGTCATAAATATCTCTTGCCATTCTTGGAAGGGTCTTGTGATGACAGAATCATAAAGTGAGCGTCAGGAGGTCTCTAGTCCATACAGATTCAGCTATGAGGTCAAACCAGGTAACTCAGGGCTTTATTTGATAATGTCTTGGAAAATCTTCAGGGATGGTGCCTACACAACTTCTCTGGCCAACCTGTTAACTACATCTGATTGATATGAGAGTCAGTAGGGGTCTACTTTAGTTCACACATCTTTCATCAATCCCCAGTTATTATCCAAGAGTTACGCTTGCACATTATTCTCCAACCAAAGCACATAAGGCAAGGGTAGAGTGTCACCTCACCTCCATGTTTGGAATATGATATAACTACTTGTGTAGATCTAAGTGGAACACAAAACCTAGTGAAGACTGACATGACTTAAAAAAAATTCTTACCTCCATTGGAAAACTAAAGACGTTTTAAGCTGAAACTCATCTGTGATTTGAATCTACACTCCAGTAACTGTAACAAGAGCTTTTTACTATGAGATACCTATTTCATCATAAATATGGAGAGAGTCCAGGAATTTTCTGTACTTTTATTTATTTTAAAGCAAATGCCAGCAGTTGGTAAGATATGTTTAAAAAATCCTAGTAATCACAGTGTTAAGTTCACAAAGGACTCTTCTAAAAATATATATATCCCCAGACTTTTAGAGTCTTTCATTTTCTAAGCCTTTTAATACATAATTTAACTAAACTGGTAAACATTTTAAAAGATAATTAATCATGTTTTGAATTTTTGTAGATTATCTATTCATTTTTATTAGCTCTTTCAAGATACTGGTTGCAACATTTGTGGCTGACTTACATCAGCTAAGTCAACCACATTCCATTAGTGGCACATGACAGCAGTGCAAGAAGACCATGAATAATAATTACAGTTGTGTAATTTAATATTTCTGCATACTCATGCACTTATTGATTTGTACATTCTCATGTCACCTGTAAAATCTGCCTATTTTGGATCACCAGAAGGTTGTGTGGAATTCTCTTACCTTTGAAAACTTAATCAGCGTATCTCTTCCAGATGTAAACCCATATAAAGATATGAAAAAAAATGCAAGAATATCAGCTCAATTGCCCTGAAATATTAAATCGGAAGTTACTGTAACTTAACAGAGTTATATAATGTAACAGATGTCTCAGTCTAAACATTAACACGTATACCTGAATAAAGAAGATAAAGATGGGGGTATTTATTGTAATAGTATATTTGTTTTGGATACACTATAAAGACAATAGATAACATTATTACATATGACAGAGGATGTGTGAGTGAGATCTGTCTGCACTTACACATGTGCAGAATGGCTTCATTTTATTCCTTAATGGAGAAATGTAAGAATAGGTCTGAAATTAGATTAAACTGTCAAACTACCTATTCAAGCTCTGACTGTCTTCATCAGCTATGCAACTGCTTTCTACATGCTATTTTTACCTGACACTGAATGTTGTATAATCTTACCCAAAGTGATAGACCTGCCAATTCCTTAAGGTCAATTTACAAATTATTCAATTCCAGCTCATC